>NW_021604650.1:481472-500994 GCF_004785775.1 Grammomys surdaster
GAGAGAGAGAGAGAGAGAGAGAGAGAGAGAGAGAGAGAGAGAGAGAGAGAGACCCTGTCTTTAAAAAAGTAATTTAAAAAATCAATAAAAGCACAATCTAGGGTTGAAGAGGTGGCCAAGCGGCTTCTGCTCTTGCAGAGGATTCTAGCTCAGCCCCCAACACCCACATTAGGCAGCCCACAGCAACCTATGATGCTAGCCCCAGAGGATCTGATGCCTCTGGCTTCCGTGAACAAATGCACAAATATGCACATAACCATGACATATACATACACATATACATAATATAAAAATAATTCTTTAGGAAATAAGAATGCACTATAACTTTAGCAATCTGGACTCTGAAATTCCTCTTCTATCAATGTACAAGTCCTGATTCCAAGGAAAAATAGGCTCTGAGGGGCGCAGCTCAGTCCCCCAACAGCTGTACTAGGGCTGGAGATAAAAGTCTGGATTCACCTTAGGATGGACTTTGGCATCTATCTCTTTTTTTTTTAAAAAAAAAAAAACTTTTTATTGATTCTTTGTGAATTTCACATCACGCACCACGACCCCACTCATCTCCCCATCGCTTCATATCTGCCCTCCCATTGTAACCTCCCAGGAAGAAAGCAAAACTATAAAAAATAAGACATCTTGCTATAAAAGCTGCAGTGTGCCACAGTGTGTCACACAATAGACCCTTTTGTCCACACATCTATATTTGCAAATGTTTATTGCAGTGAGTCATTGGTCTGGTTTGAGGCCTCTGGCTTCTGTTACTCTATCAATACTGGATCCTTACACGGACTCCTCTCAGATAACCTGTTGTTGCCCTGTGTCATGGAGATCCTCCAGCTTTGGATCTGCAGGACCAGCCTTTTCATACCCTCCAGCAGTTCATAGGTGGGGTAGATGTTGGGGTGAGCCAACTCAGAGCCTTAGATCTGGCCAAGTAGAAGCTGAATTAGTCAACCAGCCACTCTTCTGCACCCACACCACCAGGGCAAGCTTACCAGCACTGTACCAGCAAGCTCACCCAATCCAGTGCTGCAGCTGACAAGGGGCAGGGCCAGCTCTCCCACTCTTATCCCCTGAGGGCCAGCTCACCCTTGCCCATGCTGCCAGGGAGAGCCCACTGTGCTGCCCAGGTGAATGCAAGGCCCACTCTCCTTAGTACTGCAGCCAAGGGCAAGGAGTGGGGCCAGCTCTCCTACCTGCATCAAGTGATGCAGGTGAGTAAGGGAAAGGCATCTCTCCCACACCCACACCTCATGCCAAACGTAAATTCTGTCTTGATAATGCTTCTGTAATCCTGACGACATGCCCAGAGCTGTGCCGGTCACTAAATGAAAGACGCTGATAAAGGATTCACTAAGCATCAACACAAGGCAATGTGAGGAACCTGCAGTCTTGGCTGGAGAGACACAATTTCATGTCCTAGCTGTGTGACATTTCAAAGCATAGAAAAGTCTGATCATGTTTTGTAGGCCTAGTACTGATTGCTAAATGGTGAGTTTCTTTCTTAAAAATTGGAAAGGATGAAACGGAGAGATGGCTCAACAGTTAAAATCATGCAATAAATTTCCAGAGGACATAGATTCACTTCCCAGCACCCACCTCTGGCAGCTCACAACCATCTATTACTCCAATTCCAGGGAATCTGACGACCTCTGACCTCAACAGACACCTACACACATTCGGTCCATATGAAGTCTGTCACAGGCACACACAAACATACACATAAATAATAAGTTAGTCCTTTTTTTAATTGCAAAGGAGCTTCAATTAGGTGATATCTAAAAAACAGTGAGTACCAAAATCAAAACACACATGTGGAATGCAACAGTGAGCAAGTGGTGTGTTTTACCACTGTTGCTTGTGATGGTAGAAATTGTTTATATGACAACAAAAGAGGAAAGAATATGTAGAGAGATTTTGATTTGTGTAATTGAGCAGCTAAAAAAAAATAAGTAATTTTATAAATCTGTACGCACAGAACAGTTTTCACCCTCTCTCTTTACTTTGTTCTTTGGACAGCCCCAGCTGGCCTCTTTCCATGGGACTTTTCAGACCCTATGTACCCCGGCTGCCTGATGCACAAATGTGCAGCCATTCAGATGCCCCCCTGAGAACTTCCCAGGTGCCTGCAGAGGAAGATTACACATACACACATACACACATACACACATATACACATACACACACACACACACACACGGGGGAGGGGGTGAAAGGGGCAGACAGCTGCCATTGTGCTAACAGAGGTGGAGCCGAGAAAGCAAATCTTTATCTCTGGTCACAGACATTTTTCTAATTAGCAACACTAAATGCTAGAGATGAAATTTCCTAGGAAACGTTAAGGTCTTGATAATATGCGTTGGAGCTTAGAAATGACCTCTCCTGGTAAAATGAAGACTACCCATGGGGATTGGCTAAAATATTAGAAAACCTTTCCACCCCTGAGAGAGCTGATTGTATGGGAGTGGGGGGCTGTGTCTTTACTGATTCACTTGACTGAGACTCCTATTTGAGGCTCAAGGGGGACACTGAGATGGACTGTTGGAAATCCAAAGTTTATTTGAAGAATTATTTATGCCATGGACAGCCTATTAGATTTGCAGACAGAGTCCTGAGAAGGGTGCCTGCCAGAGCCTGTAAGACTGGGGAAAAGGCAAGCTGCTGGTTACTCATAGCCCAAGCAGCATTCTGGTCTGGATTCTACCAGAGGCCAGCCTCTGGGTTGGATTTCATGTTGCATGGTACTACCATGTGAGCAATAGAATCCTGCCTTGAGCAGACTTTTTGTAAAGCATCCAAAATTACTGAGGATTGTGTCTTCATTCTGCATCCAGAACATAGTGCCACATTCAGTCCTGTGCTCCAGTGCCAATCACTTATTTATGGGTCTCTGCATGTGTCAGAAGTCACTCTAAAATGGACTTCCACTGCTACCTACAGGGCAGCTCAGCTGGACTCACTCAAAAGTGCCAACAACTGTTATTATGATCAAGCAGAAACTCAACAGCTCTGACTGTGATCACTCAGATGACAGAGGCCGAATTCAGTTCTGCAATCCCAGGGCCGGGCTGTCTTCCTACTACCAGCCCTGAGCAGGCCTGAGAGGCAGGAGATAGTCTGGCCATGTGAAAGGCAGGTTTGGTTTTGTCTCCTCACTCATGGTACCTTCTGAGGACATAAGCATTTAAGGCATAAAAAAAAAAAACAGCCTAGGCCAGGGATGTAGCTCAGTGATAGAGCACTGACCTTGCATGTGCTTGCCCTGAGTTTGCTGCCACAACCACAAAAACAAATGAATTTTTAAAACCTTGGATTGAAACATTTTATTTTATAAATAGCAGTGTTATGTTGATATGGTGGTTAGTCTTGATTGGGGGATTTGATGGATGGAATATAGCATCACCATAGAAACAAGCACTCTGGGCATGTGTGTGAAGGATTATCTAGATTAGGTTAACTGAAGTGAGAAAACCAACCCTAAATGTAGCAGGCACCATTCCATGAACAAGGTCCCAGACTGAATTAGAATGAGAAAATGAGCTAAAACAGGGAGATCTCTCACTCTAGGGTCTCACTATGGACAGAACAGGACCAGTCTCCTCCTGCTCCCAACACCAAACAAATAACTAACAAAGTTAGAAATCCAACTCTCAAAACTTGTCCTCTGACCTCCACAGGAGCCCCAAGACATTACACACACACACACACACACACACACACAAATAAGTGTAAAAATAAATAATTAAATGAATATAGAAAATAGTCTTGTGCATCTGATTGAAAACAAGTTTTATTGGGTCAGGGATGTTGAACAGTTGGTAGAGTGCTGGATCCATTCCTTAGACCCCCAAAACAAAGCATAATGGCATGCACCTATAATCCCAGTGTTTGAGAGGCAGAGGTAAGAGGCTCAGAAAAGGTCACCCTCAGCTACATAATGAATTGGAGGCCAGCCTGGACTACATGAAAGTCTATCCAAAACAAAAAACCTTTGGCCCACTTAGGAGCTATCCCAAAAAGAAACTCAATTCAACCCCCTTTAAAATGCTGTGTACAGGGGATAGATGGCTCGGGGATTAGGAGCTGCTCTCGCAGTTCTTGTTCCCCAGAACCCATGTGTGCTGGGGGAGGTGTCACAACCACCTGTGACTACAATTCTAGGGCTTCTGACAATCTGGGGTATGTAGCCATGACACACAAGTACAAATCAGAGGACAGGTTTTGGGAGTCCGTGTTCTCCTCCCATCGTGTAGGCTCCTGCTGTGCATCAAATCTTTCCCTGGGGACATACTATACATGTAGTATACATGTCTAACATGCTATACATGTAGTATACATGTCTACCCATCCCAGATAGGGAGCCCACAACAGACCAAAATACAGATACCACAGAAGTCCAACTTGTGAACCAATTACAGGAGTATGGGTGAAAGGTTACTTAGAGAAGCAGAAATGACCCAGTGACAGCTGCATCACCAAGGCCCACCCCAGCATAGGTGATAGTTCACAAAAGCTGGAAACCTGGAGCTCACTCCACAGCCTGTAAGCAGCTCACCAGGTTGGAGAGTGTCCTTTCCAAGTGACTCAGTTTGTCTAAACCTCTTCCAGGCAGCTCAGCTGATTTCTGCTTCTTCCAGACAGCTGATCTGATCTCAGAGTCTTCTTTTCAGCTTTGCTTGTCGGAATCCTCTTTGCATCTTGGCTTGTTAGAGAGTGACTCTCAAGAGTTTTATTGCTTACTCTGGGAGGGAGGAGTCTAGTGAACCTGATCAGTTTCAGGGACTTCCTGAAGCTATTTTAAATAGTTGACTTTCCTGCTTAAAAGCTTCCCTGCAGGATGGAGTGTTCCAGTTTCAAAGGAGACTATTGTGCAACAGTCCCAGGGACTGAATTCAAGTCAGCAGGCTTGGTAGCAGGTACCTTTAACTTCTAAACCATGTTACCAATCCAAGACAGATAGGGTTACCTAGCATTCTATAAGGGTGTTCAGCTCTGAGCTGAGACACTGTTAAATACTGCTAGGAATGTTGTTGTTAATTATAATCTGCTATTGTAAGTACCATTCATGTGTACTTTTCTTTCAGATAAGCTGACTTTTGTCAGGGATATTTTACCCTTTAATTGGCAAATGTCAGATACTTCCCTGTACCAGCTACTTTGGGTGGCATGTTGTCAACCAAGCAACACCTCTCTGAGTGACTAGTCACTACAATATGGCAGCCCAGGAATATGGTGACTTGAAGAAAATATACTCCTGCTGGAGGTACAGCTGCCACTGCAGGAGGCCTTGCTCCAGGGATCTCCCAGAAATCTTGTGATTGGTCCTTATGCAGGGCCAGTGATTGGGACTAGGTACCGTTAAGTGATGGATGGGAATTTTGAACCATCCACAAATGTGCCTTGCTCCTTTTCTAGCTACAAAAATAGCTTGTTTTTCTGTCTTTTCAGGATAGTTGGAAAGCCTTTTTTCCTTCAGTAATAAGTCTCCAGGATAGGCTTTTTGTCTACTTGTGGTCATTTGTTTGTTTGTTTGTTTGTTTGTTTGTTTTTTCGAGACATGGTTTCTCTGTGCAGCCCTGGCTGTCCTGGAACTCACTCTGTAGACCAGGCTAGTCTCGAACTCTCGAACTCAGAGATCTGCCTGCCTCTGCCTCTACTTGTGGTCTTTAACACAGGAAATGAAAGCTGGACTGGCAACAAAAACAAGCAGAACACTGGGGCTTCCAGTGACACCAACAGCCATCACAATGTAGAGGCAGCTGAAGAACTCTGCGAGTCACTAGGAATAGAGGTCTCTTATACTTGTGACTCAGAGCTATACACCAGGAGGCTGACCTTAGGGCCCTGACATTTAAAGTTCTGAGATGTGACACGGGGGGTGGGGGTGGGGGAAAGAAGAATTTGAAGAGTTCCAGTGAAGATAAAAACTTCAAAATGCCAGAGACAGCTGATCAGGGTGGTGCACACCTTTAATCCCAGCATTTGAGAGGCAGAGAAGGGCAGATCTCTGTGAGTTCAAAGCCAGCCAGGGCTATATAGTGAGACTTTGTCTCAAAAAAAAAGAAAGAAAGAAAAAAGGCAGCTGCAGATGGTAGAAGTGTTGAAAGGGCAAGAGACAATAGAGAAGTTGAAGCTATTGTGAAAGATGAGGGGTTTTGATGAGTCATTTGTGGAAGCTGAGCCTTTGAGATTTTTTTCTAATTGCTAGAAAGCTCAGTGGAGTCATCGTAGATAAACAAGCCATAAATCCTGACACTCAGAAGCTGTAACACTACCTGCTGGCTGTGGCCCACTGAGCCCACAGCAGTGACTGTGTAGCAGTGACCCTTCACTGAGAACAGCAAGTCTCTGACTCTGGAAGCTTGCAGTCATAAGCTTCTGATTCTCAGAAATTAGAACTATCTGCCTCTGGGCTTGGAAACTCATCCTGTGAGCCTCTGAATCTCAGGATTCCAACATTAAGAGTTGAATCTTGCCTCTCTGTGATTTCTATCAGGAAAGAACAAAGAACCACCCCCACCTCACCTCACCCCTGCCAGCGATTTGTAACACCAGGTGTCTTATTCAGTGTTCTATTCCTGTGAAGAGACACCATGTCTATGGCAACTCTTATAAAGGAAAGCATTTAACTGGGGCTGGCTTACACTTCGAAGGTTTAGTCCATTGTTATCATGTCTGAAGCACGGCAGCATACAGGCAGACATAGTGCTGGAGAGGTAGCTGAGAGTTCTACATCTTGATCCATAGGCAGCAGGAAGAGAGCAACATTGGGCTTGGTTGAGCTTTTGAACCTTCAAAGTCCACCTCCAGTGACACACTTCCTCCAACAAGGCCATACCTCCCAATCCCTCTCAAGTAGTGCTACTCCCTGATAACCAAGTACTAAAATATAAGAGCCTAGCCAAGTGGCAGTGGCACAGGCCTTTAATCCCAGCACTCAGGAGGCAGAGGCAGGCAGATCTCTGTGAGTTCAAAACCAGCCTGATCTACAGAGCAAGTTCCAGGACAGCCAGGGCTACACAGAGAAACCCTGTCTGAGCCCATAAGGGCCATTCTTACTCAAACCACTACACCAGTGTATCATCAATTTTTTTTATAAATGTGCCTACATATGTAGTTAGACTTTGTGTCTCACAGTTATGCTGCATGTCTATTGAAACTGCTTCTTGACAAATTTTTTAAGTTTTCTACATCTTTATGTTGCTTTATCAGGTCTTAAAAGATATATAGGTTTTGTTTTTTGTTTTTTGTTTTTTTTTTAGTTTTTATGTGTGTGTGGGTGCTCTGCCTGCATGTATATGCAGTGCCCATGGAAGATAGAAAAAAGTGTTGGATCCTCTGGACCTGAAGTTACAGATGGTTGTGAACAGCCATGTGTGTCTGGGAACAAATTCAGGCTCTCTGGAAGAGCAGCCAGTGCTCTTAACCACTGAGCCATCTCTCCAGCCTCAAAAATATGTATTTTTGTAAGAAGGAACCAAAATGAAGCCATTTTAAATAAAACTTTCATTTTGAATAGGGGTCAAATAAAGTTTAAGTTCCCAAAACCTCCCTGAGTAAGTGTCATCCAGTTTGGCAGAGAAAGAAAGATGTACATAGGTAACTGACATCCTAGTGGACAAATTCAGACATGAATGTTAGGTAAGTTGCCCTACCATAGTTCAATAACCCATGGGAACAGGATACGTGTACCACCAAGACATGTTTTAAGGAAATACCCTACCGGGTGGTGGTGACACACACCTTTAATCCCAGCACTTGGGAGGCAGAGGCAGGCGGATTTCTGAGTTTGAGGCCAGCCTGGTCTACAGAGTGAGTTCCAGGACAGCCAGGGCTACACAGAGAAAACCCTGTCTCAAAAAAAAAAAAAAAAAAAAAAAGGAAATACCCTGTCCCTAAATCCTGATTGGAGGGAAAATGTGACTGTAACTTGGCACAGATGTTTGTGGTTTCCAAGCTTTAAAGCTCTGTAACTTTCTGACTTGAGGTCACAGCTCAGCTCCCAAGTCTGTTCTGTAGCCCTGATCCATCAGTAGCAACTTGATTACAATAAATCTTTGTCATTTGCATTGACCTAGTGTTTGAGTTGTGTTGGATCTAAGCAGATCCCATAGCACTTTGATCTCCCACTACAACGGTAAATTGTCAGTTTAGTGACCAAGAATTCATGATCTACTTTGAGACTATTAAATGCAAATGAACTTAGAATTAGTATATACTTAATTGAGTTGAAACTTTAATCAAGACTATTTTATTCTCTCTGTGCAGCAGTCATTTTGTACAATCATGTACTACAAACAATCTCTGTGTAGTAAATCATTTTTGCCTTAAAGTCTGTTTTTTAATTTTTTATCGCATTTGCTTATGTATTGCATGCAGACATGTGTGCACCACAAGTGAAGCTCAGGAGACGACGTCTGGGAGTTGGCTTGCTCCTTCCACTGTATGCATCCCATGGATCAAACTTGGGTCAACAGAATTGGCAGCAAGCCCCTCTCCTTTCTGAGCCCTCTCTATGGCCCTGGATTGCTTTTCCTCATTTGACAGTGAAGTTTTTGTTTAGTTCTCTTGTGTTTGTTTTTTCTTGTTCTTTTCCTTGTCCCACCCATTATTAGTTTAGGTAATAAATTATTATTATCTAAATATTATGAATATTGTGTGTCCCCTTCACCTTGTGCCACACTGTGGGGGTGGGAGCATCAAGATTCCTGCCCTTTGAACTTGAGTCTGGGCCCCTTGGGTATGGGGACATTGAGCACTGACATGAAACCCTAAGGAACCTGTGCCGAAGAAAACTATTCTCTCAGTGCTGGAACTCAGAGAGCGCATGTGTATTCTGTGCAAGATATGTATAAGTCAGAAGAAAGCTGTCAGAGAGCAAGATGTCAAACCTGACCAGGGCTCCAACGGACAAGATGTATGCCATGGAGAGCAAGCCAATATGCAGCACCCTTCATGGTTTCTGCTTCGGTTCCTGCCTTGAGTTACTTTTTCAGCTTCTCTCATCTCAATGGACTGTGACCAAGGATATGTAAGCCAATAAACCATTTCCTTCCCCAAGTTGTTTCAGGTCTTTATCATAGCAATAGAAACCTAACTAGAACAGACCTGAAATGCAGAAGGAAATCAGAAGGCTTTAGAAGACCACCCAAGTATTTCCTGGATTTCTCTGTGGAAAGGGATTATACTAGGGGGATCGAACCTAAAACCTCATGTACTCCAGGAAAGTACTTTATCACTGAGCTAAAGGCTCAATCCCAGAGGATTTGTCTTTCACAATCCACTGAATATCCATAAACGCCAGCTCCTGAATCTCAAACTGCCATATTTGATCCAGTTCTAGGCCAAGATCCCTGGCTATCTGAGGTTTCCATTTCTGTATAGCCAGGCTGTCTCCTTTAGCAAACCACAGTATCTGACACACAACAATGCACTTCACTTGAGATAACAGTGCTGGACTCTGTTTTCTGCAATACAAAGGGTACCACAGCAAAGAAAAAGACTAACCAGGAAAAGCTGTTACCCAAAACAGAGCCCTGAGCTTCCCTCCAGAGACTCCACACCAGGTGGCTACTGCAGCATCCTCCATAAAAATTCCCTTTTTGTGGTTTATTGTATGTTGTGTAAATAAACCTAATTATTAAGCAATAGAATCTATAAATCAAACTCCAAACCCTCTAGCAAAAGAAGGGCCCTAAAGCTGGATACTCATTCAGCTCATTGCTTCTGTTTCTTGTTTCTTGAGAGCATGACTCCAATGAGGCCCAAGGCTGCCAAGCCTACTCCAGCGAAGCCTACTGCCTTGACAGCATCTCTGACCTGCAACAGAGAAGGGGGTGAGTCAGGCTCTGTGTCAAAGTATGGGAACAGGCTGTTCATTGAACAGGGTCACTCTGCTCATGGCACCTCACATGCCCCCTTTGCTTCCATTGGCCAAACTGGAGAGCCAACAAATACTGGCAGGGTCAATGGGAAGGAGGGTGCGGGGTGAGGAAAGGAACGGACAGACCCAGCTGGCCTGGAATTGACACAGACTCAAAATGGTGACCTGGATGCAGCCCGGGACTATTTAAAGCCTACAAATCTTTGTAAGGCATCTATGGAAAGAACAGAGGGATGACAGCAGGATGGTCAAGATGGCCAGCCAATGGGCAAGTGCAAAGTCAGGGAGGAATTGCAGTTGAGAACTCAAAATACATAAATAAATAAATAACCTCTGACCTCCACATCTTACCATGGTTCCAGTGTCTGGCCTGCCAGGCTTGGAGGTGTTCCCTTTAAAGGGCTGGGTTTTATTGTTGTTTTTCTGTTTGCTTGTTTTTCTCTTTTGGAGTCAAGATCTTGCTATGTAGCACCTTGAACTCAAGACCTCCTGCCTTGACCTCCTGAATGCCAGGATTAAAGGCATGACACCACACCCAGCTCTTTCTTTATATGGACTCTGGTGTCCACCAAGAAACCAGACAGAGTCAAAGCATAGTTGCCCCTATTCCACAGCTCTCCTCTTATTTTTATTTTTTAAGAAAAGGTTGCATGCAGCCCAGACTAGCCTCAAACTTGAGCTCACTATGTAGCCAAGTGTCTTAGTTACAGCTTCTACTGCTGTGATAAAACACTGTGACCAAAAGCAACTTGTAGAGGAAAGGGTTCATTTTATCTTACACTCCCAGGTAATGCTCCATCACTGAGGGAAGGCAAGGCAGGAACCTAGAACCTCCATGCAGAGACCGTGGAGGAACATTGCTTACAGGCTTGCTTCTCATGGCTTGTTCCTCCTGCTTCCTTAACACCTGGGACCACCAGCCCAGGAGTGTTAATGCCTATCATGAAACGGGCCTTCCTGTACCAATTATCAATCAAGAAAACGCACCATAGGTTTGCTCACAGACCAATCTGATGGGGACATTTTCTCAGTTAAGTTTCTCTCATTCCAAAATTACTCTAACTTGTGTCAAGTTGATACAAAACTAACCAGCACAATAAAGACGGCCTTAAACTCCTGGTCCTCCTGCTTCCACCCACCATGCATTGGGGTTACAGTGAGGTGTGAGCCACTGAACCTCTCTTCATTCATTCATTCATTCATTCATTCATTTATTAATTATTTTACCTCCCAACCACCATTTCCCCTCCTTCATCTCCTCCTAGTTCTTCTCTCCACCCTCCCTTGCTCAACACACTCCTCTTCCCTTTCTCTTCAGTAAAGGGGAGGCCATCCATGAATAGCATCAGCCCTACCATATCAAGTTACAGTAAGACTAGGCTCATCCTCTCCCATTGAGGCTAGATTAGGCAGTTCCTGCTCCCACTGTTAGGAGCCCCATATGAAGACCAAGCTACTCAACTGTAACACATGGGTAGAGGGTTTTGGTCAGGCGCATGCAGGTTCCCTGCTGCGGTTCAGTCTCTGTGAGCACCTATGGACCCAGGTTAGTTCATTCTGTGGGTTTTCTTGTGGTGTCCTTGACCCCTCTGGCTCCCATAATCCTTCCTCCCCTCTTCCACAAGATTCCCTGAGCTCTAATTTGGCTGTGAGTCTCTGCACCTGTTTCCATCAGTCTATTCTCAAATAAATCCCACCAGGAACGGTAGTGATATAACGCAGATGTGAGACGACCTGACTTGTGCTCCTATGAAGTAGAGAAAAAAAAACATTGCAAAAGAAGGGGTGCAGGGAAAAGCTAAACATTTGTCAAATTCCGCTCCCTCCTAAAACCCAACTGAAATAAAAGACAGCATTTGTTTGTGCTGGGAGATAGTTATGGGTGAACAATGGCCTACCATGGGGAAGACACTGAGTTCGCTACCCAGCACACAGAGATAGTTCTTTTTAATTAGAGGCATTACGTTTTTGTTGTGAGCCTAGTTCTTATGGCTGAGCTCTCTCTAGCCCTTGGGACATTTGTTTTAAACATAATTCAGTGAGGACAAAGAAGCTGAGAAAGAAAGCTCTCCTAGTAGAGGCGTGAAAGTTCTCTGGACAGAATAAAACAGATGCTCTCAGGATCTACAAGTTTAGACATGCATTTTAGGTTCTATCATAAGCACAACAGGGCACTGAGTGACTATGAGCATTCTAAGCGTGAGACCCCTCTCTTGCTCCCAGAATGTCACCCTCCACTCAAGCCTGGAAGACTTTTCTGGAGAATCTGACTGTGCCAAGTAGAAACAATAGAAGATGTAGGTACTGGTGATTCTCAAACAGCTCACTGGATTCATCTCACAATGAAACTCAACATTAATAAACCCTTCCCCTTACCCCATTCATTGGCTCCTTACCTAGTGCCTATCTTCTGTATCTCCTGTCTTCCCTCATTGTTAACATAGTTTGGATGGATGTTTGAATGGTAATATCAACCAGAGAGGTCTGACTGTGGGCTGGCCTCAAGCCATGGTGTTATGGGGTTACCTTGCTAAGTATCTAGAGCTGGGGAGGTGGAACAGTGAGTAAGTGCTTGCCTTGTAAACACAAAAATCTGAGTTTGATCCCCCAGGACCCCATAAAAAGCCAAGTATGGGGGCATGCATTGTAATCCAAGTGCTGGGAGATGAGAAAACCCATTTCCTGGGGCTGCTGGTCAGTCCGCTCAGCCTAGTTGACAAATTCCAAGCCAGCAAGAGATACTGTCTTTGTTTGTTTGATTGTTTGTTCATTTAAAAAATAGGAACAGTGCCTACAGAATGACACTGGAAGTTAACCTTTTGCCTCTACATACACCCAGACACACAGGAATACACACACAGACACACACACACACACACACACACACTCATACAGACACCCCATTTCTATCCAGTGTTTGCTGAGTTCTATATCAGGAGGGGGAAAATACAGATAATGGAGGAGTAACAACATGACCCTTATTCTTTTCTGAAAGCCATGATGTAAGAACAAATGCTGATACCACTAGTTCAAACAAAAGACGCTTTGTCAGGGGACACAACAATAACCCCACTGTTTGTGGTCACACTTTGTACACAAAGAGAGTGATTAGGATGTGAATATAGTATCTAGTTAGTCCTGGTGGTGCTAAGAAAATGGTACAGTCAAATCATACATACATACATACAGACAGACAGACAGACAGACAGACATAAAACTTTTTATATGTACTTAAGAACATGTTATAGCCGGGCAGTGGTGGCGCATGCCTTTAATTCCAGCACTTGGGAGGCAGAGGCAGGCGGATTTCTGAGTTCGAGGCCAGCCTGGTCTACAGAGTGAGTTCCAGGACAGCCAGGGCTACACAGAGAAACCCTGTCTCGAAAACCGCCCCCCCAAAAAAAAGAACATGTTATAATAGCTTGGTGACAGGTTATATACAAATAAATTGAAGTTTTATTTAGGTAGACTGAGTTCTGCCTGCTGGTTAAAAAATCCCTACTCTTATCAGGGAAAATTAACACTTGTTCAAAACTGCCTGAAGGGGAAGGACATCACAGTAGACCAACATCATGCTACAGGTCCTATTTCTGGTTGCTAAACGAATACTTTCACAGACCAAAGTTACTGTTATTCACATAGTCTGTGGGTTTTGTTGTTGTTGTTGTTGTTGTTGATATTGTTGTTTTACTGTTATCTGCCAAATGTTTGAACCTGATTTTTGCCAAAAATCACTTTGTTTCGGTAATTTCTATCCCTGTAAACACGCCTAAGTTCCCTTTAGTGATTAAGGAGCTCAGAGGCCACTGACAGAGGGCCACATGAGCAGGAATTATAATGCTGTTTATTGTTGCATCGTGCTATGTGTAGATAACATTTCACACCTAAAAGATCTTTTTAGAGGCAACATTGCTTAGTGAACTGTTATTATGATTGATTTCAGACTAAGAAATGCCTAAGGCACTCATGAGGCACATCTCTGAGTGTGGCTGGAGTGCTTGTCAAGGGAGAATTAACATGGTGAGATTGCCCCAATGTGAACAGCACCACTGCATTAGCTAGGTCCTGAAGAAAAGAAGCTGTTCACCAGCATTCTCCTTCCTCCACTTCCTGACCTGCCACTATCCCAGCAAGTACCTCCCACCACCACACCTTCTTCCGCTGTGATGAATGGTAGCCGCCAATCATCAGCCAAAATAAATTTCCCTCCTTAACTTGCA
Source organism: Grammomys surdaster (assembly GCF_004785775.1). Lineage (NCBI taxonomy): Eukaryota > Metazoa > Chordata > Mammalia > Rodentia > Muridae > Grammomys > Grammomys surdaster. The sequence goes on from NW_021604650.1 coordinate 495,576, forward strand.
GCTTGCTGAAAAAGCATCGAATACGACTATTGTAGGGTTGCTGGACATTGAATCCAGGATCTTGAGCCTTATGCAAATAGACTTTCTGAGTACTCATTTTCTATCGTTTGTTTGTTTGTTTGTTCAAGACAAGGTTTCTCTGTGTAGCCCTGGCTATCCTGGACCTCTCTGTACACCAGTTTAAACTCTGTCTCCAGAGTGCTGGAACTAAAAGTATGCCACCATCATTAATGCAGTCACCCAGGAACCAGGAACTAATGATATTCATCTCATACCCTGCCTGCTTCCTTCCTCAGAGTGGCTGTTCTATACTCACTAAAGCCAGACTGTGGCTCAGACCCTTGGGAGTGCTCAGCAAACACCAGCAATATGGCCTTCCTCACCTGCTTAGTTAGAAATGTGCTTGCTGCTCCTCTATGTTCACTGCCCTTGACAAGGATATAGTACATAGCTGATGAGCAGTATTCAGCTAATGGAGGAAAGAAACCAGATGCTGCCCATTGGAAGATACCTAATGTCTCACTGTAGGGAAGAGTGACCAAACAACCAAACAACAGTCAATGCAAGCAGTTTAAAATGAAGTTGAAACTGTCCCTGTCAGCAAATGTCTACCCATCTAAGTCACAGTGGCCCAGAGAGGCCAGCACCCAAAGCCCCGGGGGAATGCAGGAAGAAGAGCAAGCTTTGGAAGTCTGTCTATCAGCTTCATTTTCTGAGTCAGCCCCGTGAGACTCCTAAGAATACTCTTCTCAAGTGCCCAACTCTGTAGAGACTTGGTGTACCAGGGTGAAGGGATATCTAGGGAGGGTACCACCCTCTCAGAAAAGAAGGGGAGGGTTTGGGGAAGGAACTCTGTGAGAGGGAGTAGGAGGGCAGCAAATGGGATATAAAAATAAATAAATAAATAAATAAATAAATAAATAAATAAATAATAAATAAGACTACTTCTCTCTAGTTCACATGAAATCCTCCAAGATCAGTTCTCATCAAGTGGAGGGGGGACCTGACGGAATACATCCTTAAAGACCACATAGCTGGTAAAGACAGGGCCCAAAGGGCTGGAAACAGAATGGTTAGCTCAGTGGTAGAGCACCTACCTATAAAAGGCAAGACCCTGAGTTTAATCCCTAGCACTGAAAAATAAGGGAGTTCCTGTTGTCCATCACCACATTAGCCAAGGAAAAAGAGAAAGGATTTCAAAACACTGATGTGAATAATTACACATCTTAACCTCTCACCCGTGCAAAGTTGAGCAAGTGTGGTAGCACTTGCCTGGGATCCCAGCACTGGGAAAGCTAAAGCAAGAAGGCTAAGGATTTAAGGCCAGACCAGCCTGAGCTACCCAGAGACCCTGACTCAGAAAAGAAAGTGGGAAAACGGCAGGACCACCTCTAGGATGAGGACAGTGCTATCTGCAGCCTGCTAAGAGAGGTTGGATAAATGAACCTGAACATCAAACTTCCTCATTGCCTCTCACCAACACAACTACATCTGACAGCCAGAAAAACACGGCACAGGTCTCAAGGTTCAAAAGGATTTGTTGGCTGGCATGAATGGCCATAGCCGGACGGCTTGAGTTCTGGAAGTTTATTATTCCTCATCTACAAAGTGGGGCTTACAGAGCTTGTCTCCAAGACTCTAGGATCTTCTTCACAGGGGTGCAATGATCATGACCTGTGCTGGGTTCAATCCCTAGCACTGAAAAGGAAGGGAGTCTGACCTGCTGTCTCACCTGCCTCACCGCTGCCCGCCTTTGAGTGTGTCACTCTTAGAGATAAGAAGCATATACTTAGACTATTATAACCTGTTTGTAATTCTGTCTCCAGCCACACTCAGGTCCAGCCACTGGCAGTTGGGAAAATGACCTGGTACCTAAGGTCGGGTGCAGGGGACTGAGGACATACCTGATCACTCCGAGGAACTCCGTAACGTAGTTCATTCACAAAGTGCTCACAGTTCTCACTGGTCAGCCTGTAGAGCACCTCCTGCCCTACCAGTTTCTCAGCCTGCTGGATGATCTTGTTTAGAGGCAGTGGGGTGTATTCCTTGTCATGTTTGTTATTGATCTGGTACTTGTCCTTTCCTGCCACATCGCACAGCAGTTCTTTCTTCACTATGGCCTTGTCGGTCAAAGCAGACATGATGCTGGCTGCCCCAGCTCCTGCAATTTCACCTGTGGAGCCACAAAGAACAGAGGAGTTGATCCTGGGAAGGGTCACAGGGATTCAGTGCTAGCCCACAGCTGGGCATCTAGGCTTAACACCATCCACAAGGGATGAGCAAGATAGAAACAGGTGAGACATGCACAGTGTGGCTTTGAGAAAGGTTCTTGTGGTCCTTGAATCCTTTATCAAGATGGAGACTAGTAAAGTGCCATGATTTACTGTGATGTTTTAGTGGTAGTCACGGTGGCAAGGGTGGTGGTCAGGTGAGGGATGAGACAGGGCTTCACTCTGTAATCCCAGATGATCTCATCTGGAAATTACTATGTAGTCCACCCTGATGTCAAACTCTCAACAGTCCTGCCTCTGCAGTCCATATGCTGGGATGATGGGCATACACTACCACCCCTGGCTATGGGATGTCAAGCATGCACCCCCATCTCTGGCTACCAGGTGACAGGGATACACTACCACCCTGGCAACTGGGATGATGGATAGGCATACACCACCACCACTGGCTATTAGAGTGTTTCTTTAACCAGAAGAAGCTAGTCTTCTGTACTGTATTTCTTAACTCTGCAAATATGTGCAAGGAGCTCTCTCATCTTTCTGGGGAAAGAGTATCTAACTATTGATTCCATCTGGGTAATTCCTTGACCTCACCAGGCCGATGACCTTGGGAGAGAGGCTGGTCTTCCTTCCAGAAAAAAGAGGCCAACATTCTTTAGCTGTTCCCCTAGAGATCATGCAGTGGCAGCCCTGGCCAAGATTCACATGTAAGAAGACACAACACTGAAGTGACTAGAAGAGGAACTTGAGTTCTCTATAACTAGGCTAGGACAGTGAAGGTCAGCTGACTATCATAGAGCCAGGGCATCCTAACCCAATCACCCATACCACGGGGAATGAGAATGTACTGGGTATGATGGCTGGAAAGGAGCTATGAACCCAAGAAGTAAACCCAGAAACCCAGAGAGCATCACCAGATTGGTTCCCTGCCAGGAGCAACAACAGCACTCCAGTAACAAGGACAGGACCAATCTTTAAATATAACATTGGCACAGCAACAAGCAATAGCAGGAAGGAAAAGAGCAGAGGCCATTTGACCCCTCTTCTGTGAAGTTCTAGAATAGGCTGAACTCTTCCAGAACATAATACATTTGAAACCAGCATGGTGATATACTCCCATGATCCCAGAACTCATGAGACAGGCAGACAGATCTTTGTGAGTTCAAGGCCACCCTGGTTGACATAAGTGATGAACCAGTCTGATTCCATTATAAGATTAAAAGCCATCTTGTTATAAAGTCAAAATTAAGTTCATTTTTGTTGTCTATAAAACTTGGATTTGACCAGGTGACCAGGTGTTGGCCTATTTTCTGGAATTCAACATGTTCTACACCCTATATCCTGATCTCCACCATGATATGATAGGATGTTCTGCCACATAATGTTAAAATGTTCAACCAAGTTCCTATGTAACCAAAATGCTTCTGGAAATCGCTCAACCCTTGAGATACCCCCAGCATTGTAGTTTGTGGCTACATAAACCTCACCTTCCCCTGTGTTCTATGATATTTTGGTATTTTCCCCCCGCTTTATGGAGACAGCCCTACCTGACAGAAAATAAGGCTTGCTTTATTTGACCAAAGAATTTTCGGTAATGGTCTTTACTCTCATTTGGTGGGATTAACAAAAGGAGTTTTAGACCATCTAGAATGATATAGTGATACCCAGTCTTTTGTTCTGTTTTGTTTTAAGACAGGACCCATGCGGCCTGCCTGTCCTGGGACACTCTATGTAGACCAGGCCTTGAACTCACAGCACAGAGATCTGCCTGCCTCTGCCTCCCCTCCTGTGTACTGGTATTAGAGGAGTGCATCACTACACCCACACAGCCATGAGACCCTGTCTTAAAATTATTTTAAAAAATGAAAACAGCTATGTATGGCTATCTACCACAGGCCTGACATAAGACTTGGCCTATTGACAGTCACTCGTGGATTGGGGAGGGACTCACAACTTTCTACCCCTTCCTCCTGAACTATTGGCTACTGATGGATTCTAGGGGCAAGACAATCATTGTCTTCTGTTGTATACCTACTAACAAGCCCACCAAGTTCCATCAGATAGTTCCAAACCCATGATGACACAGAGGACCCTGGTTAACTCAGAGAGAGGAGAGAGAGGAGAGAGAGAGAGGGAGAGGGAGAGGGAGAGGGAGAGGGAGAGGGAGAGGGAGAGAGAGAGAGAGAGAGAGAGAGAGAGAGAGAGAGAGAACATAAATATTGTGTTACAATTCTGAGGGAGAAGGCTTCCCCAGTGAAAGTGTTACAGCTTTGCTCTGGCAAAGGGAATATTTCTCCAATGCAAGTGTTATAGCTCTACTGGGAAAGGTATCCGGCTTTCAGGAACCAAATAATACCATAAAGTCACACTGCACAACAAACCTCACACAAGAGATTTATTGGGAAGGGAAAAGCCAGAAGGGTGGCTACCTGCCTCTGCTCAGGCTAGAAGCAGCAGGGAATTGAGGAGAAGGCAGGCTTTATACAGAGTTTGGGGGTGGGGCAGAGCTTTCCAAGATAGCTGGGGATTGGTGGGATTTTTATGACGTGATCTTGGGGCAAGCTTAAGGATTGGTGGGATTGTGTGGTCAGACTCTGGAGCAAGCTCAGGGGTTGGTGAGATTTCATTCTGAGGGAGTGGTATGATTTCATGCTGAGGGATTGATGGGATTCTGTGGCCTGATCTTGAGTCTAGCTCAGGGACTGGTGGGACTCTGTTTCTTAGTCCTGGTCTTGGCCTTGGAGCAATTCTTTCCTTTGGTCCTGGTCTCAGGGTCAAGTCAGGGTCATGTTGTTTTTCCTTGGCCCTTTTACCCTACATTCTCCCCTTTTTGTATATTATTAATAACCAGTTAGGGGTCAGTCTAATAATAACACTACCCCCTTTCCTGACCCCTACTTCCTGCTGATTGGAGACACTGAGGTCCTTGGAGCAAATTTGATCTTTGCTGTCTGGGTATAATTGGGTGTTGCAGGCCTCCCTCTGGCTCTATAGCGAGTACTCCTGTAGTAGCAACTGATTAAAAGTCTGATCAGAAGTCTTTTAGATCTGTTGTTGAAGAAATTTAGACAAAAAATTTATGAGGCAGGGTGCAATTAATAGGATTAAGAAAAAAGGAGGAAAAGAGGGTTAAAGAGGGTGTCCAGTTCCGTACTAGACAGAGTGATCCACTGGATCCAGTTCCGTAC
>NW_021604650.1:501004-552320 GCF_004785775.1 Grammomys surdaster
AGTGATCCACTGGATCCAGTTCCGTACTAGACAGTGCGATCCACTGGCCAAGGCATGGAGCTGCTTCTTCCATCTTTAGAGATCTGTCTGGAGTTGTCAGATCTCCTAGTTTGCTATACCCAATTGGTTGACACAGAAGCAACATTTCTTCCTGAAGAAGAGACAAAGGCCACCTCTCTCTGCTGTTAGTAAATATAATCCTTGTTGATTTCGTAACACTATAGTTGCCAGTGGCCCTGTAGAGCAAGGATGGTTCAAGGCACTTATTGAAGATCCTGGATGATCTACGAGGAAAACCAATGGTAAATAGCTAGGGAAGGCGTCAGTCCCACCACTTCAGTGGTGACATCAGAAGTTATGCCCAGGATTGCTAGAAAGGGTATGACCTGAACTGCATATTTGTCATGTGACTATAATCCCTAAGGTGGGAATAGTAAGGAATTTTTTTTTTTTACCAAGATCCACCCCTAGTTTTGGAAAAAGGAACACCAGGGCCCAAGTCCTAGACCAGTGGTAAACTTGAGTGCATTGTGAATGTTTGAGCATAGGGGATGGGTGATAATACTAAGGATTAAGGTATTGTTGAAGTCTGCAGAATCCAGTGTACCCACAAAACATGTTTCTGAGGAATTAAAGCAGTCTCTGATACTGAAGAAAGAGATGTGAGGGAGATAAAGGGTGGTGTGATATTTGGCTTAGAGCAATCTATGTGCAATGGAGTGAGAGAATTTAATAAGACAATGGGCAAGGCCACAAATGCTGTCTTGAGTTTGACCCAGAAGGGACACACAACCAACATTCTCTAAAGCAGTAGGAAGAACATTAGTCAGTAACTGATACACAGAGGCATCTGAAGCAAGAGGGTGTTATGACAGGGAGGTGGGATCAATATCATCTAAAAGGGGTGATATTAGAGATGCAAGGACCACTTCTATTATGTCTATACCTAGGGGTTGAGAAAGTGGGATGTGTGCCCTCTGTACTTTGATCATGCCTGATGGGTAGCTATGGTAAATACTACTGTAAACTTTACCAATAACCTCATCTCCCATCTGAGGTGCCATGGGTCCCTAATTAGGATAAAAGACCCGAATTCTATGTAAGTGGTAGAACGCCCTCCTAAATACCCATCATGTCTCCTACAGAACCATTAAGGTTCTGACCAACATCAACAATAATCACTAGTTTGATCATAGAGAAAGCAATAATAGGGGACAGGTGTTTTAAAAGTCTATTTAGGTGTTACAGAATAAGTATCTCCTTTGGCAACTACCTGGTGAGCTGTCCCACCATGAGAGCAGTCTGGTTCAAGCATTAAGTATAGTTTTCCTAAACCTTTGAAATCTAAATTAATAGTAGCATCTAAAGGGAAAGAAATAGGAAATATTTTTCATCACCTTAAATCTATTTCTTCTGCCTTTAGAACTCTCTGGAGCTTTCACATCCTCCACCTAACCATTTACCAGAGACATGAGTAGTTGTTACTGAGAGCAGTCATTGAAAAGCAAGCTCCTTTAAATCCTTTTGTTTTGCTTTGCTCTCCTCTCTCTCTCTCTCTCTCTCTCTCTCTCTCTCTCTCTCTCTCTGTCTCTGTCTGTCTCTGTCTCTCTCTCTGTCTCTCTCTCTCTCTCTCTCTCTCTCTCTCTCTCTCTCTCTCTCTCTCTCTGTCAAAGTCAGGTGGCCCACATGACAGGAAAGAGATTTTGGCCTATACTCTGTGATGTACCTGGGAGGCTAGCAAGGGAAAAGCATGTCAGCTTGTGTATTTTGGAGGAGAAAGGGAATGGTCAGCAAACCTGGGGTTAAGTAACTGTGGAGTGCTGGGGTTTGATGGAGTGTCTCTGTATTTTCAATTGTTAAATGCTAAACGCTGGCAGGATATCGGTATTGTCATTTCGATGACTCATCATCAGCCTTATATTTGTAAATATTTGTCGATCCACATCTGCTCAGATACTTGAAGGTCAGACAGCCCTCTATGCCTAGAGACAATCTAGAATTGTATTAGAGATTATCTTACTGCTGATTGGTTGTAACAAGGATCTGACAGCCAATCACTGGGCAGGAAGTGGAGGGTGGAACTTCCAGGGAGAGAATGAAGCAAGAGAAAGAGAAGAAGCAGGAGACTCAAGAGCAGACACTGAGGAAGCAGACATGGACCACAGCAGAGCAGAAAAAGGTAGAGCTACTCACATGGTGGGTCATAGGCTAGTTAGTCAGGTTACGTTTAGCCAAGAGACTGCCCAAGCAAAGGACTAAGCTTTAAACTATATTAGAAGCCTGTGTTATTATTTATACCACTGACAAGTCTCACTATAGGGGAGTGCAAAAGAAATAGAGGCTCCCACTTTGGCTAGGAGGTTTGTCCCAGCAAAGTGATGGGACAGATTGGTACCACTAGGAAGGGAATGCTCGAGGTAAGGCTGCTCAAGGTAATGCTCAAGGTGATGCTGGTAAGGCTGCCCCCTACCCTGACAGTAGGGGAACAAGAAGGGGATGTGGGTCCCTAAAACTCCTTCAGGACTAAGTAGGTGGTTCTGGTGTCCAGAAAGAAGGAGATAGATCACTCTGGTACTGTGATGTCTACCTGAGACTCCCTGTTAGAGATGGCAGTGGTCAAAACAGGGGAGCACAGGACCCCCTCAGTTGTCAATACTAGGAAATCTGCTGAAGGATGATTTGGACATGATGTCCTCATACTATGAGGGACATAGGGGCAGTAAAAACTACATTGCCCTTCTTGATGTCACCTTAGACATGGTCTAGGTGGTTTACAAGGGTTTGGATGGGCCTGGGGCCCAGTGACTCTCCTGACCACATCTGAAACAGGAACTTAGAGGTTCTCAGGCTTTTGGAGGCCAGGGAACCTGTCCTCAGGCCTGGGAGTCCACTACTGTAGTCAGTTAAAAGGCCTTTGCTAGCATTAGGTATTTTTATTTCCAGGATTTTTCATCTCTTCCATCGTAGACCTTAAAGGCCACCACTAAGACTGTTGCCTGTGGAGTCAGGGATCCTTTCTCTAGGACATTTAAGTTTGGCCCTAATATCAAGGAAACTCTGGAAAAAGAAGTAGGTGATAAGGAGTTGTTTTCCATCTGGGGTCTCGGAATACAGATTGGTATATTGTAAGGCAGTCTAGGAATTGAGATAGGTTTTCACGTTTGTCCTGGATAATCTCTTGGATTTTTTAGTACTTTGCCACTTTAAGAGCAGCCTTACACAGACTGGCCAAGAGGTGAGTTATAAGTGGGTCTCTAGTTAGAATGTCCCCCAGAATATTGTAGTTCTACTCAGGATCCCATTCGGGACCACCTCAGCCACAACTGGATGGGCAGCATTAGTTTGGTAGATTTCATCTGCATGTGGCCTAGCTTGTCTCAGACTCATCTGCACTCCTCACAAAGACGGTTGCTGGTGAGAACTGTGTAAATGTCTTGGCAGGTGAGACTATAAGATTGGGTGATACATTGGAACTCTTTAATGAAAGTGGAAGGATTCGTGATTCGAGACCCCAACCTCTCTTCCATCTGAGAGAGATCACTTAGTAAGAAAGGGACGTGTACCCTGACCATGCCATCCATCCCAGCAACCTCCTGTAAAGGGAGAACTGGGGTCAGGTTAGGCCATGTAGGGGGAGGTAGAAGGGAGTCCTGTAGTGGAGGAGAAATGAGTTCTGGGAGGACTAAGGGCTGCTAATGAGCTGAAAGTGAGTGCCAGGGAGATTTGATTAGGGTGGGCTGTGGCTGAAAATGTCCAAGGATGGGGGAATGGGGTCAGGTGAAAAGGGCCAGCTGTAGCCTTAAAGACCTCCATGTCTAGGGTACCTTCGTATCCAAGAGTACCAAAGAGGTGCTAATCACTTCCTTGTACTCAGAAAAACATTTGCAGTGACCAAAGAGGAAACTTACCTAATTGTTGCTGGTGAATGGGATGCTGAGTGACTGGTGAGCTGGAAGGTGAGTCTGTTGTGTGTTGACTGGAGATGAGGGATAGGGGCCCAGTACTGCTCAGACCTCAGTGGGGAGCACAAACACCAGGAGAGCCTATCCAAGTTAGGGCACAAAATGTAAGTGTTACAGCTCTGAGGGAAAGGCTTCTATAATGGAAGTGTTACAGCTCTGCTCAGACAGGAAGGTTTCCCCAGTGCAAATGTAACAGCTCAGCTCCAGTCAGGGAAGGTTTCCCTAGAAAAGTGTACATCTCTGCTGGGAAAGATATTCTGGCAATTGGGAACCAAGGAGTGCTGTGAAGTTACACTGCCTAACAAACTTCACTTAAGAGATTTGTTGGGAGAGAAAAACTCAGGCTAGAAACAGCAAGGAACTAAGGAGAAGGCAGGCTTTACACAGAGTTTCTTGTGGAGAGTACCTTTCTAGAATGGCGACTTCCAGGATTTCAAGTTCTGAGCTCTGGCTTTTTACTCTGTGGGGCAGAGCTTGGCTATCTGCATCTAGAGGGGCTGGATCCAGGCATTAGACTGTTCTGTGGGTAGAGCCTAGATGAAGGTCCTTAGGGGCAGGGTCTGGATGCTCACACACCTCGAGGGGCTTACACACTGGGCTCTAAGGAACAAAGCCCAGAAAGCATCCTGACACATCAGACAGCCTTCACATAAACTTAGAAACAAATGGTTGATCAATAAGCATGGAGAACACAGGGACACCCTGTTGCCCACAACTCTCCACATCCTTTTCCAGTCCCTAGGCCCAGCACAGTGAAGACTCTGGTATTCTTACTTGGGGGAGCCAGGTGGATCACATATCCATCACCAACATAGATGGCCCAGTGTCTGTACACAGGGCGGAAAATCTCGATCAGGTCTCCAGGCTTGGGTTCTGGCTGCAAAACCAAGAACAGAACTATTAGCATGGCATGAAACCTTGAGATCAGGGCAGGCTGGGTTGAGAATGTGCAGCCAGAAGTCTCCCCCACCCCCATCAGCTCCAGTAGGCAAATCCATGTAGATGCAGGCTCTGAAGGTCTGATGCTGGGTCACCTCACAAAGCCATGATCTAGGCCTTCAGGGATCACCACCCCATCCCCAACTTCACCCCAATCCCTGCATGTGATATGACTAAAAACTGCAAAACGAGGGCTGACGTGACAGCTCAGCAGTTAAGAGTGCTTAGTGCTCTTGCAGAGGACCTAGGTTAGGTTCCCAGCACCCACACAGCTGCTCACAATCATCTGTAACTCCAATTCCCGTGCATCCAATACCATCTCCTAACCTCCACAGGTAATACATGAAGGTGGTACACATACATACATACATACATACATACATACATACATACATACATGAAAAACACTAATGCACATAAAATAAATCTAAAAAAGAAACCTGTAAAATGCTTGATACTGTAAACCTTGTCAAAAGTACACAGCTCAGGCCACTGGGCTCTAGCAGGGGACCTACTACTACTGTACCAATAAATGAACACGTTGTCAAACTTCCCTCCAAATATTTGTGTTTATGCACACAGATAGAAGCTTGTTCTGCATCATGCAAAAGTTAATGGAGAGACTCCTAAGCTGACAAAGTGCTGAGAATAAGTAGCTATGAGTGCCCAACCCTAACAGGACATCTGTATCACCACCAACCCACCCACCCAAGGCTCAGGGAACATGACAAAAGAACCAGAGAATGGAGAAGAGGGCTGTGAAATGTCTTCTGGACACAACATGGCCACAGCACTCAGGAGCACTACACCTATGGTCACCTGTATAAGACTTAGCAGAACAAGCTGAGGAAATCAGTCACGACTCCAGCAGGCACCGCCAACTGGATTTAGTGGGTTACCAAAGACAGAAGAGGCAGAGAGAAGGAACATGAACATGAGAAGGGGTCATGTTGAGGAAATGTCGGGGAGGTGGAAGGTGGATAGGATCAAGGCACATCAGTATGAAATTTTAAAGATGTTGTTTTAAAAACTGCAAACCTAAGAGGTCTCTTCCACCACCACCACTTTGGGAATAGCTATGTTTATTATTAATGTACCATTGATAGGCATAAGACCCAAAAGCCCCCTGCCCCAACAAGGAAGCTGAAAAAATATTAACAAAAAGAGCATATGCTAGATACGCTAGGGAGTCAGAAGTCCTGTGACGTGCCGTCTCTGCTTTGGTTCCCAGAAGAGTGTGTGAAACTTCAAGGCTTCCAAAGCTTCGGGGAGTCTAGGGTCATTTGGGGAGAAGTCCTCGGGGTACTACTTTGTAGAACCCGATGGATATGGTGTACCTTTCCCAGTTCTTTTGCCAGATGTACATTAAACTAATTCCTAAGCCAGACTCAGAGCTTCTGACAATTTGAGATGGAAAAGTATGTTCCCTTGACTCCAGCTCAGATGTGGCCTCGGACAACTGCTGTCTCACCCTGGATACAGGAACCAAATCCTGATGTCTTTGTCTCAAAGAGCTGTATTAGCTCCAGGAACTACTCAAGAGTGGATGCAGAGTTGCGATCCATGGAAGACAGACTCGGAGTTGTCTCCATCTCAGCTTTTCCATCATGGCTGAAGCTCACTTGAGTTCCTTTCTTCAGTTTCTAAGAGGTCTCTTAGTTAGCTTTGTCTATTTAGTGTTCTTGCTACAAATATTACTTACTGAATTCTTGCTCAAGGAGCTGAGGCAAGGCGATCAAGAATTCCAGGCTAGGGGTAATGAAATGGTGGCGCACACCTTTAATCCCAGCGTTCTGGAGGCAGAAACAGATGGATCTCTGAGTTTGAGTCTAGCCTGGGCTACAGAAGCAGTTCTGAGCCAGGAAAAACACACACAGAGAAAGAAACCCTATTCCAAAAAAAAAAAATCAAGAAAGAAAGGAAGAAAGGAAGGAAAAGAAAAAGAGAGAGAAAGGAAGAGGAAGAGGAAGAGAAAGAGAAAGAGAAAGAGAAAGAGGAAGAGAGAGAAAGGAAAAATAGCTCAGCAGTTAAGAACACCGACTGCTCTACCAGAGGATCTAGGTTCAATTTCCAACACCTACAAAGATGCTTACAACTGTGTAACCCCAGTCCAGGGAGACCTAATGTCCTTTTCTGACCTCCCTCAAGCAGTAGGCAGCCATATGATACACAGATAAACATACAGTCAAAATACCCATACACACAAGTAAATAATTTTTAAATGACTTCTATACTAGCCTGACCAAAGAATAAGACTATCTTGAACCTCCCTCCTTGCCCTCACCCACACCCCCACCCATCCACCAAAAAACCTTATTACAATGACAAAAAGTCGTATAAATATAACAGTCCTGCCTGCAAAATATTTAGTTATTTATAAAATAATGAGTAAAGGTCATACCCCCAAAGCTCCATGCTGTTAATTTTTTTTATATGACATTCCTAAGTTAGCATAAATATAGGACTAAAAACTGATCAGCAATTCTGGGGAACTGGGGTGAGGAGAGGCACTACAAGGAAAGAACATGGGGGATAGTAAGGTCATTAAACTGCTGTTGTATAGTTTGTCTGACTTTTAGTTTCTTCTTTATATACAATGTAATGTGATCACATTCCCCAGCCCCACCAGTCCCTTGCCCTGCCTTTTCCGATGACCCCCGTCCTCCCTAGCTAGTTCCTTCCTATCTTCATGACTTCATTTTGTGCAGGTCTCACGCAGCTGCTCTGTGTTTAGGATGTAGTGACCATGGCATGTCTAAAAGACAGTCTTATAGAACTCCTCCAATCCTCTGGCTTTTACAGTCTTTCCACCCCATCTTCCTCAGTGTTCCCTGGTCTTGGGGGTGAGTGATGTAGATGTCCCATTTTGGACTGAGCACCCAATCGTCCCTTATCCTCAGCACTTTGACCAGTTATGAATCTTTGCTTTGCTTGACATGCAACAACTTAAGACAATGAAAATTCTGTATCTTGACTTAGGCAATAGTTCACTTGTGTGCATTTATCAAAATGAAGCTATATACTTTAAAAGGTAAATTATATACTAAGTTTGGGATTTTGTTTTGTTCTGTCTCTGAGGCAGCGTCTCATTAGTCCAGGAGCTTTCTATGTAGCTGAGGACAACCTTGTACTGATTTCCTATTCCCATCACCCAAGCATTAGAATTCACAGGGTGCATAACTGCAGCCTGCCCTCTTTGTGTCATTTTAACTGAAATTATATACTTCCCACATTATTACCTGGTTAAAATAAAATTCATTAATTATTAAAAATTAAAATTACCTAAGTGTAGTGCTACACACTTTTAATCCCAGAACTCAGCAAAGGCAGGTAGATCTCTGTGAGTTCAGAGACAGCCTAGTTGAGCTTCAGGTCAGCCAGGACTACATAATGAGACCCATGCTACAATCCACAGACCCAGCAAAGCTAAGTAACAAGGAGGGCCCAAGGGAGGATGCTTGAAACTCACTTAGAAGCGGAAATAAAATAGATATTGGAGGTGAATGGAGGAAGGGAACTAGGAAGGAGGGAAGTGGGGAGGGGGAGAAGGGTAGGAATCAGGTGTGGAGAGACAAGCTAGGGAGGGCTGGGAGAGAGAAGAGAAATCTGCGGTGGGTCATCTCTAGGATGAGCTGGAGACATGAGAGGGAAAAGTCTCCCAGAATTCTATGGGATGACTCTAGCTGAGACTTCTAGCAGCTGGAGATATGGAGATTGAAGTAGCCTCCTCCTTCCAGAGGAGGGAGGAGGGCATCAATCCACCCACAAAAACTTCAAGTCAAATTTTGTCCTGCCTACAAGATGTGCAGGGGGAAAAATGGAGTAGAGATTGAGGGACTATCCAACCAGTGACTGCTCAACTTGAGACCTGTTGAGGCCTACTCTTTTTAACATAACTGTAGCCATTTTGTATTCAGTAATCCCAATGTTACTCAAAAAGTGAAAGTAAGTTTATCCACTTTTTAGGAGTTATTACTTTAACTGACACTGAAGAATGTTATTAATAATCCAAAAAGTCATGGTTGAATTATTTATACTCTGTTGTGTCAACGTACTGGAACTCCCCAGTATACTACCTGTCCTTCCTGTCTTCCTTCACCTAGAGCCACCTAGTTAGCCAAAAACATTGTACCATGTCACTATATTTCACTGCTTGCCTTTAAACTTTTGAACCTGGTTTTTCATATTAAAGAGCCTGCCCTGTGTGCAGATTGGTGCCACATTTAGGCTCTGAGTCGTGTGTGTGTGTGTGTGTGTGTGTGTGTTCCTGATTGATCAGTCTTGGGGTGTGAGTTCACTAAACTATTCTTGCTTATCTGAGATTGAAATTCATATGGTTGTGTCGAAATTCCTGAACCTCAACAAGACCCACTCCATGTGAGAGAGCCAACTCCTGACACTATTAATGATAACTCTACTACACTTGCAGACAGGAACCTAACATAATTGTCTTCTGAGAGACTTCATCTAACAGCTGGTGGAAACATATGCAGGGACCCACAGCCAAATATTAGGCAGAGCTCTGGGAATCTGGTGGAAGTATCAGGGGTAGAATTGAGGGAGCTGGGGCGGGGGGACTGTCAAGAACAACACAAGAATAACTACAGAGTCAACTAGCCTGGGACCACAGGGATCACAAAGATTAAACCACCAACAAAAGAGCATGCACAGGCTAGACCCCTACATATTTGTAGCAGATGTGCAACTTGATCTTCGTGTGGGTCCCATAACAATTGGAGCAGGGGTGGTCTCTGACTCTGATGCCTTTGGACCCCCTTCCCATAGCTAGGCTGCATTGTCTGGCCTCTAGGAGAGGATGTGCTTAGTCCAACAATGTTTCCGGGCAGGGTAGTATCCATGTGGGGGCTTCCCCTTCTCTAAAGAAAAGAGGAGGAGGGAATGAGCAGAGAGGTATATGAGGGTGGGACTGGGAGGAGAGGAGGGGGACTGCAATCAAGGTGTAAAGTAAATAGATAGATAGATAGATAGATAGATAGACAGATAGATAGATATAGATGGATGGATGGATAGATAGATAGATAGATATAGATGGATGGATAGATAGATAGATAGATAGATAGATAGATAGATAGATAGATATAGATGGATGGATAGATAGATAGATAGATAGATAGATAGATAGATAGATAGACAGAGCAAAACACAAAAAGAAACTAAGGAACTCAAGAAATGGTGCAGCGGTTAAAGGTGCCTACTGCTCTTGCAGATAACCCGATGTTTGTTCCCAGCACCCACATCAGGCAGTTCACAGTTGCCTGTAACTACACTTTCAGGGAGCTGAGTGTTCTATACTCTATAGGCTCTAATCTGCACATTAACAGGTTTTGCATACTTCATAAATAATTGTTCTCTTTCTGAAACAACATAATTGAGGAGCTGCAACAGAGACTGTGTAGCCTGCAAATCCTAAAGTGTTGGGACTGGGAGATATCTCAGTAAGTAAAGTGCTTGCTTTGCTTCACATCCATTTTATCCCCAATGTCCACATGAAAGAGTTGGACATGGTGATGTGTATTAGCATTTTGTCTAAGCTCTACCCCACAGTTACCTGGCAACAGCCAGGTGTGCCTGACACACTATAAAAGGGGCTGCTTGCCCCCTCTACTCTCTCTTGCCTTCCTGCTCCTGCTCTGTCCTCTCGCCTCTTGCCCACTCTCTCCCCATTGCCCTCCCCCTTTCTCTCCACATGCCTCTACTCCTCTATTCCTCTACTCTTTCTCTTCCTCTGCCTTTCTGTCTCTACTGTCCTCTTAACTCCCCTTCCCACGCCCTGAATAAACTCTATTCTATACTACACCATCATGTGACTGGTCCCTCAGGAGGAAGGGATGCCTCAACATGGGCCTGCAGTGGTACCTCCTTCCCCCATACCTTACCACACATCCACCAAACATATTCCTCCTCTCTTTATCTTTTATAAAACACAACATTTGGTGCCAAGACTCAGATTTAGAAACTCTACAGGTTTGCATTCCCCACCCCTGCTACCACATGGAGAGCCAATGCTCACAAGCCCAAACATTGGAGAACTGGTAAGTTCCCTCCCCCATTGGTCAGAGTAAATGTCCCCAACTCCCCAGTGGAGAGTTCTTGAGGTCAGAGCTATGCCTGTGCTGCCCTTGAGAATGGAGACATTCAGTCTTTTCACTGACCCTCATTATAGGACATTTTCCCTTGGGAGAGATTTTTCCTCTCTCCTCTGAGATGGTTCCTTTCTTGATGCTGAGAAATCCCAGGCCTGGGTGAACTGCTTTCTGTCGTTCAGGGAACTGGCCCAGAGCTTAGCCCCCAGATCACTATGTGATGACCTAGTGGTCTGGCCTGGCCGGAAGTCTCTCTGGTTATTAATAGTATCCTCAGGACACTAGTAGGGGTAGTTAATAACTCTACTCTTACTCAATGGGTCAGTCTTCACTGCCTTGTCTCTACTTACTGAGATGTCCCAGTCTAATTCACAGTAAACAGCAAGCAATATCTCTACATGGCCACTAAACTGGCATTTAAAAACAACTCTCTCATTAGCAATCCATCTCCAAAAACCTAACAGCTTACCCTCCGAAGTCTCAGAAGATATAGACACAGCTACAAAAGACTGCCCAGATTGTGGTATGATAATCACTGAGAAGCACTGTGGACAAGACTGGATACCCTAAGAGTTAGGTGATTCATATTGCCTAAGTCACAGTGAGTCATTTCTCATTTCAGGTGTTATCTAGTCCACAGAGAAAAGGCTCTTCGTCTTCTGAGCTTGAAAGCCAGATTGACTCCACCCAAGCTGCCAGGGAGACCACAGGGACCTGGGAACTGTTTGAACTATAGATGAACTCTGTCATGTTTAATTAATATATAACTCCTAGATTAAAATTTATTCTTCCTCAGATTTCTGACTATATTGACAGCTAAGGTAACTGTAGCTTGACAGATAAAAAAACAGAACTAGCTCCTTTATCTAAGGTAATTCCATCACTATATTTACTCATTAACAAATTTGTTCACTAGCTAAGACTACCAGATTTCTTAGACTTCACAATAAATGATACACAAACTCAGATGTAAGCTTTCACAGATGTAATCTGTTACTTCCTTACCTAAACTTGGTTTCCACTGACTAACTGCTTCATGTTTCCTCTTCTTGCTATGCCACTGTCCTAACCTTAAACATTCCACTATACGATCTAACTGTATATCACAAATTCAAATTTTAAGTTTTCTTTGATTGTCTTTTAACTAAACTTAAAGCTGTTCTTCATTATGTATATTCAGTTTCCTAGACAGGAGGAAAAAGCCCTTCTTGTTTCTTCTGCTCCATGAAAAGCTTATCCTCTTGCCTCTTCTGCCCCTCTCCCCATTCCCCTTCTCCCTCTCTCTCCACGTGTTCATGGTTGGCCTCTACTCCTCTACTCTTCTACTCTTTTTCTGCCTTTCTCTATCTCTACTACCCTCTTACCTCCCGTCCCCACACCCTGAATAAACTCTATTCTATACTATACCAACGTGTGGCTGGTCCCTCAGGGGGATATGCCTCAGCATGGGCCCAAGGAGGTACCCTCTTTCCCCATACCTTACCACACATCCACCAAACATATTCCTCCTCTCCTTATCTTTTTTATCTTAGCTTACAGTACCAGCTCTGGGAGGAGAGGAGGAGACAAGCGAATCTTGGGTCTGCTGTCTAAGCAATCAAGCATAATTGGCAGCCCACTCTAGGCCAGAGAGATGCTGTCTCAAAAAAAAATTTTTTTTGACACCAAAGAAACAATATCCAAAGTTATTATGAGTTTCTGTGGAGTTTTTAAAGGCACAAATCACAATTGTTTCAACTCTAGGGATTTCTTTTGCTGCATGAAGTTTTATCATGGTGTTGTTGCTGTTGCTGCTGCTTTTGTTTGGGGTTGGTTGGTTGGTTGGTTGGTTGGTTGATCAAGCAGCAGTTAAGCAAGATTACAAAAGCAGAATGAGTTGTCTGGTTAATATTTATGAATCAGGTGTCTCTGCGATTAGTTTTCTCTTAGATTGCTGTCAAGATTCAGCTGCTAGTGGGTCATGGTCTAGACACCCTGTGGTTAACAATCCTTAGGTTAAGCATAAGGTTTTGCTAACTCCTAGGTTTTTCTTTTTGTACACAGGAACTTAGTTTGAAACCCAGTTTCAAATGGAGCTAGTTTTTAAACATTATATTATCTTCTGGCCTGGGAACTGTACACACAAATACACAGATACATACAAACAATAATTTTTTTAAAAATAAATAAATAAATAAATAAATAAATAAATAAATAAATGGGCTGAAAAGATGGCTCAGCAATCAAGAGTGCACACAGCTATTGAAGGAGACCCAAGCTGGTCCCAAGCATCCACACCAGGCAGCTTACATCACACGGTCCCAAGCATTCACACCAGGCAGCTTACATCACACGCACACACAATTAGAAATAAAATAAGGCTTTAAAAAAATAACCTAAAGTGTTTGATATCTAGCCTTTGTACAGAAAAAATAATTGCCAATTTGATGGACCAGCCTCATTCCACCTTAAAGTTAAAAGCTGTTTTGTTACAAAGTCAAAAGAAGTTCATGTCTTTCTGGAATTTGACATGCTCCCCACCCTATGGAGTTTGACTCACATCTCAGACATACTCTATCCTGATAAGATAAAATGGCCCGGTGGTGGTGGTATATGTATATACCTTTTATTTCCAGCACTTGAGAGGCAGAAGCAGGAGTATCTCTTCAAGTTTGAGGCCAGCCTGATCTACAGTTCCAGGACAGCCAGGGCTACACAGAAAAACCATGTTTTAAAAAAAAAAAATTCTGCAAGCTGATCTGTCAAATAATCTAATCTGCTGTCTGCTTCTGTAAAATTTGCTTGCCACATCCTTATGTCACCAAATTCCTTTAAAATCTCCAGTTTACACTTTTTACCCATAAAAGAGGCTTGAAAAGTTAACCTACACCTCTATCTCAGATCCCTCTTTGGAGAGTCAGTCTTATGCATAGTCAATAAAGACCCTTTATTGGCTTTCATTTGGGTGAATGTTTTTACTCTCACTTGGTGAGATCAACATTCTTGGAGGCCCCAGTGAGATTAGGCCCCCAAACCCAATCCAAAGACCCCTCTCTCCAGTCCTCTGGGACTGCTTCCCGGTGGGTGCATACTCTGAAGAAGTTCCAAGCCCAGGGATGTGCTTTCAGTTCCACAAACTACCAAGGTGAGGGTCCAAGACAAAATGAAATCAGCAAGCACTTGTCTGAGGAGGCCTCCATTGGTTAGTCATAGAAAAGCATTCCCTTTCTATGACGTCTGGCCCTGGTTCTGGTGGGATCCCGTCTGGAGACAGCAAGGTGCCTAACAAGGTACATGTCGAACTCCTGTTCAGTGCACAAGCAAGACATTGTTTTGCCTGTCTAGGTTCTTGCCACCTGGTTCTTAGTCCCCTGTATCTCGTTCTGCATTTTTGCTTGTCTTTTCTGTTTCTTTATCTAAGTCTCACATGATCTGAACTTGGAGCAACTGGACAAACAGACAGAACAGGTAACAAGACTAATAAGCCTGACTCTCCTTTAGTTGTTTTTAACGGGACTTTGACAAACTTTGTCCTCCCATCGTTAATCAGGATTATGAGTATCCTATCACCAATATGAATATGGCCTCCAAGCCTCCTGTGAGCTAGAGTGGCTTATATTCAGGGTTAAATGGCCTCCAAAGGGCATCTTCAACTCCCAGGTAGCCTGGGAAGTGGCCAACACCACCCTTGGTATTCCCAGCCACCAAGACCAGATTGGGTATATTCTACCCTGGACAGAATTAACGTTCAATCTGCCCCAATGGATGAAGGTTTGTATGGTCCAGAATGAGCAAGGTGGCCACACCCTGGTCATAGCAAAAAAGACTCCCCAGAGACCCCAGGCTGGGAACAAAAACCCTCCAAAAATTCTGTCCCATAGGACTCTCAGGAGGGCCTTCTCCTTCTCCCATACACTTCTCTTCACCCCGCACTATCCCACCTCTTCTGAGCCCATTGCCTCCTCTTGCCTCTCCCTCCTCTTAATTTCTCCTACCTACCCCATTCAACTACTCCTTCTGCCTCAGTTCCCCAGTGGAGCCAGCTTCCGTCCTTTCTCCTCTCCATAGCCATCAGGGCAGTCACAATGGATGGCCAGATTCAGTTTCCTCCCCCAGCCAACCTGGGACTTCAGTTTCCTCCTTGCACCAGCCTGCAGCTTCTGTTTCCACTCCTATCCCCAAAGCAGAAACAACTCCAGATTCAACCTCTCCCTTCCCGGGTCAACCTGCAGCTTCTGTTTCCATTTGATCCCTGAAACAGAAGGACTCCAGCCCCTGTCCTTCTTCTACCCTGAAAGACAATACCTGTACGTTTGTTTCATTTACTACAACAGATCTTTACAACTGGGAACTAGAATCCCACTTTTGGTACAGACCCTAGTTCTCAGATTTCCCTGATTGATTCTGTTTTCTTTAACCATCTCCCAACCTGAGGTAACTGCCCACAAGTGCTCTGTACTCTCTTCACGAGGAAAAAAAATCCTAGCAGAAGCAACAATGGTGCTGCCTGGATTAGACACTCTTGACAATGAAAAGAGAATGGCAGCAATTGACAAGACTTTACCCAGGAGACCATATTGGGACTATGGGGCAGAAGGAGGTAGGAAGTTACTCTGTGGCTACCACCAGGCTCAACTGGAGAGCCTCAGGTTAGCAGCTTACAGACCTACTAATCTGTACAAAACAGCTGATGTAAAACAGGGCTCAGATAAATTGCATTCAGCATTTCTTGAGCTCCTCCTGGAGACATGCTTATATACTCCTATACCATATACCCCTGTAGATCCAGAGGACATAGCAAACCTCAAGGTGACTAACTTGGCCTTTGTAACTTAGGTGACCACGTAAGAAAATCTAAAAGATTGACAGATTTTCAGGGAAAATAGGTCAGAATAATTATAAACATCCCAAAAAGTGTTTATCAAGAGAGACAACAAGAAAGACTTGCTGATAAAAATAAATAAATAAATAAATAGGGCCCTGCAGCAGCACTCCTAGTACTCTCAGCCCTGGACAAGCCACCTACGAGTAAAAGAAAAAGCCTCTACAATGTGCTTACTGCAAGAAATTGAGACACTGGAAACACGACTGCCCCCAGCGGAAGCAGGTCGTCCCTCAGCCAACTCCCATCCTGACTCGAAGAATAGGGAGGGGGGCCATGGTTCCTTCAAATTAGGCCTTTGGGAGCCTATGGTAACCTTCTCAATTAGAGGCCAACCTGTAAACTTCCTGATAGATACAGGTGCATTATTCTATATTACAGAAGTCCCTGGAACCCCCTTAATAAAAGAACAATGGAGGTACAAGAGGGTACATGGGAAGTTAAAATATATAATTGGACTACGAAACAGATTGTAGTTTTTATTCCTGCTCGATGAGATCAACAAATTTCTGTTATAAAAGGACCACAGTGATCCCAGGAACCCAACTGAATGCTGTTGCATTCTGCACAGGAAACATGGATTGGATCAGCAGAGAGACCACTCAGATGCATGAACAGGGTTGCCTTTTCCAGAATGGGGCTCAGGAAACCCCGAGCCATCACAGTACCATACGCAGCACAGACAAGAACAGTGACAAAGCTGATACTATGTGCCCACAGGGTTTCAGAACAAAGCACTTTTATTTCCCACAAAAGAGGGCTGCAAAGCAGCCGTTTTCCTTAGCAAGCAAGTTGAGGAATTTCTGGCCTTTGAAATTCATTTTGAAAAACAACTCCAACTACCTCACTGGTAGAACCAGATTAAACATATTCTATATATACATGTACAACAGATCTTTGAAGAGAACAATGTGAAATTTATGTGAGTAGGCACAGAAACAAACAAAAAAATACTTTCATAAAAGCAAACTGAAGCCAGAAGTGGTGAATCTTTAATACCAGCACACGGGAGGCAGAGACAGGTGAATCTCTATGAGTTTGAGGCCAGCCTGGTCTATAAAGTGAGTTCCAGGACAGCTAGAGCTACAATTTTAAAAATCATGTTGAGGTGGGTGGTGGTGGTGGTGGTACACACCTTTTGTCACAGCATTCTGGGAGGTAAAGGCAGGTGTGTCTCTGTGTGTTCAAGGCCAGCCTGGTGTGCAAAGCAAGTCCAGGACAGCCACAGTTACACAGAGAAACACACTGTCTCAAAAAAGAAAGGGGTGGGGAAGAAAGAGGTGGGTAGGGAGAAAAGAAAGGAAAAGGAAAGAAAAGAAACGAAACCTGAAGAGTTGGAGGTAGGGGATACAGCTCAGTTGGTAGGGCACCTGTCTAGCATGTACAAAGCCATAGGTTCAATCCTCTGCACTGCATAAAACCAAGTGTGGTGGTACATGCCTGTAATCCCAGCATCTAAGAGATGAAGGCAGGAGGAGCAAAAGTCCAAGGTCATAGTCAGTACCTTGGAGGCCAGCTTGGGCTTCATGAAACCCAATCTCAAAAAATGTCCCTCTCACCATAACAGTAAGTTGAGACATGATGAAGCTGGGGGTGGTATGGCACTTGCTTAGCATACCTAAGGTCCGGAGTTTGAGTGCCAGAATCACAGTCTCCCCCTTAATAGACATTCTTAGTCTATTTCTACTTAATGTACACTTTTACACACTTGTAATAAAAATGCATTATACATTATGCATGATCTGAGGAAAATGCACCAAACTATGGGCTAATCCCTACAGTGACTGATAGAAATGTGGGAACTCTTATGTTTTATTATTTGAGTCTTTAGAAATATTTTACTATAAATTACTTTGAAAATAAAATTTTTAAAGATTTGTGTGTGAGAGACCACATATGTATTGTGTATCTGTGTCTGTGCGAGTGTTCATGTGTGTCTCTATGAATGTTCCTGTGTATCTTCATGTGTGTTCATATGTCTGTGTCTGTGTGTGCTCATGTATGTATCTGTTCGTGTATGTTTGTCTCTGTGTATGTGTTCGTGTGTGCATGTTCATATACATGTCTGTATGGCTATGTGTGTGTTTATGCATGTGTGTGGGTGTGGGGGGGCTGGGTGTGGGTGGGTGTGTGTTCATGTGTGTATGAAGCCCAGAGGTCAACATTAGCGGTTTGAAGGGTCGAAGCTGCCACCGCAGGAGAGGAAGAAGTCAGGTTATCACCTGTAGACAGCAGAAAGCCTTGGACTCTAATTTTGACTGACAGCAGCCAAGATTAAGGTGTGGGATGCATGAGAGGCTTGTTCTAGGGCAGGTTCTTAATGCTGACTGCTACACTAGGAAGTGGTCATAGACAGGGCACTGGAGAAAGCAGGAGAGACATGACGGCTCCAGCAGGCTGCAACAGACAATGCAGGCTGGACCCACTGAAAAGCAGCTAACTGGCTTTTCCAAAAGGTTGTAGTATTTAAATAGTGTGGCCAGTGTAATAAACAGTTACATTAGCAACGCCATTCCCAAGATAAAAACTATCATCTCTAAACCAATATGAAGTAATCTGATTGGTTTGAACTATTTAGAAAAGTAAAAGACAGAAAAGTCTCCAGGGTATCTGAGAATCGCGTTTAAATTGTCAGGAGGGATTGTTTTAGTCAACAGTTCATTTATTCTTTCTTTTTTTTATTCACATGTCTATTTATCTTCTTCCACTCAACCAACCGCCAGCTTTTTTATTCTTTTAAATATGCAAGGCATTTAAGTGCCCCAGCTCCTGAGTGCTAGATTACAGACATGAACTACTATGTCTGGCTACTGATGGCTCTGTTTAACTCAAGCCAGATTTAATTTTCAGAAACAGCACAGTGGTTATGCTTAGAGCTCTGTGTTCAAACCAAGGCTCAACTACTTACCACAGAGCCATGGACAAGTTTACCCAAATTGTCCCTAGGCCTCACTCTCTTCCGTCATAAAATGAGGACATTATATATAGAGAGAGAACCTGAATCAGAGGTTTATTCTGAAGATTAAATAAGTCAAATCTATAAAAAAAAAACTGGGTGGAGGAGGAAATAGCTCAATCGATAAAGTATCTGCCACACAAGCACAAAGGTCTGAATTTGATCTCAAGAATCCAGTTTAAAAAAAAAAAAAAGCCTGAGTGTTGTGGTGTAGCGTGGTATGGTGTAGTGGCAATACATGCCTTTGATCCTATCACTCTAGAGACAGAGGGAGTCAGTGGATCTCTGTGAGTTCCAGGCCAGCCAGAGCTACACAGAAAAGAAAAGCAAACCAGAATAAGTAAAAGCACCTGCTATGCAAATGAACCAAGTTCAAGCACCTGAGTCTAGAGCCTATGCAAAAAGCCAGAAGAGGTGGCATACATCTAAGGCCAGTACTCTTGTAGCAAGAAGCAGGCAGGGAGGGAGAACGTTCCAGAAGCCCATAGGCCAGCTACCCTGGAGTACTCTGCATAATTGAGGAAACAAGAGAGTTTGCCTCAACAAGGTAGCAGGTGGAAAGTAATTCCTAAAAGCACTTCTGGGATCTCCATCCATGCATTACAGCACATGGCCATCCAGGGATGCCTAACTGGGGTTTTCCAGACAAGCAAAAATCCCAGTCCCCTCCTGCCTCCAAAAAAAGATATAGGGAATGAAAATGCCTCAGTAGTTAAGAGCACTGGCTGCTCTTAGGAGGACACAGATTCAACTCCCAGAGCCCACATGGCAACTCACAACCATTTGTAACTCAAGTCAGAGGGAATCTGAAGCTCTCTTCTGGTTCTGTGTGCACTACCCACATGTATTACAGAGACGTATATGCAGTTAGAACACCCACACAAATAAAATAAAAATGAAAGAAGGACAGCACCCAAAACTGTCCTCTTGCCTCCCGATCTCCTGATGCACACTGCATGAATGTGCATATGGCACTGTTTTACAAACATGACCCGCACAGAGGAAATGTTTAGGAATCAGCTACTCTGCTATCACCATGCCTGGGTGCTGTTAGTTTACTTCATGCAGAAACAGAAAGGACACTGTGGTTACTTATGAAATTCAGCCTGGGAGAATTCTCTTCCCTGATCCTGTAAACCACATGCCCCAGTAAGTATGAAAAATCCCTGAGCTGGCCTTTCACTTTTGATACTGAGAAAAAGGTCTGGAAATTTGTGAAAAACAAAACAAGTCTGGGTCTTGCCAAGAACGGATCATCAGTGAGAAGTTGAAGAGTTTCCATGCCAAGGTTTCGAGAAAAGAAAATCCAGGGAGGTAGGGGCTCCCCCAAAAACACACCAGGCACCCATGGAAACCCGGGGAAACTTCTGGAATCGATCTCTGGGAAGTTTCTGTTTAATCAGGACTGTTAACACCTATCCAAGTAGGGTTTCTGTAAGAAATAATTGTGGTAATGGCTGAACACTGTAAAACCACTTAAACCTATAAAGAAAAATGACAGCCTATGCTGTACACTGGGTGGGTACAGGGGAGGGGTGCAAAGAATAAAGAAGAGTCTGACATCTCTGACTTCCCAGACTCTGGGCCAGAAGGAAAGTAGAGGAGACCTGGCCTGACACATTAGTCTTCCTTATGCCCCTGCCCAGGCGACCAAGTCAGTCAGAGAGGGCTATCAACAACTCCAGCATGCACCCATCTCAGAAGCACTAATGCCCCAAGCACCCCAGAGAAAGAAGGAAAACTTGCCTGCCTTCCTAGGCTCACCAACACCAAACCTCAGGCCTATTCACCACCAGAGTAAACCTGCTCTTTTGTGCATTTAGAAAGACCCATTACCCCCAACTCACACACCACCACCAAGCCTTACTGGGGCATTCAAAGTTACCTGGAATCCTTATAACAGCATCTTTTTATAAATGAAAAAAATGAGTTCCAAGGTGGGAGTGAACTTACCCAAGGCTTCAGAGGTGGTCCAGCAGCCATGGCAGTATTCTACCACAGATCTAAGTATCCAACAGTAAAACAGACAATGGGGTTTGAAAATGTGAAAGAACTTTGTGTAGGGTTCACAGAGAAGCCTGTCAGTGTCTCACACCGCAGAGCCCCAGCTTCAGCTTTAGTACTGGCTCTCTTCTAAACTGAAACCAGCTTCAAGGTCCAGTAATAGATAAGGTAAGTAGAAGAGAAAGACCTCAAGGGCCTCCTCCCTAACACCCTGCAGAGCAAGCTGTTCTTGTTTCTATGGTCACAGCCCAGCTGTTTCTGTTTGGGTTTTGGATTTGACTTAGTTTCTCCTTCTTGGTGGTAGTTTATTTTGTTTTGTCATTGTTGATAGTGTTGGTGGTAATGGACTTCACTTATTTATTTTTGAGATGGGGGTCATGTGATAGCCCAGCCTAGCCTCCAACTCCTCATGCCACCTCCCCAGTAGAAGAATTACAAGGGTCTGTTTGGCCATGCCTAGCTCTACAGCTCTCATAGACAAAATGACTGTAATAAATAAGTAAAAGTGACCAGTTTCCACGCCTACCCTGATATCTGGACTGGCCCAGCATGCTGATGGGCAAGAAGTGGAGCAACTCCACCAGCATCCAGCCTGGCACTTACAGGATCTCATCAGAGGCTGATGGCCTGGGGAGAGGGACACTGCCTACTCCTCTAGCCCCTCTCAGCTTTAGGAGTGAGGATGCAGCCTGCAGGACCAGAAGCATCTGCTTGAGAAACATCCTCTTCTCTCTCCTTTCTTTGCACTCTGACTAGCTCCACAGAGAGTCTCAGATGTCAAACTCAGATCAAAAAGCAGTAAGGCCTGGCTTGGTGGCATATGCCTTTAATACCTGCACTTGGGAGGCAGATGCATGAGGATCTCTGAGTTTGAGCCCAGCTCGGTCTACATAGTAGATTCTGAGGTAGCCAGGACTACATAGAGATACTGTCTTAAAAATACACACATACATACATACATACATACATACATACATACATACATACACACACACACAATAACAATAACAATGAAAAAGAAAGCAGCCTCTGGAGTCTGGAGTCTGGACTCAGGATTAAAAGGTACACTGGCCTTTCAGAACATAGGTTTTACTTTTAGTTCTCATTTCCAGGAAACACACCCGAAGTTCAGAATTCAGTGGGTGGAGATGAAAGGAGCTTTCGTCCAAACCTCCTATCCAGTTAGAAAGTTGAGGGCAAGGAGAGGTCTGGGCTGAACTTTTCCTGCAGCCTCCTCCCCCAAGCCCTGCCCGCTCGGGCCTCCTCCCACAGCTCTGCATTTTTAGCTTCGGTTAGGGTTTTGTTTTTCTAATTATTTTTTCCTTTTCTACTTATGTGTATGGGTGTTTTGACTGCATATGTCTGTGGATCACATGTGTACAGCACCCTTGGATGCCAGAAGAGGGTGTCAGATCACGTGGGATGGGAGTTACAGCCCGTTGTTAGCTGTGCTAACATGTGAGTGCTGGGAACTGAATCCACATCCTCTGGGAAAGCATCCAGTGCTCTTATCCACCGAAGCATCTCTTCAGCACTGCTTTCTTTTCTTTTTTTCCCCCTTGTTTGTTTGTTTGTCTGTTTGTTTGTTCGTTCATTTGTTCATTCATTCATTCATTCATTCATTCATTCATTTATTTTGGGTTTTGTGAGACAAGATGTCTCTACAAGGCCTTGGTTGTCCTGGAACTCATTCTGTAGACCAGGCTAGCCTCAAACTCAGAGATCCACTTGCCTCTGCCTCCCTACTGCTGGGATTAAAGGCGTGCCACCATGCCCACGGTCAGTCACAGCCCTGTAGATGAGGTGACTATACATAGTGAGCTGAGTGCAGGAGAAAGAGTGATGAGTCTCCTTCTCAGCCTGAGAAGACAGGATTCATCAGGGAGATTTAATAACTTCTATATAAGCCTGCAATTGACGCATATTCTTTTCTTACTCTTTTAATTAAAAAAAAAAACCTGTGGGGGCAGTGAGATGACGTATCAAGTAAAGGAGATTGCTGCCAAGCCTGATGACCTGAGTTCAAATCCCAGGACCCAAATAGCAAAGAAGAAAAATAATTCCCGAAAACAGCTCTCTGACCTCCACATGCTTGCCATGGCATATGCATGGCCCCCGAAAACACACACACACACACAAATAATGCTTTTTAAATCAAAGAACACCGGTTACACAGTCAAAACACACAACTGAGACACATATGTATTTTTATGAGTCAGTTCCTCATGGCTCAGCAAATATATATAGTGCTAACTTCTGTGGTCTTGGGTTTTCCTGGGTTCAAATGAAAACAAAACAGCCTGGCCTCACAGTACCAGAAACTAAGTGCAACTCGGAGTGACTCTCTGCTGTTATGAGAACTGTTAAGTTTTGAGTGGTGTTCTCACTTGGGAAAAAAATAATTCGAACTTGATTATAATCCTACCACAGGTACTCAGCTGGAGCACAGTCCCAAAAGGGTTGTCTGCAAAAACCTACTACCTGAACCAAGTCAACAGAGTCCTGTTAAAGCGAAGAAGACATTTGCCGGTTCGATCTCAGGACATCATGGGTTAACAGAGGCCAGGGCTGAGATGTGGCTCAGTCGGTAGAGTGCTTGCCTAGCAGGAGGGCTTCACAAAACTAGATAGGACCTCAGACCTTTAAATTAGCACTCAAGAGGTGGAGGCAGGAAAACCAGAAGTAAAAACCTGTCCTCACTAAATAGTAAGTTTGAGGCCAGCCTGGGATACCTGAAGCATTATCTCAAAAACAAAAACGAAACAAAAATCAGAAAGAAAAGAGAAGGGGGATGGATGGAGGAAAGGAAGGAAAGCCAGAGCCGAGTATTTGCTGGCAGCAGGGATCGCCACGAGTCAGCTGACAAGACAAAAACCTAGCAGATTCAACTTCAGACATTCGACTCAGGAACCTGCCCTGAGTCCTGGTTTGATAGGAAGATCCAACCCCCAATTTCTGCCTTCTATTGAGCCTGTTTCGAGCAGGGTGACTTCCAACCTGTCCACTTCAACAAGTGCTGACGCTCAGCAGGCGGCAGCTAACCCACAGCTCACACCGGATCCTCCAAGGGTTGAAAGTGTAGAGGAGATTGCTGCCAAGCCTGATGACCTGAGTTCAAATCCCAGGACCCAAATAGCAAAGAAGAGAAATAATTCCCAAAAACAGCTCTCTGACTTCCACATGCTTGCCATGGCATATGCATGGCCCCAAAAACACACACACACAAATAATGCTTTTTAAATCAAAGAACACCGGTTACACAGTCAAAACACACAACTGAGACACATATGTATGAGCAATCCCTCACTGCAAAGCTCCTCTCTTCAAAACACCAAGTCAGACCCCGAGAATACAAGAGTCACCATTAAAACACTATCCCCATCCCTGACCACCGTTGGCTTCTCGCCCCGTACTTACTATGGGTGCTAGCATTTTCCAGGATGTGTGAGGCTCAACTTCAGCTTAGCAGCAGCGTGGATACCTAAGGCACAGAGGAAGCAGAGCTCATTGTCTCTAACAAGAAGCAGGGTCCCCAAGTCTCCAGGAGCAGGGCCCTCCAGAAACTTTCACCAAACTCCTCCAACTTTCTCGCTCTCCTCCGCTCTGCCCTGCGCTTGCCCTTGAATAGACAAATCCCGGGCTGTACGGCAGAAGCACCTCACAAGATCCCCGGGCGCCAGCAGGGATCCTGGCCAGGCTTTGGAGCGCCCCTGTCTCCTTTTCTCCGTGCACAGCGAAAGCCAGGCGGGTGGCAGCTACTCGCCTGACTTGTTTACTCCCGCCGAACAGCTCTCCTCCTCCCAGACAGCCCTCAGGAACCTAGACAGCCCAGAGGCACCCGGGCTCCTCACCTTTGCGTAGGTCCCAGAAAGAAGCTCTCCAACCTCCTCGCGCTCCAGGTAGCCAAGTGGAGGCCAGCGCAATGGGAACCGGCTTAATGGCCGCAGCGTCCAGGCCGCGTCAGGGCACCCCGCCCCTCTTCCTGTAACTGGCTA
Organism: Grammomys surdaster; assembly: GCF_004785775.1. Classification (NCBI taxonomy): domain Eukaryota; kingdom Metazoa; phylum Chordata; class Mammalia; order Rodentia; family Muridae; genus Grammomys; species Grammomys surdaster. Next base: position 525,826 of record NW_021604650.1, read on the forward strand.
ATGAGAACATTGCCAAGGGCCTGCCACTACTCCGTTGTCACTTATATGCCTCCCTCCCGGTGAGTTCCTGGCCTCTCTGCCCCTCTGCCCCAGATTCCCCGGCCCTTGACAGCCTATACACATCCCTCTATCAGTTTGTAACATGTAAGAACACGTCATATCGCATTACATTTTATCTTTGTACATGAATAATACCAAAGGGCTATTTGTCAAGGGTGGCACATGCCTGAAATCCTAGCATTTGAGAAGCTGAAGCAGGAGGATTGCCATAAGTTTAAAGTTGGCCTGAGCTACAGTTTGAGATCCTGTGTCAATAATAACAACAACAACAACAACAACAACAGCCAGGTGCTGTTTCTGCCTCTGTTTCCTGCACTCAGGAAAGTAGTGCAGGCCCACTCTGTGAGACTAACTCTACATAGTGGGTTCCAAGGGTGCCAGAGCTATGTAGAGAGACCTTGCCTCAAAAATCCAAAATATTATAATAAAAATAAAAATCAGAACAACAACAGTTGAGGAGATGACTCAGGGGTTAAGAGCACTTGCTACTCTTGCAAAGGGACTGGGTTGGTTCCCAGTACCACACGGTGGCTCACAACCATTAGTAACTCAGTTCCAGGGGATCTGATAACTTCTTTTGACATTGTTACACATGAGGCACATACCTGGTACATGTGCATACAGGCTGACAAAACACACATATTTGTCATTGTGAGATATTCACCAGAGAAGACTACTCAGACTGGGATTTAGGCCAATAGAAAATCTTCATTAGCCTGTCAGCTGCAGTGGGTGTTCAGGACCCCAGTAGCCCTTAGCTTTTCTCAGGGTAAGCTTCTGAACACAAAAACTGTATTCTGGGTTTGCATACTTCAGTTAACAAGAACAGTCAGCCAAAAGTAGGCTGACAGATACCAAAAGGAAGGTTACTACACCTGGCCTCTGTTTTAGCTTTGGCAGGTGGTGTTGTCTGTGTGCTGAGTTTTACAGCCTGAATGATACTTCCATCATGGAGTCAGTTGTGCTAAAGTCTGGGACCCTGTTACACTCATAAAATAAATCTCAAAACATTTTTATAATTTAAGGAGTTTAAAAAAAAAACATACTCCCTGGCATTTTGATTAAGGAACATGACATATGTAACCTCTTTTGATTTTCTTTCCAATATTCAGAAAATACTATATTAGTTTCTGTAATCAAATCCATGAGCATAAAAGCTTAGATGTTTAAAATAGTGTATTACCATTGCACAAATGAAAAAAAAAGAAAATGAAGCATTTTGGGCCAACATGGCTACTGTTCATTTCTGTACAGTGCTCTTTTCTGTTTCTTAAAGGCAGGAGATGAGGCTCTGTATGGTGACACATGCCTTGAAACCCAGCACTCAGAAGTTAGAGGCAGGAAGATCTCTGTGACTTCAAGGCCACCGAGGGCTACATAGTAAGACCCTGTCTCAAAAACAAAATAAACAAACAAACCAGGAGTCGAAATTCCTATATGACAGCTTCTCTCGCTATAACAGAAAGAAAAATCACCCAGTAGATAGTAATTATTCACCTTTTCAGATTTCTCACTTAAGGCAAGCACTTCTGCAAAGCTTAGCTATCCTTTGTCCACAGTGTATATGTAACTGACTCTCCTCCCTAGCTGCTTCTTGGGGTCCCTGTGCCCTCATCTTCACACTCCCTATTTCTTTCTGATCCTGGGAGTGACTCTTGGGGCCTTATGAACACTAACAATTGAAACTGGACCACAAGTCCATAAGTCTTCATTTCTCCATGCAGACCCCTAGGATACACAAAGCTTGCATCAGAGAAATTAGTATGCTTCTCCTACTGTTCATCTAGTTCAAGTCAATTTAATTCTGAAAGCCAACCAGGATCAGATCAGTAGAGATGGATTTTTGCTTCTCTCTACAGATCTATGTGAAATTTAAAAGCCCAACAAAGGAGACATGTTTCATGGCATACAACTATAGTCTGAGGCAGAAGATCACTTGAGCCTGGAAGTTCTAGACCAGCCTGGTCAACTCAGTACACATGGGAGTGGTGGGGACAGCTAGGGATTGTAAAGCAGAAAGGACTTAACTACTGGCCCATAAGCCATAATATATCCCCAATGCTTACATATATATCCCCAGTGGCACACAGTTAGCATTTTATGAGTGAATGAATGACTGAACACAGCCCCTTGTTCTGTGCTGGGCTCTGACTCCACAGAAATAAAATGAACTTTTCTTTCTTCCTTTCTTTTCTTTAAAACAAAACAGGTTCAGCTCTTTACTGGGCATGTTAACAAAAGAGGTTTAGTCAAAAAGCCCGTGTCATCCTCAGATTCCTCCTTCTTTGTTTCACTTTCTTCTCCTCAGCTGGGGCAGCAGCAGTAGATGGGACAAATACACCTGTTGGTGTGGCTCCAACTACTGAACCGGGCCCACCAGCTCCTATACTGCAAGTAAGGATCCCAATGTTGAGATTGCCAAGGCCTTTACAAACAAGCCAGGCCAAGAAGGTTTATCACTGACACCAGCTGCTTTAATGAGGGCATTCATCCTACCCTCTGTGGCTGGTACCTTGTAGTCATGCAGGATGAGGGCAGAGTAGATGCAGGCAAGATGGAGGCCATGTCTAGGACTGCCAGCATGATGCTAGTCACCTAATGAAGTAAGGACCTCACCAGAAAGTGGCCTTAGCTTCCTCGGAAGGACCAAGCACCTCTCGGAAGCCAGAAAGCTGAGGAAAGGCTAAAGTGAATTCTAAATCATATCTATGTTTCCTGCATTCCCTACCAAAACAGCCTTTGAAGTGAGGCTGCTCAGGCCAAATCCTAACCTTGTCCTTGCTATGTTAAAAGTCTACAGTGTAGGCCAGAGGCACTTGGGTGGCAGAAGCAGGTGGATCACTGTGAGTTCAAGGCCAGCCTGATCAACAGAGTGAGTTCCAGGACAGCCAGAGAATAGAGAAACTCTGTCTTTTAAAAGCAAGAGAAAAATAAAGTCTACAGTGTGTAGTTCCCTCTGACCCTCATTCTGTTCATCTGTAAAATGGATTGCTCATGCTATTAGACAATGTACAAGAATATATTTCCCAAAGGAAGAGCTCATTAACCTGTTAAGCACTGTCTGCCTCATGGTAAATTGCTAGTCAGGATGTGTTAGGTGTTAGTAACGTGAGAGGTGCATGATCATCCATCTCACAGGACACTCACCTGCTTCTTGATAAGGACAGTCAGCATTAATAAATGCCATTGTCTCGTGTGCTCTGTCACTCAATCAATTCACCACTGAGCACACTGGGCCAGTGACTGTAAGGACATCTAAACTCAGAATGGGGTAAGATGGCTCAGTGGGTAAAAACATCAGCCTCAACCTGAGTTAGATCCCCAGAACCCACATGGTGGGGGAGAACTGCCTCCTGCAAGCTGCCCTCCACCCTGCACGCCTGCACAAATGCATATTCTTATTCTCTCTTTCTCTCTTTCTCTCTTTCTCTCTTTCTCTCTTTCTCTCTCTCCCTCTCTCTCTCTCTCTCCCTCCCTCCCACTCTCACTCTCTCTCTTTCTCTCTTTCTCTCTCTCTCTCTCTCTCTCTCTCTTAATAAAAAATAAATAAAACAAACTAAAGATAGAGGATATTTTGTGTAGTAGTGATCCTGGAGGTAGAATCAGGGTTAGGCAAGTGCTCTAACACTGAAGATATCTGTATCTCCATCCCAAAAATATTTTGGGGAGCCCATATTTGCTTCTGCTTCTCATCATCCTCTGCTTCAGAAGGGTCCAGATGTTACCCCCTCCCGCTCATCATTCCCAATACTGTGCCAGACACAAACAAAACAAGTTGTATGGGAACAGTCTAGTCTAGTCAGAGAGCTTCAAATTTTTACCTTTCATGCCACTCTGTGATATTCAGTAAGAAACTGCTATTTGATGCCAGAATTATCACTAGACTGCCCTTACTATGACAAAGACTGGGCAGCTAATACGAGAGAGCTCTATTTGGTTCATAGCTCTGGAAACTGTTCAACATCTGGTTGAACTTGGGCTGGACCATAACATGGCAGTAGCATTGCATAGCAACACAGGGCCAAGATGCTAGACAGAGCTTCCTCTTTTTTATTGTATTTCTTGTTACGTATTCACTTTACATGCAGCTCACTGGGCTCCCTTCTCCATCACCCCATCCCAAGTCCTTTCCCCATCCCCTCCTCTCCTTCTTTTCTGAGTGGGTTTGGGCCCCTCTGGACATCCCCTCACCCTGGTACTTCAAGTCTCTGCAAGGCTATGTGCCTCTTCTCCTGTGGGACTGTGTAAGGGTATCCTGGGTCATGGTTGAGCAGTTGCCTAGAACCCCAAGACTCTGCGTGAGAACCGGCAGGAGTTCGGCACCCCCAAGAACCCAGGGTCCTGAAAAACAGTCCAATCTCCATAGAATTACATTGTTCAGTCACATAGGCCAGACTATAGGCCTTAGGGCCTAGGGATTTACATACTAATGAAGGCCAGAGGGCAGAGCAAATTAAGCATGCCTCCCCAGATCCTCCTCCTTTCTCCCTCCCTATGCAACTCGGGACTGCCTTGAGTTCTAGGGGGATATGCCTAGATCCATCCACCATCCGCCATGACAATAAACCTTTCTGGAACCAAGGACTTCCTCGTGTCATTGGGGCCTGCCGCCGCCAAAGCCTCCAGGCTGCTGGAACCATAGACGTCCCTCCCGCATGTGGGGCCAGCCGCAGCGTGGAAACCCACTGGGACTCCACTGCTGCGGCTCTAATTTCCCCCCCCCCATTCTCCCACTGAGGCCAGACAAGGCAGCCCAGCTAGAAGAAAATATCCAACAGACAGGCAACAGCTTTTGGGATGTCTCCCTCTCCAGTTGTTCAGGGCCCACATGAAGAACAAGTTGCATATCTGCTACATATGTGTAGGAGTCCTAGGTCCAGCCCGAGTATGTTCTTCGGTTGGTGGGCCAGACTCTGCGAGCCCCAGGAATCCAGGTTAGTTTATTCTGTTGGTCTTCCCGTGGAGTTCCTATCCCTTTCAGGGCCTGCAATCCTTCCTCCTATGAGTCCCCAGGCTCCATCCACTGTTTGGCTGTGGGTGTCTGTATCTGTCTGAGTCAGCCGCTGGGTGGAGCCTCACAGAGGACAGCTTGCTCCTGTCTGCAAGCATAACAGAGCATCATTAATAGTGGTAAGTATTGGTGCTTGCTCATGGGATGGCCTGTTATTGCTTGGCCATCCCCTCAGTGTCTGTTCCATGCCCTGTGCCTGCATTTCTTGTAGGCAGGATAAATTTTGGACTGAAAGTTCTGTGGGTAGGTTGGTGTCTCTATCGCTCCACTGGGATTCCTACCTGACTACAGGAGGGGGCCTCTTCAGGTTCCATATCGCCAATGTTGTGAGTCACAGCAAAGGTTACCCCCATTGATTCTTAGACATGTCCCTTATCTCATAGATAGAGCTTTCTTGATGGAGTGTCTCCTTCCCACTAATCATGAAAGAATTGATCCAGTAGTGTGGGCTCTGCTCAGTCACCTCCCAACATTCCTGCCTTTTAAATACAGTCAGCTTCTAGCACTAGGGATTCAGTCTCCAGAACCTGAACTCTAGGGAGCATTTAAACCATAGCACCTGGCAAGATAGACAAGTTCCAATCTGTACCTTGACTGAAGTTTCCGGGCCTTTCTGCAAACCCATTCAGAGTCTAACAAGTTGGAGAGCAATACAACTTTTTAAGAATTTGCTGTCTTTTCATTCTGCCTTCTGAGGAAATGGTACCAGCTTTGAGCAGGATTCACAGAGCCCATGAGGAAGCGGAGCAGCTAGAAAAGGGGCCACTGTAGAACAGGAGAAGGGGTAGAGCTAGAAGACTGTATTTATGATGTCTCCTATACACAAGGACCAGAAAACAGAGACTCCTGGATGCCACGAGGGACTGTGTTGCTTCACAGTCTCCAAGGGAAGGATCCTTTAGCCAACTGAATACAGAGTTTTTACATGTGAGGTAATGCTCGGTGAATGTTCCAATTCTAAGTTTGCTAGGCTTTTATGAAAGACAACAGTGAAGTGTTTCTTCTGGATGCCCTCCCTCTGAAACCCCCAAAGTATTGCTGAGGAGACCAAAGAACAAATTCCTAGTGAGATGCCCTGAAGCACAGCCCCATCTATGCGTAAATGTGCAGTATGAACCTCCCTCAGAAGAGCGTTGCAGAACGTTTACCCTAGTCAGTGTACCAGGCTAAAGTGTCTCAATCTCGTGTTTACTAAATGGCTATTCTAGGGAACAAGGGAGTGAAATGGGTTCTTATACTAGACTGGCAACCAGTCTTTCCTTTGATAACCCTAGTAGAAGCAGCCTGCAGGTTATCATCTGTGACCTGGGTCTGACTCCCCTAAGCCTTAGCCTCTGGGCTATTGCTGACTGCAGAGAGCATGACTCAAGCCATACCAACTGAAAGCCTTCTCTGGAATGGAGATAAACATGTTTTTAATAGACAAGGGTTTTATAATTTTTTTAAATGTCCTCTGGTGACATTTAGTATGATGACATAAGGCTAGAGACATTTGTGACAGCCTCCCTAAAGGAATATGGGAAAACTGTTTGTCACAGCAGATAATGTGTTGCATGGTGATAAAAGCCCTGAGGGGGTTTTTCTCCCGTGCCTGGTGTCAGTTTTGCACTTAAACACCCATTCAAGTGGACTTACCTTATTGTCAGCTACGAGGTAAGCTGAAGCAAGCAAGCATCAGCATTAAAGGAAAGCCACAATTTGGTCCACACTCCTTACTCTGGACCTAACACTAGAAAGGGCAGCAACAACAACCCCAAAGTGTTAGACCTTTGTTTACTCCCCACTCCTGCGAAGGCATAGCATTATTGTGTACTGTGTGAAGATTGTCCTTGTATTATCCAAATGCTGATTTCTCTGCACCCATATCTGGTTGCAATCTAGACATAACATTGTAATGTTTATTCTAAGTATCTCCTGCCTGAATGTTGTATAAACTTTGCTTTCTATTTATTCTCTGTCTTGACAATAAAAGCTGATCAGCCAATGGCTGAGCAGAAGACAGAATAGAGCTGGACTTCTGATCCCAGCCAGGGGAAGAGGGAGGAGGAGAGGGGAAGAGGGAGAGGGAGAGAAGAAGAAGGAGAGGAAGGAGGAGAGAAGAAGAAGGAGAGGGAGAGTGGGAGACGGGAGGAGAGGAGAGGGGGAAGGGAGGGGGATAGCCTCATCAGGAAGCTTGTACCTGAGTCTCAGAGCATGATCCAGTTGAGGGAGAGGGAGAGGGAGAGGGAGAGGGAGAGGGAGAGGGAGAGGGACAGGGACAGGGACAGGGACAGGGACAGGGACATGGACATGGACAAGGAGAGGTTTTGCCATGAAGAAAGGTTCCAGAAGACACCATGGGAACACACTTGGAGCAGTGGAAGCCAGAACAATACTAAAATGCAAGTATCTCCGGGATCTTGGCTGGGAGAAAGCCAGATTATCTTAGAAGAAGAGATTAATTACTTCTCTGCTACTGTGCTGGGAAGCCTACTAGGCAAATCTTATAGTATCATTTATTTCAAGAGCTAGCCAAGACAGAGAAAAGGTTATAACTTTTAAAATTGTATTAACATTTGGCACCTGAAGTGGGGCATAGAACCCAAGTTTAGAAAAGTTAACGGTGAAAGATGCACGAACAAGCCCTTCCTGGGAACAGGACAGGTTCCTAGATAGATACTGGGAACCAAAGTTAAAGGTATTTCAGTCTCCTTAGTCAACCAAAATACAATACCTGGTCAGACCTGCACTCCTGTGAGTGCCAGAGGTTCAGCCTGGGTTTCCCTGCACAGATGTGCTGGCCAGGTCCAGCATGGCTGGGACACTTGGCTAAGGGACAAACGAGAGCCAGACAAGAAAGCCAGGCACAGAAGCCTCAGTTTGGGAGAGGTGATGGTTCCCTAGCAAACATACACTGCCTGCAGCTGGACCAAGGAGAAACTGATGTCAGCTCACACCACTCATCAGGAAGTTTGTAGTACCTGAGCCTCAGAGCACAATCCAGTTAAGAGCTGCCAGCTACCAACGAAAGCCTGAGGTACTTCCCACGCAGGTCACTCAGTCCAGCAAGAAAAGCCTGCAACCGTGCAGAGCCTTGGCGTGTGAAGAGGCCTAGCCCACAGGCTGACAAACAACGGCCCAGCTCAGGGTGACACGTGGGCCAGGACAGGTGGCCATGCCAGCCTAAGGATAGATCTTAAAGCACAGAAGTCAGGGCTCTTCCAGTTAGCTGCTGGACTGGCCCGAGGTAGGCAGAGCCAGTAGCCAGTATGAGGAGCTAGCTGAACAGCTGGAACAGAACTAATCACTGCAATGCCCCAAGCTGAACAGCAGAGAAAGACAAAAAACACACACAGAGAATCAAACCCACCCAAACGTCTGACTCAGTAAAAAGGGTTTGAAATTATGTCTTAATGTTTAAGAGGAAAGGGATCTGAATGCAAAATTTCATAGATAAATATAGATAATTTGAACTGATAAATTTAAAAAAGTAAGGCATATAAGGATGAAAGGCACAATAACACAGAACTTTTGGACTTTATATAATGCAATTTTAAAAAGTGTAAAGATAGAAACAAAAGAGAATGAGATAATTGACCTAATTGAAACTGACACATTACCAACTATGATTATTATCACTATGGAGTATATTATAATATACCTAATAATCCTAATAATATAGTCTTAATAATCTTAATAATCATAATGGCTTTTTATTTTTTTATTGGTTGTTTCATTTATTTACATTCCAAATGTTATCCCCCTTCCCAGTTTCCCTTCCACAAACCCCCTATCCTCTCCCCCTCCCCCTGTCTCTATAAAGGTGCTCCCTGACTCATCCACCCACTTCTGCCTCAGCACCCTAGCATTCCCCTACCCTGGGGCATCAAGCCTCCACAGGAGCGAGCAGCTCCCCTCCCAGTGATACCCGAAAAGGCAATCCTCTGTTGGGAGCCAACTCTTAGCCGAAAGCGGCTATCATCTTTACAGCCATCTCAAGCCATATACCCTGACAAGAGACTTGTTTTCAACGGCCCACAACAGCTGAGTACACTCTGATAAACATCTTGTTACACTGTTTAGTGCCTCCAGCTGCAAGGTGCAGGTGGATCCATGGCTACAAGGCACGTGATGTCGTGCCTTCAGTTGAGCTTGTCCACGAGGGCAAGTCACGTGGTAAAGGGCATAAATACCCAGGATTTCCTTTCAATAAAAGAGAAGAGACTTGACCAGACTCTGTCTTGTATCTATCTTTTGTGTCTTTTCGCCCCTCCATCCCCACTCTCTCTCTTGCTAGGCCCTGACCTGCTGACCGGAGCAGCAGAACGGGCCATTACAAAGTAGCAGAATGGGCCTTTACAATCCTCTGCTACATATCCAGCTGGAAGCCATGGGTCTCCGCATGTGCGCTCTTTGGTTGGTGGTTTTAGTCCCTGGGAGTTTTGGGGGATCTGGTTGGTTGATACTGTTGTTCTTCCTATGGGGTTGCAAACCCTTTCAGTTCCTTCAGTCCTTGCCCCAACTCCTCCTTTGGGGTCCCCGCGCTCAGTCTGATGTTTTGCTGCATGCATCCACATCTGTATTGGTCAGGCTCTGGCAGAGACTCTCAGGGGACAGCTATACCAGGCTCCTGTCAGCAAGCACTTCTTGGCATCAGCAATAGTGTCTGGGTTTGGTGTCAGCAGATGGGATGGATCCCTAGGTGGGGCAGTCTCTGGATGGCCTTTCCTTCAGTCTCTGCTCCACTCTTTGTCCCTGTATTTTCTTTAGACAGGAGAAATTCTGGATTAATATTTTTGAGGTGACTACGGCCTCATCCCTCAAATGGGGGCCGTAGTCCCTGTCTATCCACTGGATATGGTCTATATAGGCTCTATCTTCTCTTTATTGGATATTTCAGCTAATGTCCTCCCTGTTAGATCCTAGGAACCTCTTGGGTCCCTGGCATCATAATGGCTTTTTATACTTTTGCAAAGAAAGTAACTTTAGAAATACAAGAAAAAGAAATAATAAAAAATGAACACAGACCTTAGAAGAAAAAAATTAGAAAATTTCATGAATAAAAATGAGGAAATACTAAGATAATAGAGATAAAAGAAGAGAAATATGAAAAATAACTTAGAGGCCTTATAAGAAAAGTTTTAAAATGCATTATAAGCTAGAGAGATAGCTCAGTGGTTAAGAACACTGACTGCTCTTCCAGAGGTCCGGAGTTCAAAACCCAGCAACCACATGGTGACTCACAACCATCTGTAATGGGATCTGATGTCCTCTTATGGTGTGTCTAAAGACAACAACAGTGTACTCATATACATAAAATAAATAAATAAATCTTTTAAAAAATACATTATAAATAAAAATGAAGAAAATACTAAAATAATAAAGATACAAAAAGAAAACAATGAAATATGGAGACAAACAGAAAAAATAGAATAATTTATAAATAGAAATAAGGAGGATACTAAGATAGTAAAAATATACAGGAAAACATTAGAAGAAAAAATTAATTTTTTAAAAAAAGAAACTAAGATGGAGACAGAAGAAATAAAATCAGAGCCTAATGTACTACCATATTATAAAAATCAGGAAAATCAGCCAAAGATTGTTAGAAAACAAATTTTAGCTTGTCTGGTTAATACACAACAGATTCCAGCAGATGCTGAAAATCAACAAGGATATTAACAATATGGGTTGTAACCCATAGATTGCTGTATTTGAGAAAATTTAAAGAAAGTGTCACAAAGTATGGAATGCATTGACCATTCATGAAACAAACATTAAATTCTTGGGTAATTCAAAATAAAATAATCCCCCAAGACTGGAGATATTAGAACCTGGTCTCCAATTGCAATGGCTTTCATGGTGGAAAGAAAAGACTAGTGAGATAGAACAGAGAAATAGAGCAAGAGGTGTCAATATCTCTCAGTATCAGCTACTAGGTGAAGGTCCATACACTGAGGTACAGATGCAAGTGGTTGGTATATGACGAGGTAGCCTTGGCTTTATGTCATATGGCAGCCTTAAATGCTTTGAACAATGTCAAAGAATCAGGAAAAAAAAAAACAAAAGCAAAAAACAAAACAAAAAAAAACCTTGAACTTTTACTCAAGTTATACAAGGGCCAAAAGAAACATTCACTGACTTTTTACAAAGATTGGTTTCAACTTTAGATAGAAATGTATCAGAGGGCTGGAGAGACAGCTCAGTGGTTAAGAGCACTGACTACACTTCCAGAGGTCCTGAGTTCAAATCCCAGCAACCACATGGTGGCTCACAACCATCTGTAATGAGATCTGATGCCCTCTTCTGGTGTGTCTGAAGACAGCTACAGTGTATTCATATATAATAAATAAATAAATCTTTAAAAAAAAAAGAAAAGTAAATTGCTTTTAAAAAAAAAAGAAATGTATCAGAGACACTAGCTAGGAAAGCACTAATTGAATTTTTAGGTGATCAGATCTTTAAAGACAAGATCAGCACAAATATGAATGAATTAGAAATACAGTTGGCATTGGATCTCATTCATATGCTAAGAACTTAATAGGATAAGAGATCTCTAAATGCTATGAGAAAGTCCAAACTCTCAAATGACTAAATTGTGATGAACAAGATCATTTCAAAAAGAATTATAGAGAGGACCAAACTAATTCTGAAAGAGATCATATACTTTCTGGAATTCGCAGAAGGTGTGACAAAGGCTGGACTGGACTAATCAATGTAAATCAACAAAAGACAAATGGGGTAACCTCTTGTCAAAAAGGTTTCCTGGTGGGGAAGCCTATATTACTACTGTGAAGAGACACCATGACCAAGGCAAATCTTATAAAGAACAACATTTAACTGGGGCTGGCTTACAGGTTAAGAGGTTCCATCCATTATCATCAAGGCAAGGAGCATGGCAGCATCTAGGCAGGCATAGTGCAGGAGAATCTGAGAGTCTACATCTTCATCTGAAGGCTGCTAACAGAATACTGACTTCCAGACAGCTAGGATGAGGGTCTTAAAGCCCACACCCACATCCACAGTGACATACCTAATCCACACCTTCTAATAGTGCCACTCCCTGGGCCAAGCATATACAAGCCATCAGAGTAACTGACTCTGAATATGCAGAAAAATTGTCTTACATATAGAATGATTCAGAATTAACTTCACTATGTATTCAATTACAAGTAATCAGAAATAGAAATCACTCATTGCATATAACACATATCAGATCCCATGTGTCTACCAGGCCCTCTAGCACAAAGTAATGATGACATTGATTAATTACTAATAAAGAATGTTACAGAAGCTTCAGAACTTCATAAGAAACACCACGATAGCAACAAAGGTTTAAAGGGAGATTTTTCTATCACTTGGCAAAAAGCCAAGGAAATTATTTTAAAATATTCGACTTGTTCTTTTTATAACTAAACTCCATTACCTGCAGGGAATAACCCAAAAGGTACCCAAAGAAATGAAATTTGGCTAATGGATGTGTTTCACTTTGCAGAGTGGAAAATTAAAGTATGTGCACCATACCATAGATACATATTCAGGATTCCAATGGACAACTGCTTTAAATTCTGAAAAGGCTAAGTCAGTAATTACACATTTATTAGAAGCTATAACAATTATGGGAATACTTGTACAAATTAAGACTGATAGTGCTCCAGCATGTCCTTATTAAAAAGGAATTAAAAAAGCAATTTTTCATGTATTATAATATAAAGCATATTATAGATATACCACACAATCCTACATGACCAGAAAATCTAGAGATCCAATCATACTTTAAAAGAGATGCTTAACCAACAGACAGGGGTAACAAAGACCCCCCCCCCCAGAGATAGATCACATAGTGTTTTATTGACTTTAAATTTTTAGATGCTAACAAACAAACAAAAACAGCTGCTGCAAGACATTAGATTATTGAAAACACTGCTGCACTAAATCATCCTGTTTATATCAGAATGTCTTAACCTCAGAATGGTTACCATTCCCCCTGCTGCTGCTCCACTGCTGCTTGTCCCTTCTGCTGCTGGTTCCAGTCATTACATTTGCTGTATTGCTGCTGGATTTCTTGATATTATGATGACCAAGGATAGACTTGCCCCTAGAAAACTGTAGTGGTTTGAACATGCTTGTCCCAGGGAGTGGCACTATTAGGTATGGCCTTGTTGGAGTAGGTGTGTCCTTGTTGGAGGAAATATGCCACTGTGGAGGTGAGCTTTGAGACCCCCCTCCTAGCTGCCTGGAAGACAATAGTCTTCTCCTGGGTTCCTTTGAATCAAGATGCATAACTTTTGGCTCCTCCAGCCCCACATCTGCTTGTATGCTGTCATACTTCCCACCTTGATGATAATGAACTGAACCTCAGAACTTGTGAGCCAGCCCCAGTTAAATGTCTTTTATAAGAGTTGCCTTGGTCATAATGTCTCTTCATAGCAATGGAAACCCTAAGACAAAACCCAACACCCCTAATCAGCAGGACCTTCTTTCTCTTCGACCTATTGTTGGGAGGTTGGAAGGGATTAGAGTGGGATAAGCATTGGAAGGGTGATATAAGATAGATGAAAAAAACAATAAAATAGCTAAACAAATATGCCAACACTTCATAAGCGTTAGTGAGTTGTTTTCTTGTTTTGGGTTTTTTTTATTTTTTTTTAACAATAGACATTTCTTTATTTAATGTGAGACATATGTAGAGCAAATAATTCTTAAATTGTGATTCCGGTTGAAATAACTTCATGAAAATATCGGGAGACCAGACACACCCACAGATCTTAACTACAAGATCACTTCTTCGCCCGTTCTTCCCTCTCCTTCTTTCCCGAATACCCTCTTTCAGATAGCGTTCAAGGTAGAATTTGTCCTCCTCATATTTTGTCCACTGATCCTTAGGCAAAATCTGATGCCTCATACTCAGGTCCAGGGCTCTCTTAATTCGAAACATTCTGTCATTGTAAAGGCCCTCGGGAAACCGTCTTATGGCTTCTTTTACGTCTTCAGTTTCATGTATTGTATCATCTCGCATTAACCCCAGTTTATTGAGTCCTGCAGCATTATAATACCACTTTTGAAAACCACTTGCTTGATGCTGCAACAGCAGGTTTGCCAGCCATTTTGACCTAATCCTTTTTTTTTTTTTTTAAATCTTCTATCTTCTTTTACATCCACTAGTTACCCACTTCCTGGCTCACCCTCGGATACTTCCTCATCTCATTCTTCCTCCCCCATCTCCAAAAGGATGTCCCCACTTCCCACCAGGCCTTCTCACTCTCTAGGGTCTCAAGTCCCTCAAGGGTTACGTCCATCTTCTTTCATTGAGGCCAGACCAGGCAGTCCTCTGCTGTATATGTGTCGGGGGCCTCAGACCAGCTGCCTGGTTGGTGGCTCAGTGTCTGAGAGGTCTTGGGAATCCAGGTTAGATGAGCCTCCTGGTCTTCCTATGGTGTTGCCCTCCTCCTCAACTTCTTCCAGCCTTTCCCTAATTCAACCACAGGAGTCCCCAACTTCAGTCCATTGGTGGAGTATAAGTATCTGCATCTGTCTCAGTCAGCTGCTTGTTGGACCTCTCAGCCATGCTAGGCTCCTGTCTGTAAGCACACCATAGCATCAGTAATAGCATCAGGCCTTGGAATCTCCCTTTGAGATAGATTCCAAGTTGGGCTGATCACTGGACCTTCTTTCCCTCAGTCTCTTCTCCATTTTTGTTCCTGCAGTTCTTTTAGACAGGAACAATTCTGGGTCAGAATTTTTAACTGTGGGATGGCAACCCCATTCCTCTAATTGATTCCCTGTCTTTCTTCTGGGGGTGGACTCTGCAAGTTCCCTCTCCCCACTGTCGGGCATTTCATCTAAGGTCCCTCTCTTTCAGTCCTGAGAGTCTCTCATCTCCCAGGTCTCTGGTACATTCTAAAGGGTTCCACTACCCCCCACCTCATGAGGGTGCCTGTTTCCATTTGTTCTACTGGCCCTCAGGGCTTCACTCTTGTCCCTCCCCCAATATCTGATCATGCTCCCTGTTTCCCCTACCCCTCTTATCTCGCATCCTGGTCTCTCCCTCCCTCTGCACCGCCCCTCGTGATAGCTTTCTTCTCCCTTCTAAGTGGGATTGAAACATCTTCACTTGGGCCCTTTGGCTGGTTAACCTTCTTGTGTTCGGTGGATTATCCTGGGTATTTTGTACTTTTTTTTTGGCTAATATCCACTTATTAGTGACTACATATCATGAATGTCCTGCTGGGTCTGAGTTACCTCACTTAGGATATTTTCTAGTTCAATCCATTTGCCTGCAAAATTCATGATGTCCTCATTCTTAATAGCTGAATAGTAATCCATTGTGTAAATGAACCACATTTTCTGTATCCATTCTTCTGATGTGGGACATCTGGGTTGTTTCTAGCTTCTGGCTATCACAAATAAGGCCACTATGAACATAATGGAGCATATGCCCCTGTGTCAAGCTGGGCCATCTTTTGGGTGTATGCGCAAGAGTGGTATAGATGGGTCTTCTGGTAGATCTGTTTCCAATTTTCTAAGGAACTTCCAGGTTGATTTCCAGAGTGGTCATACCAGTTTGCAATCCCATTAGTAGCGGTGGAGTGTTCCTCTTCACATTCTCACCAATATGTGCTGTCACCTGAGTTTTTTATCTTAGCCATTCTGATTGGTGTGAGGTGGAATCTCAGGGTTGTTTTGATTTGCATTTCCCTGATCACTAAGGATTTTGAACATTTCTTTAAGTGCTTCTCGGCCATTCGAGATTCCTCTGTTGTGAATTCACTATTTGGTTCTATACCACATTTTTTGATTGGGTTGTTTGGTTTTTTGGAGGTTAGCTTCTTGAGTTCTTTATATATTTTGGATATTAGCCCTCTATCAGATGTAGGGTTAGTGAAGATTTTTTCCAAACCTGTAGGTTGCCAATTTGTCCTATTGACTATGTCCTTTGCTTTACAGAAGCTTTTCAGTTTCATAAGGTCCCATTTATCAATTCTTGATCTTAGAGCCTAAGTCATTGGAGTTCTGTTTGGGAAATTCCCCCTTCCCCGTGCCAATGAGTTCAAGGCTCTTTCCCACTTTTTCTTCTATTAGATTCTGTGTATCTTGTTTTATGTTGAGATCCTTGATCCACTTGGACTTGAGCTTTGTGCAAGGTGACAAATATGAATCTATTTTTATTTTTCTACATAGTGACTGCCAGTTAGACCAGCACTGTAGGGTTAATGGTCCCAAGTCTACTCTGCCACAGGGCATGGCTGCTGGGGAGGCAGGACATGGAAGTTTGACTTCGCTTACCCCATTCGGGCACCAGGCGGTGTTGGGGTATGAGGAAGCCACAGGTCACCACTCCAGGGGTGAGGGACCGTAGTCTGAGGTCCCAGGGACCACCGGAGCTGGCTCGAGGGTCCCAGGGCTTATAGAGAGGCCAGAGCCGTCTGGTTCTCAGGCTCTTGGGCACCCAGGCACAGCTGAGAGCCTTCAAAGAGCTGAGAACGGAGTGCCCCCCACCCCAGACTGGATCTAGCCCTAGGCTGAGGGGGAGAAGAAGAGAGAGCTCTGGCTGGAACCCCTTGGGGGAGAGTCTTTGGCTTTGTCAGTGGGCAGCTCCAGCTCGCTTGGCTTGGTGGTCATGACTGGGGGCACAGAGAGGCCTCGTTCGGGAGATAGGCGGTTCCATAGGCCAAGGCCTTCTCCATGGCTCCCCATGGCGGATCCCAATGAAAAGAGGCAGTCCATAGTTTTAAGGCATTTATTGTCATGGCAGAAAGTGGATGAATAAAAACCGTACCCTACTTCTCAGGGTGGGCCTCAGCTTAAATTCCTTTTGCAGGGAGGAGTGTCTGGGAAGGAAAGCTTAATTGGCTAAGCCCTTCAGGCCTTTAGTAGCTCATTAAAATGGAGATCTGTCTTGAGCCTACGTGACCTGTGGTCACATCCTCTACCTGCGGAGGGGCTTGGGCGTTGCCCTTACAAGACTGATGGGCACAAATCTATGGAGGGCTGTGGCTTTGTGTCAGGAGCCCAGTGTCCCAGAACCAGACAAAATGCCTACCATCCCTTTAGGGTCATCAGGGTTTCTAGCCTTAGCTCAACCAGGAACCAGGCTGCCTTTCACAGTCCTACAAAGCACCATTTGTTGAAGATACTTTCTTTTATCCATTGTATATTTTTGGTGTCTTTGTCAAAGATCAAGCGTTTGTAAGTGTGTGGTTTTATTTCTTCAATTCTATTCCATTGATCAACATGTTTGTCTCTGTACCAATACCATGCAGTTTTTATCAGCATTACTCTATATTATAGCTTGAAGTCAGGGATAGTGATTCCCCAAGAAGTTCTTTTATTGTTAAAAATTGTTTACGCTATCCTGAGTTTTCTGTTTTTCCATATGAAATTGAGAATTGCTCTTTCCATGTCTTTGAAGTATTATGTTGGAATTTTGATGGAGATTACACTAAATCTGTAGATTGCTTTTGGTAAGATAGCCATTTTTACTATATCAATCCTACCAATCCATGACCATGTGAGATCTCCGTTTTCTGAGGTCTTCTTCAATTTCTTTCTTGAGAGACTTGAAGTTCTTATCATACAGATCTTTGACTTGTTTGGTTAGAGTTACCCCAAGATATTTTATACTATTTGTAAATATTATGAAGGGTGTTGTTTTCCTATTTTCTTTCTCAGCTTATCATTTGTATAAAGGAAGGCTACTGATTTGTTTGAGTTAATTTTATATCTGGCCACTTTGCTGTTGTTTATCGGCTGTAGAAGTTCTCTGGTAGAATTTTTGGGGTTGCTTATGTAAACTATCATATCATCTACAAATAGTGATACTTTGACTTCTTTGCCAATTTATATCCCCCTGATTTCCTTTTGTTGTCTTATTGCTCTAGCTAGAACTTCAAGTACTGTATTGAATAGATATGAGGAGAGTGGGCATCCTTGTCTTGTCCCTCATTTTAGTGGAATTGCTTTAAGTATCTCTCCATTTAATCTGATATTGACAATTGGTTTGCTGTAAATTGCTTTTACTATGTTTAGGTATGGCCCTTGAATTCCTGATCTCTCCAATACTTTTAACATAAAGGGGTTTCTATTTTGTCAAATTCTTTTTCAACATCTAATGAGATGATCATGTGATTTTTTTTCCCTTTGAGTTTCTTTATATAGTGGGTTACGTTAATAGATTTTTCTATATTGAACCAACCTTGCATCCCTCAGATG
The DNA here is from genome assembly GCF_004785775.1 of Grammomys surdaster. NCBI lineage: Eukaryota > Metazoa > Chordata > Mammalia > Rodentia > Muridae > Grammomys > Grammomys surdaster. Next base: position 544,088 of record NW_021604650.1, read on the forward strand.
AAGCCTACTTGATCATGGTGAATGATGGTTTTGCTGTATTCTTGGATTTGGTTTGCTATAATTTTATTGAGTATTTTTGCATCGATATTCATAAGTAAAATTGGTCTGAAGTTCTCTTTCTTTGTTGGGTCTTTGTGTGATTTAGGTATCAGAGTAATTGTGGCTTCATACAATGAATGATGGTTTTGCTGTATTCTTGGATTTGGTTCGCTATAATTTTATTGAGTATTTTTGCATCCATATTCATAAGCAAAATTGGTCTGAAGTTCTCTTTCTTTGTTGGGTCTTTGTGTGATTTAGGTATCAGAGTAATTGTGGCTTCATACAATGAATTAGGTAGTGTTCTTTCTGATTCTATTTTATGGAATAGTTTGAGGAGTGTTGGTATTAGGTCTTCTTTGACGGTCTGGTAGAATTCTGCACTAAAGTCATCTGGCTCTGGGTTTTTTGTGGTTGAGAGGTTTTTAATGACTTCTTCTATTTCCTTAGGGGATATGGGCCTGTTTAGATAGTTTACCTACTCTTGATTTAACTTTGGCATGTGGTATCTAGAAAATCATCCCTATCATCTAGATTTTCCAGGTTGGTTGAGTATATAGTAGGACCTGATTTTTTTTGTTTGTTTGCTCAGTTTCTCTTATGTCTCCCTTTTCATTTATGATTTTGTTAATTTTGATACTGTCTCTGTGCCCTTTAGTTAGTTTGACTAGGGGTTTATCTATCTTGTTGATTCTCTCAAAGAACCAGCTTTTAGTTTTGTTGATTGTATTGTTCTCTGTGTTTCTATTTGGTTGATTTCTGCCCTGAGTTTGACTGTTTCCTACCTTCTACTCCTCTTGGGTGTGTTTGCTTCTTTTTGTTCTAGGGCTTTTAGGTATGCTCTTGAGTTGCTAGTGTAGAATCGCTCCAATTTCTTTACAAGGCCACTTAGTGCTATGAATTTTCCTATTAGTACTGCTTTCACTGTGTCCCATAAGTTTGGATATGCTGTGTCGTCATTTTCATTTAAGTCCAGTATAATGGGTTATATTTAGAAATACCACAGCGTGAGCCAGGTATCTAATGGGGGGGGGGGGAATCTGCCTAGTTCCGGCCACCATGTTCTGCACTAGAAGCAGCCAGAGGTCAAGCGCACTTCAGCTAAAAGCAGCCAGAGGCCAAGCGTGCCACAACTAGACCCACGAGACGACAGAGTGGTGGCTGGCTCTGCCAATTCACCACACTGTCCCCAACAGTGCTTAAGGCTGAGCCCAGGCCATTCCCGCTATGCCCAAGGTACCCAGTAGAAATGAGACACTTAAAGCTTAAAGGTTATCCAATGGATTTATATATTTAGAAATACTCAATTAGCAAGATGCCCACACAATTAAAATGGCTATCCAATATCTAATCTTTAGATATAAATTGTTACCCAGGACTGCTTTTGATCCATCCGTCCTCTGCCATGGCTGTTAGCGTCTTTCCTTCTCCTCTCCTCCCCTTCTCCTCACTCCACCTACCTTTCATACTGCTCAATCACCAAGCTGTATTGCAAATGTAGCAGTAGCGGTAAATTACCCTGCTACATTCCAGGAAGTCTTTAATTTCTTTATTTCTTCCCTGACCAAGTTATCATTGAGTAGAGAGTTGTTCGGTTTCCATGGGTATGTGGGTTTCCTGTTGTTTTTGTTGTTATTGAAGTCTAGCCTTAGCCCGTGGTGATCTGATAGGACCCATGGGATTATTTCGATCTTCTTGTGTCCGTTGAGGTTTGTTTTGTGACCGATTATATGGTCAGTTTTGGAGAAGGTACCATGAGACGCTGAGAAGGTATATTCTTTTGTTTTAAGGTGAAGTGTTCTGTATATATCTATTAAATCCATTTGTCATAACCTCTATTAGTTTCACTGTGTCTCTGTTAAGTTTCTGTTTCAACGACTGGTCCATTGGTGTGAGTGGGGTGTTGAAGTCTCCCATTATTATTGTGTGAGGTTCCATGTGTGTTTTGAGCTTTAGTAAAGTTTCTTTTATGAATGTGGATTGTCTTGCATTTGGGGCATAGATGTTCAGAACTGAGACTTTCTCTAGGTGGATGTTTCCTTTGATGAAAATGAAGTGTCCTTCTCCATCTTGCTTGATAACTTTTGGTTGAAATTCTATTTTATTGGCTATTAGGATGGCAGTTCCTGCTTGTTTCTCAGGACTGTTTGCTTGGAAAACTTTTTCCAGCCTTTTATTCCAAGGTAGTGTCTTTGTTATTGTGGTGTATTTCTTGTATGCTGCAAAATGCAGGGGCCTGCTTGCATATCCAGTCTGTTTGTTAGCTTATGTCTTTTTATTGGGGAATTGAGTCTGTTGATAATGAGCGATAGTAAAGAAACATGATTGTTAGTTCCTATTATGTTTGTTGTTATAGGCGGCATTATGTGTATGTGATTCTCTCTTTTTGGTTTTGTTGTGAGATCATTAATATCTTGTTTTTTCTTTGATTTGGGTACTCTCCTGGTGTTGAGTTTTCCTTCTAGAATTTTCTGTAGGGCTGGATTGGTAGATAGATATTGTTTAAATTTGATTTTGTCCTGGAATATTTTGGTTCTATGCTGATTCAGAATTTTGCTGGGTAGAGTAGCCTGGGCTTGCATTTGTATTCTCTTAGGGTCTGCATGACTTCTTTCCAGGCTCTTCTGTCTTTTACTGTCTCTGTTGAGAAGTCTAGTGTAATTCTGATAGGTCTGCCTTTTTCCCTTACAGCTTTTAATATTCTTTCTTTGTTCTGTGCATTTAGTGTTTTGATTATTATGTGACAGGAGGATTTTCTTTTCTGGTCTAATCTATGTGGTGTCCTGTAGACTTTGTGTACATTTATGACCACCTCTTTCTTTACATTGGGGAAGTTTTCTTCTATGATTTTGTTGAAGAAATTTTGGGGTCCTTTGAGCTGGGAATCTTCACTCTCCGCTATTCCTGTTATTCTTATATTTGGTCTTTTCATTGTGTCCTGGATTTCCTGAATGTTTGGGGTTAGGAGTTTTTTAAGTTTTGAATTTTCTTTGACTATGTCAATATCTTCTAAGGTGTTTTACTGGCTGGTTTTGTATGTCAACTTGACACAAGCTGGAGTTATCACAGAGAAAGGAGATTCACTTGAGAAAATGCCTCTATGAGATCCAGCTGTAAAGCATTTTCTCAATTAGTGATCAAGGGTAGGCCCATTGTGGATGCTGCCATCCCTGGGCTGTTAGTCTTGAGCTCTATAAAAAAGCAAGCTGAGGAAGGCAGGGAAAGCAAGCCAGTAAGTAACATCCCTCCATGGCCTATGCATCAGCTTCCTGACCTGCTTGAGTTCCAGTCCTGACTTCCTTTGGTGATGAACAGCAATGTGGAAGTTTAAGCTGAATAAACCCTTTCCTCCCCAACTTGCTTCTTGGTCATGGTGTTTGTTCAGGAATAGAAACCCTGACTAAGACAGGTATCTTCTCTCTTGTATCTATTGTATTCTGTTGTTGATGCTTGCGTCTGAAGTTTCTGTGTTCTTTCCTAGGTTTTCCATTTCCAGGGTTGCCACTATTTGTGTTTTCTTTATTATTTCTACTTCTATTTTTAGGTCTTTGACTGTTTTTGTTCAATTCCTTCACCTGTTTGATTGTGTTTTCCTGTATTTCTTTTTTTCTTTCTTTCTTTTTTTTTTTTTTTTTTTTTGGTTTTTCAAGACAGGGTTTCTCTGTGTAGCCCTGGCTGTCCTGGAACTCACTCTGTAGACCAGGCTAGCCTCGAACTCTCGAACTCAGAAATCTACCTGCCTCTGTCTCCCAAGTGCTGGGATTAAAGGTGTGCACCATCACCGCCCAGCTCCTGTATTTCTTTAAGGGATTTGTTTCCTCTTTAAGGGCTTCTACCTGTTTACCTGTGTTTTCCTGTATTTCTTTCAATGAGTTATTTATCTCCTCCTTAAAGGACTCTATTATTTTCATGAGATGGAATTTTAGGTCAGCATCCTTGTTTTCAGATGTGTTGGGGTATCCAGAGCTTGCTGTGATGGGAGAGCTGTGTTCTGATAATGCCAAAGTATATTGGCCTCTGTTGCTTATGGTCTTATGCTTGCCTCTCACCATCCGGTTACCTCTAGTGTTAGCTGGCCTGGGTGTCTCTGTCTGGAGCCTGCCTCTTATGTCCCTGGGTTGCTGCTGGTCTCCTTGGAGGCCTGTGTCCCTGGATGTAGCAGATCTCTTGGGAGGCCTTCAGACTGTTGGGTCTTCAGAGGAGCATGGATACCAGTGATCTGTTGCCTTGGCTACAGCGGATCTCCCAGAAGGCCTTCAGACTGTGGGGTCCTCAGAGGAGCAGACAAGCTGGTGATCTGCCCCGGCAGAAGGTGCAGGCCAGAAAGCATTAGTGAGATTTTTAATCTTTCCCCTGGACTATTTCCCCTATGGCCTTTCTTGTCTCTCTCTCTAAAGGTGCCAAGGACTACAGGGGAAAGTTTCTTTCCCTGTCTGTCTTTGGCTGAATCTCAGCTGTTGTAAGCTTCCTGAACAACTCCTAAAAGTTGAGGCCTTGGGGGGAAGACTTGCATGAGGGGGTACTGGAAGGAAAGAAAGAGCTGATATTGAGTTGTAAAGTGAATAAATTATTTTTTTTAAAAAGTTGAGGCCTATTCATCCCTTCAAATCCATCTAATTTCTAGAGCTTTTTCCTTATGTCTGGGGCCAACTACATGACAGAGGCAGTATTAGCAGCTTGCTGGTTTTCAGAGGCATTTGAGTCTATGGAAATAAATACCCAATATGCCTCACACACCCATGACACAAACCCATAGGGCATCTCTTCAAGTCCTTGAGTAACCTAACTTGGATAAGCTGCAAGGTTTTCTGGCTGCCAATTTTAATCCTCCCTGTGTTATTTGGAGAAAAAGTGTCCAATGCCCTCTTACCTTAGAAAATGTTGATAAAGGCTTCTCTGAAGGAAAGGGAGAGTTTGTGATCTTCCAGTTATACAAGACAGTGGTAAAGAAGGGGACATAAAGCATGAACAAGGGAGAAGTTGGACTTTCATCACCCCCATACAAATACCTGCAACTGGGGGGACTGCTTCCTTTTTCCTCTGGTGCAACCAGCTGCTTAGAGTAGGTAGGGAACTATTTCTTCCTCTCTGTGTGCACTCTGCTTAGATGGCAAGACTCCCTACAACCCCTGCCACAATGAGAGGCTAGGCTTCTCCCCACTTCCACACAGGGAATAGGACCAGGATCCCTGGACTGCAAGCAGGAGTCAAACAACTAAACAAGCCAGAAGGAAGAGCTCTGGAGGGAGAGATGGAGAAAGGTCAATTTCCTTGGGTGGAGCTGAGAGAACCAAGCAGCTTTGGGTTTCTCTTGACAACCTGGCCGAGCCCAAAGGATAGGGGGGGCAACAAGATGACAAAGCTCTTAAGCCAAGGAGTCGGGTATTGTACCAGAGAAAGTCATTTGTTATTACAGGGAAACTGGTAGTTGCCACCACTACTCAGGAGCTGCAAGAGCTACCATAGTCACAGCAGCAGCCAGCAGCCAGCAGCGGCCACAGTCTCCCCCAGGATGGGGGCAACACAGTACAGGTGGGTGCAGGCTGCCCCACCATGCATCTGCAGAAAATTGCGTGCTACCTTGAGGACAGTAGTAGCTTTGGTCTCAGGATAGCTCATTCCCACTTGAATTTTCGATGTTTATCTAACCATCAGAATAGATAAACACACAGGGAGACACAGAGTCACACAGAGACAGACAGTAAATACAAACAGGAGTGTGTGCTACCACACATTCATAGCTGACGTCTCACATCTCACTTGGGTCCCAGACAGCATCTATGAAGGCCTCTGATCTCCCATCTCTTGTCTTAACTGAATGACATCTCCTACAAACCACGCTTACTTCCAGAGGTGTTCCGACCAGATGAAGCTCTATTTACCTTTTTTTTTTCTTTTGAGTGGCAGTGTCAGGGTGCCTCCATAGCACTCAGCATAGGTTGCACACCAGCTAGGAGTCCTCTACAGCTGGTACATTCTTCACTGCTCTTAGGATCCTGAGGTCCCAAAGTGAAAGGATTCAGTCTCTGAAGATCTTGCTGGGGACCTCCAAAATATATGAAAAGCCCACAAGAGAAGACCACTCATACAAAATTTATAGCCATTTGTTGGCTACTCAAGCCAAGTCAGGTAGCAGGAGGGCTTTCCCTGCCATGCTCACAGATTCTTTGTAAGGAAGGCCTGAACATCTGGACACCTCTGGCCACAAGGTTCTTAGATTACTCAGGTGGCTGGGCCTAACACCTTCAGGCCTGCAAGCTTCACACCATGCCAACAACCCCTAGAACACTCATCTGGTTGGCTGAGGAGCTCCAAAGGCTAAGGCCTACATCCCAGACTTCTCTAAAGGCCCTACACCCCTTCCCAGCCCCTTGAAATATAAAGTGGCCAGGCCCCATCCTCGGATGGCCCTAAAGGCAGTTCCCAGCCCTGAGGCTGAATGGCCAGGCCTAGGAAATAAAAAATCATATCAATCAGAGTTTGCCCCAAGATCAGGCCACATAACTCCTCAACTCCACCATGGATAGCTCTCTATCCCACCCACAAGAAACCCTAAAAAAACCTGTGTTCTATTGAGTCTTCTGCTGTTTCTCCAGAGCAGAGGCAGCCACCATCTTACCCCACCTACCCCAATAACTCTCTGTGAGATTTTTTGTATGTAATCCTTGGCTCCAAACTGCCAGGAAACCTTTTCCATCTAAGTTGTAACACTTATACAACTGAAAATCATTATTCCAGTCAGTAGGGACTACTCACATATTTGGGACCCAAGTGTAGCAGCAACCATTTAGAGCAAGAAGTTGTTTTGTTGTTGTTGTTTGTTTTGTTTGTTTTCCAGTATCAGAGTCTTTTTTGAGATTTTATTTATTTACATTTCAGATGTTCTCTCCTTTCCCCATCCCTGCTCCCCAGAAACCCCCTATCTCATCCCCCTTTCTCCTGCTTCTATAAGGGTGTGCCTCCACCCACCCATTCCCACCTCCCTGACCTCAAATTCTCCCACACTGGGGCATCCAGCCTTCACAGGACCAAGGACCTCCCCATCAATGCCTGACAATGCCATCCTCCACTACATATACAGCTGGAGCCATGGGTCCTTCCATGTGTGTTCCCAAGCTCTGGAAGCTCTGGTTGTTATTGTTGCTCATCCCATGAGGCTGCAAACCCTCTAGTTCCTTCAGTCTTCTAACTTCTCCATTGGGAACCCCGTGATGGGTTCAATAGTTAGCTTCGAGCATCCGCCTCTGTATATATCTGTCAGGCTCTGGGCAGAGCCTCTAGGAGACACCTATATCAGCATGCACTTCCCTGGTATCTACAACAGAGTCTGAGTTTGGTGACTGCACATGGAAGGGATCCCCAGGTGGGGCAGTCTCCAGACAACCCCTCCTTCAGTCTTTGTCCCATTCTTTGTTTCCATATTTGCTCCCATGAGTGTTTTGTTACTCCTTCTAAGAAGGACCTAAGCACTCACACTTTGGTCTTCCTTCTTCATGAGCTTCATGTGGTCTGAGTTGTATCTTGGCTGTAGCAAACATTTGGGCTAATATCCACTTATCAGTGAGTGCATACCATGTGTGTTCTTTTGTGATTGGGTTACCTCACTCAGGATGATATTTTCTAGGTCCATCCATTTGCCTAAGAATTTCACGAATTCATTGCTTTTAATACCAGAGCAGTACTCTGTTGTGTAAATGTACATTTTCTGTATCCATTCCTCTGTTGAAGGACATTTGGGCTCTTTCCAGCTTCTAACTATTATAAATAAGGCTGCTATGAACATAGTGGAGCATGTGTCCTTGTTATATGTTGGAGCATCTTTTGGGTATATGTCCAGGAGTGGTATAGCTGGGTCCTTAGGTAATACTGTGTCCAATTTTTGAGGAACCGCCAGACTGATTTCCAGAGTGGTTGTACCAGCCTGCAATCCCACCAACAATGGAGGAGTGTTCCTCTTTCTCCACATCCTCGCCAGCATCTGCTGTCACCTGAGTTTTTGATCTTAGCCATTCTGACTGGTGTGAGGTGGAATCTCAGGGTTGTTTTGACTTGCATTTCCCTGATGACTAAGGATATTGAACATTTCTTTAGGTGCTTCTTGGCCATTCGAGTTTCCTCAGTTGAGAATTCTTTGTTTAGCTCTGAATCTCATTTTTAATAGGGTTATTTGATTCTCTGGAGTCTAATTTCTTGA
>NW_021604650.1:552420-572320 GCF_004785775.1 Grammomys surdaster
ACCTGCTGTCACCTGAGTTTTTGATCTTAGCCATTCTGACTGGTGTGAGGTGGAATCTCAGGGTTGTTTTGACTTGCATTTCCCTGATGACTAAGGATATTGAACATTTCTTTAGGTGCTTCTTGGCCATTCGAGTTTCCTCAGTTGAGAATTCTTTGTTTAGCTCTGAATCTCATTTTTAATAGGGTTATTTGATTCTCTGGAGTCTAATTTCTTGAGTTCTTTGTGTATATTGGATATTAGATTTCTATCAGATGTAGGATTGGTAAAGATCTTTTCTCAATCTGTTGGTTGCTGTTTTGTCCAATTGATAGTGTCCTTTGCCTTACAGAAGCTTTGCAATTTTAAGAGGTCTCATTTATCAATTCCTGATCTTACAGCATAAGCCATTGGTGTTCTGTTTAGGAACTTTACCCATGTGCACAAGTATTCAAGGCTCTTCCTCACTTTCTTTTCTATTAGTTTCAGTGTATCTGGTTTTATGTGGAGGTCCTTGATCCACTTGGACTTGAGCTTTGTACAAGGAGATAAGAATGGATCAATTTGCAGTCTTCTACATGCTGACCTCCAGTTGAACCAGAACCATTTGTTGAAAATGCTGTCTTTTTTCCACTGGATGGTTTTAGCTCCTTTGTCAAAGATCAAGTGACCGTGGGTGTGTGGGCTCACATCTGGGTCTCCAATTCTATCCCATTGAGCTTCCTGCCTGTCTCTGTACCAATACCATGCAGTTTTTATCACTATTGCTCTGTAGTACAGCTTGAAGTCAGGGATGGTGATTCCTCCAGATGTTGTTTATTGTTGAGAATAGTTTTCGATATCTTGGGTTTTTGTTATTCCAAATGAATTTGCAAATTGCTCTATCTCTATGAAGAATTGAGTTGGAATTTTGATGGAGATTGCATTGATTCTGTAGATTGCTTTTGGCAAGATGGCCATTTCTACTATAGTAATCCTGTCAATCGAGGAGCACGGGAGATCTTTCCATCTTCTGAGATCTTCTTTGATTTCTTTCTTCAGAGACTTGAAGTTCTTGTCATACAGATCTTTCACTTGCTTAGATTCACACTAAGGTATTTTACATTATTTGTGACTATTGTGATGGGTTTGTTTCCCTAATTTCTTTCTCAGCCTGTTTATCCTTTGAGTAGAGGAAGGCTACTGATTTGAGTTGATTTTATATCCAGCCACTTTGCTGAAGTTTAGGAGTTCTCTGGTGGAAGTTTTGGAGTCACTTAAGTATGCTATCATTTCATCTGCAAAAAAATGATATTTTGATTTCTTCCTTTCCAATTTGTATGCCTTTGATCTCCTTTTGTTGTCTAATTGCTCTGCCTAGGACTTCAAGAACTATATTGAGTAGATACGAAGAGAGTGGGCAGGCTTGTATAGTCCCTGATTTTAGTGGGATTGCTTCAAGTTTCTCTCCACTTAGTTTGATGTTGGCTAACTGGTTTGCTGTATATTGCTTTTACTATGTTTAGGTATGGACCTTGAATTCCTGATCTTTATAAGACTTTTATCATGAAGGGGTGTTGAATTTTGTCAAATGCTTTCTCACCATCTAATGAGATGACCATGTGTTTTTTTTTTCCTTTTAAGTTTGTTTATATAGTGGATTACATTGATGGATTTCCATATATTGAATTCATGGGATGAAGCCTACTTGATCATGATGGATGATTGTCTTGATGTATTCTTGTATTTGGCTTGCAAGAATTTTATTGAGTATTTTTGCACTGATATTCATAAGGGAGATTGGTCTGAAGTTCCCTTTCTTTGTTGGGTCTTTGTGTGGTTTAGGTATGAGCGTAATTGTGGCTTTATAGAATGAATTGGGTAGTGTTTCTTCTGTTCCTATTTTGTGGAAGTTTATAGAGAATTGGTATTAGGTCTTCCTTGAAGGTCTGATAGAATTCAGCACTAAAACCATCTGGCCCTGGGCTTTTTTTTTTTTTTTTTGGGGGGGGGAATACTTTTAATGACTGCTTCTATTTCTTCAGGGGTTATGGACTGTTTAGATGGTTTATCTGATCCTGATTTCACTTTGGTAGCTTGTATCTGTCTAGAAAATTGTTGATTTCATCCAGATTTTCCAGTTGAGTATACACTTTTGTAGTAGGATCTGATTTTTTTTTTAATTTCCTCAGTTTCTGTTATGTCTCCCTTTTCGGTTCTGATTTTATTAATTTGGATACTGTCTCTGTGCCCTCTGGTTAGTCTGGCTAAGAGTTTATCTATCTTGTTGATTTTCTCAAAGAACCAGCTCCTGGTTTTGCTGATTCTTTGTATAGTACTTTTTGTTTCTACTTGGTTGATTTCAGCCCTGAGTTTACTTCCTGCCTTCTACTCTTCTTGGGTGTATTTGCTTCTTTTTGTTCTAGAGTTTTCAGGTGTGCTGTCAAGCTGCTAGTGTATGTTCTCTACAGTTTCTTTTTGTAGGCACTCAGAGCTATGAGTTTTCCTCTTAGCACTGCTTTGTGTCCCATAAATTTTGGTATGATGTGCCTTCATTTTCATTAAATTCAAATTCTTTTTTTCTTTACTTCTTCCTTGACCAAGTTATCATTGAGTAAAGCGTTGTTCAGTTTCCACATGTATGTGAGCTTTCCATTGTTTCTGTTATTGAAGACCAGCCTTAGTCCATGGTGATCTGTTAGGATGCATGGGATTATTTCAATCTTTTTGTATCTGTAGAGGCCTGTTTTGTGACCAATTATATGGTCTATTTTGGAGAAGGTGCCATGAGGTGCTGAGAAAAAGGTATATTCTTTTGTTTTAGGATGAAATGTCCTATGGGTATCTGTTAAATCTATTTGGTTCATAACTTCTATTAGTTTCACTGTGTCTGTTTAGTTTCTGTTTCCATGATCTGTCCATTGCTAAGAGTAGGGTGAAGTCTCCCGCTATTATTGTTGTGAGGTGCAATGTGTGCTTTGAGCTTTAGTAAAGTTTCTTTTATGAATGTGGGTGCCCTTGCATTTGGAACAGAGAGTTCATCTTGGTAGATTTTTCCTTTGAGTATGAAGTGTCTTTCCTTATGTTTTTTGATAACTTTTGGTTGAAAGTCTATTTGAGCAAGAGGTCTTTAAAGGATGTTTTGTAACAGAAGCTAAGATAAGCAGTTAATCTGGTGAACAGTGCAGAAGCAGGCATTTTAACAGAAGCTAAATTAGTTGGGGTATCTTGATCTATGGTTCCTAGAATAGAGTTATTTTCCACAGACTCTCCATCAAGATCAAAATCCAGCTAAGCCTACAAAATAGCCTCAGCAACAGTATAAGATGGAGGAACCTCTGTACTGTCTTGCCCTGTTACGAGTACTTTTCTATTTGTTTCCATTTCCAGCACCACATGAATTGGATGTGGCACAACTTAATCCTTTTTTTTCTTTTTTTTGGCACAACTTAATCCTATAATCCTAGATAAGACAGGTAGAAGCAGAATCAAGTGTATTATCAGATAAATAGTGTGAGGACAATCTGAGCAACTGTTGCCTTCATCAACCTATGTAGATCTGTCTGAGACCTGGGATTTGAGGACTTTAAAGAAAGAGGACTACAATCTAATGCTGCAGACAACTTTACTTCAGTTTCAGTGCATTTTATACACAAATGTAACAAAGAAGCAATGATCCAAAGACAGTAAAGATCAAAAAAATGTAAATAAACACCAGTAAGCACATACTAAATATTAACAGAGCAGCCCTTTCCCAGAACAGACTTTTCTCAAGATAGAGCAATTCTAACACAATTGCCTAGTGAGTACTATAAATTATATCTGGAAAAGCAGAAGGCCATATCCAGACTCAGGGCACACTGAGGACAGCACTCCTTTCACCAAATTGGGTTCTACAGCTATCTTCCAACATCCAAAAAGAAACATGTCTTATAAGTTGATTGCAAATTTTTGACATAGGAGGCACAAAATCACATTTATAAACAATCAAGGGAACAAAATTTACTTGAGGTAAAAGGCTCTCTTCTCTGCCTGTTTTACTGGAGACTCTCTCACAGTTCCCCAAGGCACTGTTCATCATGCACCATGACCATGTTCTAAGAAAAAAAAAAAAAAAAGAGCCCAGTGTAATGGCAAACTCCTCCAATCCCAGTGCTCTTAAGCTTGTGATTGCTATGAGTTCAAAGCCAGCCTGAACTCCATCCTGAGGCCAGCCAATAATGAGTGACATGGCTACATAGGGACTCAAAAAAATAAAAAATAAAAAATAAAAAAAACAAGCAAAGACCCACAAACCTTTCCCAGGATTGGAGAAACTCAGTGACTCAGTACCACTTCTCCATTGCTTCCCGGGTTACCTGTAGAGAGGAAATATTTCAGCACAGCTCTCCCTATCCTCCCCACTGTATGAGACTACAATTGGAAGATACAACAATGCTCTTGACTCTTGACTACTCACTGCTTTCAAGCCATTGGACAACAGCTTTACTAGCTCACTGCTAACCAGGCTCAATGCCACTGTGGAAGGCAAAGTGAGCTACCTTGCCATTGTTCCATCTCTGACCAGGTCACCAACTCCCCTGGCCAATCTCTACTCTGTTCTATAGGTCCTTCCACAAGAAAGAACAGTAACAACAAACACAGGTGATATGGTGCTGTGATCTTTAATCCATTAAATGTACAACCCAAAAGTGAAACACAAACAGCATCATTGATTCTCGTTGTGCTTTTTTAAAAATTATAGTTTTAAAGCCATTCAAAGGCAATGACATAGCAGAAAGTATAGCAAACTATTTTTAAAATAAAATTGAGAACAACTGTGTATGTTCAAGATTTAACTCTTGTAAGGCTTACATTCATAACCACTTTGATCACCTGAACTGTAAAGTATGGGCATTAATGTGACCTTCCCTTTGTCAGAACATTAAACTTCAGCTCTGGCATATGAAATTCTTTCCCATAAGAAAACTTTCTAGTTCCTGCTGTGGGGTACATAGGTGACGACTTTCATAGTTATGATCCCATCTTTTTTGTTCATTAGGTATTAATGTGTTAGGGTTTTCTGTGTGTATAAGATTTTGGGATTCACAGAGACAAGTTGATCTCTGTGAAATTAAGGCCAGCCTGGTCTACATAGTGAGTTCCAGAACAGACAGGGTTACACACTGAAACCCTTTCTCAAAACAAAACAACAAAAGATTTAGGAATTCAAGTCACAGTGCCCAATCGGGTTTTTTCAGAGTGTGAGAGAGGACACTATCAAAATTTACCAAAAAAAAAAAAAAAGTCCCAATTACCTGTTAGTGTGTGAGGGCAAGTGTTAAGAGAAGGCACTATGACAGCTTTAAAACCCTTGGACAACCATCTGAATTAGGATACCCTGCTATTTCTAAACACAGTAAACTCTGTGGGGAGCAGACTTGGCAGCAGACCTCAGGTACAGCTGCTGGAAATGCTGAAGTGCACTTCCTGTCTGGGTACTCCCATCCATAGATCAGTTCAATCTCGGTCATTCATCCCCACAAACACCCACCAACCCATCACCCACTGATGTTGATAAATGATGACCCCAGAGCTACAGCACAAAGCCATCTCAGCAATCCCTAGCTACAAAGCAGAGTCTCATTTTCTTTTAATACATCCTATAGATTAGTCTAAAGCATGAAAAGGTAGATGAGAACCAGTGTCCACGATGAAGCTACAGTACAACCCTGATGAAAACAACTGTAGCCACTACAACAAACCATATGAGACAGTAACACTTTGCACTTTGCTAAGTAAGGCTTGCTTATGGCCTCACTCCTGACAAAAACCACATTGGCTCCACTTGCTAGGTAGCAAAATACAGAGATGTTGGCCACCTGACTTAAAAAACTCAAATTATACTCAATTACATTGCAAAAAACCTACACAAACAAAATGGGTCTTTTTGATACTTCCATGGCACTTTTTGAGGGATGGAATTTTTTTTCCTTTTGTTTGGGCTCATATTAACCTACTGAATTTTTTTCTCATTCGCATATCCCAGCCACTGTGGGATACCAACCACTGTTTGTGTACTAAAGAAACTACAAGGAAAATACAGTGCTTGTCTGTCTTAATGAGAGGAAGTAAATCAAGCATAACCATTTAGAGGTCTGATCCAGTATACAGCAGGTATCAAACATAAACCTCTGGCTGGGGCTGCATAGAAAAAGAAAAAGAGAAGGGGGTGGAGGTGGGGGGAGAAGGACAGAAATGTCACAAGCATCTATGAGACAGATTTTTGGTATTCTTAAAAGGGATACTCAAAATTTATCAGCAAGTAATAAACCATGAGAGACTTCTCAGTGAAAGAAAGTTGTGATTTTATCCATTTGATGATAAGATGCACACTAAAGTGTTAAACCTGGTGGATAGAGAGAATATCTGGCATACACACAGCCCCCAAAACAAAAACAAGAACATCTTGGCAACAACTAGCTTTTCCTAAAGTGAGTTATGTTTAATGTTTTGAAATCTCCATTATGATCATATAAATGTGCTACACTTAGTGACAGGAGTGCACACAAAAATAGTGCTTGCATAGGGACACTGGTCTGACTCCTCTACCATGTCCCTGAGCCACAAAGAAAAGGCATTAACAGACTCTTTCAACCAGTTATGAATCTCCTAAAAACTATTTCCAGCCAGTCATAAAAAGGCATTTTGTGTTGAAAATTGTGATAGAAAATCAACAATTTAAAGTTAGAAAACAGGCCAAGGAGAACTCCTAATAACCCTCAAAGAAACCTTTATAAACATGTCCAGGAACAGAGTATGTTTATTAATGGAATACTCACTTAACACACACACACAGATGTAATACTGAAGCAATGGCAAAGTTTCCCTGCATCATCTTCCTCACCATTAAGCGTAGAACCAGAGGTGGGCACAGGGACACACACCTACAAGCTCAGCACTTAAGGAGTCTGAGGCAGCAGAACCTCAAATTCAAAGCCAGTCTAAACTTCAAAGTAAGTTAAAGGCCAACCCAGACTACATAACAAAACTCTGTCCCCAAAACCCTCTCTGACTTTGTCTCAGTATCAGGAGTATATAACTTAATACAAGCTTTCAGATAGTGGCATCACCTGAAAACTCTGCACTATGCCAGGAGTGAGCTTCCAGCCCCTTACAGTCAGCATGAGCAGTGAATAGTTTTAAAACAAGTTGGAATTGTTCCCAAATGTCATAGCAAAAGGAAAAATAACTAACATTTTCAGGATAAGATGGTATGAAAATATGTAAAATGCTTAATATTAATTCAGGATTTGCTAAATGTTTAACTGGAAAACTATTACTAAAAGAAAGTTGTGATAAAATTAAATGCATTTTCTCCTACCTTCCATTCATACTCCACATACATAAAATTTACACTAGGCTTTGCCAAAAACCTGTATCTCCTTCCTGCAACAAAATTCAAATTATCTCAAAAATTAAGGCTTCTCTACCTTCAGGCATATTTTAAGAAGGTTTAAGTTCATAATAATTCACTATTACAAGTCAAAGAAAAAAGCAATAGATAAAACTTTATCACATAATCAAGGTAAATGTAAAAAAATAAATTTTAGAGTCTGAGCAATTGGCCTTCCTAAGCCAATTATTTTAAAACTATTAGTCTAACCAGAAGAATAATTAAGAGGGAATTTGTTTGATTTCTGGTAGCCCTGGCCATCCTGGAATTTATTCTGTAGACCAGGCTGGCCTCAAACTCACAGAGATGATCTACCTGCCTCTGCTTCTCCAATGTTGGGAATAAAGGTATATGCTAATGGCACCTGGCTAAAGAAGTATTTTAAATAGTTTGGCTAGACTGAGTATACATCCTTCTTCAATGGAGAAGAAAAAAGGAAAGTTTACTAAATAAAAATCAACAGACTAGCTTTGATATTATGAACATTAGATAGTATATAGAACAAAATGCAGTTTGGGGGCAGGTATAATGGTACACAGAGGCACAAGTATCTCTATGAGTTCAAGGCTAGCCTGGTCTATGTTATGGCAACACCATGAGAGAGACAGACAGACAGACACACAGACACAAACAAACACACACACACACACACACACACACACACACACACTACAGAGTTTAGGTAAAGACTTTAGATCAGATAATTTGGTATTACCACTAAGCAAAATGAAAGTGAGCATTAATTAAAAGGAATAGTATTTGGTAATGCCTTTTCTCTGTTGAAAATGACTATTTTTGTGACTGACATAAATGTACAGTGAATCTCACCAAGACACAAATTCAAGGTAACTTCTCAGAGGTTACATGGTTCATTCAACTACAATTTTACCATGAAATATATAGCTCATTCCTTTTATTATGAACCACTGACTTTTAAAGAATAGTTTGCCTCTTTTCTAGAAAGAAGCTATAGAAATAAAAATAAAAAAGCAAGTTCAACAAAACTGCCAGCCTACTTGGTATAAGAACTTACAATCTGAAACAGATTAAGTAATTTAACTCATTCATGCTGCATAGCAAAAAGAATTCATATAAATTCTTCTGTAGACCAGGCTGGCCTCAAACTCAGAAATCCACCTGCCTCTGCCTCCCAAGTGCGGAGATTAAAGGCGTGTGCCACCACTGCCTGGCTTTCATATAAATTCTTGAAGCAAGGATGGTACCACAAATCTGTATTCAACTACTCAAGAAGACAGGGAAGAGAGGAGGACGATGGGAAGCTCACAGCCACCTGGAACAGAGTAATTTCAAGACCTGAGTCTGCATAGTCAAGCGGGCTGGGGGACAGCTGCAGGGCAGAGCAATTGCTTAGCATATTCAGGCAATAGGTTTAATCACCAGTACTAGGGGAATTTTTTTAAAGAATAATAAGCATCATTTCAGTGGGCCTTTTGTTCTGAGCCTTTTTCAAGTTATGTAAACTTTTTAAAAGACAAATCTTCAAAGATACAAAAGAACTAAAATCCAAAATCCAAAAGAGAACTTGATCCAAAACCATACAATTCATGAGGTTGTCCTCCATTCCTTAGCCTTCATGGCTGCAGAGGGATGTACTGGTCTTAAAAGGCACTATGTGGCACATCAAAGGCTTAAAAGCTGCATTCCTGTTTTCCTTTTAGCCCCCACCCCCACCCCTTAAAGTGCAAAAAGCAGAGAATAGAGAAAAGAGTAGCCTTGAGTCTGTAACAGCAAGAAAAAGAACTGCTTCCACAACAAGTGGAATTGGAAACCATAGCAGAGGTCAGTTCATTTATTACAGTGCCATCTCAGATCTCCCAGGATGGTCTCAGATCTGCCATTCCTCTGGAAATGGACCCGTGATGATGGCATTGGCAGAGATCCAGAAGCTGACTGGGCTCTTGTTGGATCTTCTCATTAAGATGCTATTGCGACTTTTTATCAGCAGATGGTCTCCCAACGACAGCATCCCTTACTGCAGCCTGAGTAGAATTACCAATATGAGAAGAAGCCTGCAAAAGTCCATTTAGTCAATATATTAGTTAATAAATTACAATATGACATGAAAAAACTAAGTCCTGGGAGATAACTTCCAAATATCTTTCCTCATAAGCAGCATGCTGAAAAGGCAGAGGGACTGAGACAACTGTAGTGAGAGGAAACCATGATGCCAGCTGACTCCTAAGTGTCACCTGAGCATCTGTTCCTCTGCTGAAGAGGTAGAGGCTTCCCTGTTCATACTGTTGACCTAACTAATCTATTTATGTCACAAAAAAGAAACAAACTAGTCCTAAAAACATACAAAATGACCAATTGTAGTGGTACAGACCTACAGTCTCAGCATTCAGGAGGCTAAGGCAGAAAGATTATGAATGTCCTAGGCCAACCTAGACTACAAAAAGACCTTGTCTCAAAAAAATGAAGCAGGAGCTCATCCAGGTGTAGCAGATACTATGTAGCTATACCTACAGCATTTGTAGCACTTCAAAGCTATTAGAGACAGCAGAATCAGGAGTTCCAGAGTTCAAGCTCATCCTCTTCTATATATGAAATCTGAAACCAGCCTGGGCAACATGAGACTATTGCAAACAAACAAAAATGGGCTAATAAGATAGCTCATTGGGTAAACACTGCTGCTCAACTCTAATGATGTAAGCTCAATCCACAGAACCCACCTAAAGGTTAAAAAAAACTCTGACTTCCATATCCTGTGATCTGGGTCCCATACATCCACATTAACGTATCATATACAACCCAACACACACAATAGTAACAAATTTAAATAAACTTTGAAAATAAAAAACCCTACAGATCATGACAATCTCAAAAAACATTTGCTTTTTGAAGATATAAATAAAGGTATGTATGAAAATGCCATAAACAAACCCATTATTTTGTATGTTAACCAAATAATTAATTAAAAAATATATACATAAAAATTTGATAAATGAAGGCAATGTCATACATTTTCTACCCCCAAAAGATTTAAAATGCAACAGTGTTAAGTTCCTATTTTATCAGTGAATCAAATTCATCAGAACATGAGAGAATCATACAGGAATAGGATCTGAAGTGCTCATAATTAGAGCTGCCCCAGGCCCTCTGTAACTCCAGTTCCAGGGGATCCACCTCTTCTTGCCTCTGCAGGCACTCTACACAAATTGTACACAGACATATATGCAGACAAAGCACTTGTACACATTAAAAGTAAAACTGACCCAGGAAAAGGACAATAGATCAAAGACCCCCTTTTGCATTAAAGAGCCATTTTCAGGCGTTAAAACAAGACATCAGGATTAAATATCTATATACTAAAAAAGAATAAAATGTTAAGCCCATCAGAAAGTGGGCGTACCCTCTTTTTCACTATGAAATTCCTTCAAATTTTACTACAGAAGCACGATCACCACAGACTCTCAGGCTCAGCTAGCACCACTCACCTGCTCTAACACATATGCTGCACCGGAGTCAATAGCTCCTCCCAGCTCACGATACTGCCCGGAATATCTGATGTAGCCCCAGGTAAGGAGTGCTATTAACAGCAGTCCAACCATACAGTTGAACAGCTGGGCCACAACCTCAAGCCCAATGAAGCCAGTGATGCCCGAGGCTATGTACAATGCTGCGATGCCTGTGAACAGAACTGCAGGGGTTCGGAAGGTACTGAAGACATTCTTGCTGCCATTGTGCTTGCAGAAGTTCTCATACAGTTCTTTGATTTCCTCCTCCAGCTCCTGCTGGTAACGGAAGCTGAAATCCTTCCCACCCATCTTTTTGGTCTTCTTAAAGTGGTCCAGAGCAAGTTGTTTGGATTCTTGGTGCTTCTCTTCTAAAATGTCTGGAGACAAATAAGGTTTCTCTCCCCCACAAATCTAAAAATGACAAAAACACATGCTGAAAATTCTTGTACATGCCAAATAAAATATGTAAAAAGACACAGTAAAGATTAGAATGCTCTTAAGAGTTTAGAAAAAGGCTTAGAAATTAATTTCAGAAAATATTCAAAGGAGACTAAGGATATAACCTACATTTTAGAGAATTTGCCTGGTACACACAGAGCCCTCGGTTTAATCCCAACACCGTTAAAGTCAGTACGGTGGTACACATCTGTAATCCCACCCTCAGCAACATGAAAAGTCTGAAGCCCACCTAAGCTCCATGAGATTCTGCTTTAATGAGAAGCCAGAAAAGACAAATCTCCAAGGCCAAAGTCATATTGGCATATACCTATAATCTCAGCACTTAAGAAGCAGAGGCAAGAGATTCATACATAAAACATAACAACTTTTAGGCCAACCACAGCTACATAGCAAGCCTTTGTATAAAAATATAAAAATTAATTAAAAGCTTGGTTAGAAATGGTTAATAACCAGACACTGGGAGGCTGGAGAGATGGCTTAGTAGCTAAGAACACTTGCTGCTCTTGCAGGACCAGAGTTCAGTTCCCAGCACCCCCAACATGAAGCTCAAAACCTCCTACAACTAGGGCTCCAAGAGATCAAATGTCTGACTCTGATGTACTCGGAGGACCCTATGCCCTCTTCTGGCCTCCATGAACACCCACATCTATGTGGCATACATATACAAAGATTAATAAGTGAAAACAAACTTAAGGCACATTCCTGTGCTACAGCATTAGTGAGGTATAGGCAGTGCAATCGGACACTCTCCACTAACACAGTGATTCTCAGGCTAGCCTATTACATAAAACCCTGTCTCAAACAACAAACAAAAAGGATACGTTGAGAAGGATCAAGTTTGGGCCTTTGAAGTCAGTGGCCATATGCTTAGGAAATGACACTTTGGAACAAGGTGTTACTCACATACCTCTTCCATGTTGTTGTAATAAATATCTTTGGCAGAGGCTGCAGCTGCCAAATTGTTGGCTTCAGCAGTGGCCTTTTAAGAAAGGAAAGTGTGAAATACTTCTTGTAACATTTTCCAAGAAACAAAACAAAAATATCTCTCTTCCTATTCCCATTTTTCCTTTATTAGCCTTCTGTTATTTTTTTTATATTTTCATATAATTCAACACATAAAACACATACTTTCGCCATTTTTTGTGCCAAAACATCTATTCTGACACTTAAGAATCTTTAGCATAAACCAAACCTCTAAAACTGAAGAAACTATAATTTCCTTTAGTTTTAAACTTAACAAGTGCATACCCTGGGCTTGAGACAAAGCTCAGTGGTCAGTGGCAGAGCTCTTACCTAACCTATAAGGCCTGGGCTCAATCCCAGTGCCAAAAAAAAAAAAAAAAAAAAAAAAAGGGGAAAAAAGAAAAAAATAAAGGTTTAAAGGAAGGGAGGGAGGGAGGGAAGGAGGGAAGAGGAGGGAGGTAGAAGATGGAAGAGAAAGAGGAGAATAGGAAGAAGAAGGTAGAAGGCAGAGGAGGAGGAGAGGAAGAGAAAGAAAAGGAGGAAGAAAACTTTCATTATACTACAAGGTCCAATGCAGAGGGTACATACACTTGCTGTAAAATGCTTTTAATAGTCAAGGTAAGGCTATTAAAGAAAAGGAGAGTAGCCTTGCTCTCTTCTTCAGGATTCAGTTGTGTCATATTTGGGTCAATTCCAGCAAATGAAAAACGTCACTTAGAATACCAATGACTTGGGTTGGAGAAATGGATCAGTGGTTAACAGCACTGACTGTTCTTCTAGAGGTTTTGAGTTCAATTCCCAACAACTACATGGTGACTCACAACCATCTATAATATGATATGATGCCCTCTTCTGGTATGTCTGAAGATAGCTACAGTGTACTCATATACATAATAAATTAATAAATCTTTTTTTTTTTTTTTTTTTTTTTTTGGTTTTTCAAGACAGGGTTTCTTTGTGTAGCCCTAGCTGTCCTGGAACTCATCCTATAGACCAGGCTGGCCTCGCACCCAGAAATCCGCCTTCCAAGTGCTGGGATTAAAGGTGTGCACCACTACTGTCTGGCCAAATTAATAAATCTTTTTTTTTAAAAAAAAAAAAGAATATCAAAGACTTTATTACCTGAAGCATGGATTTTGGGTGAGGCAGATCTTCTCCTTGGTAAATTTTAATATATGCCTTAAAACATAAACATAGAAACTATCACAAAAATATAACTGTAAAATATTTTGTTCATATTTTAAAATAGTGAGACCACACAAATGCATTTTCCTAAAATCCTAAATCAACAACCAAGAATTAGCAGAAGCACAACACACCTCTGAGCGCATGTTAGCATTTTTAGTTATCTATAAATATTCTCAAACAGCACAAGTCTACCAAGGCCAGGATTCCACTCAGGACCCCATGCACAACGGCCTCACCACGACCTGTGGGTGGAGACCGTCCACCTGGAGATAGCTGCGTCCCATTTATGTGCGTCTCCTACTCACAGCAACCTCCTAACCACCTCCTGCCACATCATCTTCCTTGAAGGCACAGTAATGACTACTCTAAGAGAGTGCAAAAAATATCACTTGGTTCTTATGCCAATACTGCCACCCAGTGGCCCGCTTCTGTAAGGGCACTAAGGTCATAAAATGCCTCTAACCATTTCCCCCAGAAAATTACTAATATTAAAATCAATTTTACAAAAAGCAAATTAGAACTAAAATTTATATTTACCTTAAAATATTCCAACAGTCCCCGGCAGGTGACTTTTGAACCATTGATCTCCTTCTCCATTAATTTAGATGGATTTAGTACATACGGTATTAGAGCCTGTAACTGCTCTTTGAATTCACTAGCAATATCTATATACAGGATCATAAAGAAAGACACAAGAAGCCAAAATGAGCACAAAACCCTCTTACAGAAAGAGGGCTAAGACTATGCTTGCTATCTTCTGGCTGTGGTCAGGCCGCCGATAGACTGCTATCCTAACGCACTTACATTTGTGACCTTCCTTCCTGTCACATTTAAGTCCTTTCCAGTTCAGAGCAGAATATACAGAATATCCTTATCTTGGTTTCAATTCTGGGACTTTGGTATATTCTCTTGCTTTTTAAGAAATTACATGGTTTAGTTTGGCTTGGCTTTAGGGACAGAATCCTAACTACCCATGGCAGGCTTCAAATTTGCAATCCTCTTGCTTTTGCCTTCCAAGTCAGTATCACTTTTAAAAGAACTAAAGAATGTGTTCAAAAACAAAATAACCTCTTCACTTGCCTCATGCCTTTGCTGCACCCATACACTGTCCCTTAAAACAAACAGGAAGCCACTATTCATTCGTGTGCCTTATTTTTGCTAATATTTTGTCTTAAAGGAGAAAGCTCTTGCCTGGCACTGTGACTCACACCCATCATCCCAGCAGGAGGACCTGACAGAGGGTCAAGGAGCTCAAGGTCAGCCTGGGCTACATAGTGAATTTGAGACTAACCTGGGGTGCATTCATTCTGTCTCAAAAAAACAATGATAGTAATACTTGAGTAGAAGCATTTGTACCTCCTGTTATTTGCTTCTAAGTATCTTCTCAGTGGCTCCCAGGCCACCTCAAGATAAAAAGACCATTATATCAGGAAAGTAATGTACTCTTTGCAGTTTGCACAAAGTTCTCAAAGCAGAATAAGGGGACTCATCAAGTAGAGGCGCCCTTTCTTCAAAGTACAAATAAACAAATCCAACTATGAACATGCAGGAGAATTGAATTACAAGAAATAAGATTTATACAAATTTTCTAATGTCTTTAATGAGTTTCCAACTGCCAAATGAAAATAAAATTTTGCCAATATCAAGATAGAAAAACTCTTCGGCACTCCACAAACCTAATTATAATATAAAAAAATGAACCTATTAAGTTTTAAGAAATAAAAAAGTAGGACAAATTATTAATCTCATACTTGAGGTTGGAGACGGCTTAGCAGTTAAAGCACTTGTCATTCTTCCAAAAGAGACGTGTTAGATTCTCAGAACCCACATGGTGACTCACAATGGTCTGTAACTCTAGTTCCACAGGCTTTAACCCCCTCTTCTAGCCTCTGCAGGCACTACATTCATACAGAGTATAGACATATGTGCAAACAAAACACCCATACACATAAAATAAAAAATAAGTTAAAATGTAAAAAACTGTATCTTAAATCCTTTTATACTGAATCTTTCATACTGAAAAAAGTACAAAGTGGTAGACACACTATACTGTTCTACAGTATGCTTATGTGTGTTAAACTATAGAACCTTACAAAATAGAATTTCATTGAATATCTTTTAATCCTTTGAGAATTTTTAAATGTGTGCATGTGTGCATGCATATGTATATGTGCCACAGAGTGTGTATGAAAGTCAGAGGACAACTTGTGGTAGTCACTCTATTTCTACTATGTGAGTCTAAGGAACTGACTTCTGTGCAACTGCCTTTATTCACTAAGCCACTGGCTTTTCGAAACAGGGTTTCTCTGTGCAGTCAGAGGACTGTCCTGGAATTTCCGTTGTAGACCAGGCTGTCCTCTAACTCACAGAAACCTGCCTGTCTCTGCCTGAGGTTTACAGACCTCAGACTGCTCATGTCTCTACGAAGGCTATTCCAGAACAACAGCTTTTAAATCATAGAAGTGTCTCGTGACAAACAAGCCCAGTTTCTCACGATATAAAAGAAGACTAAGCCCTGGTGTTTGGTTACAGAAATACTTAAATAGCTGCTTTAGCGATCTTCCTGCTCCAGTGAAATTTTTTTATGCTGACGACACAGCATCCTGTTTCTGTGGAAACAAAGCCTCAAAAAAGCAATTGATCCTCTATCTGCAAGAAGCAGCTCAGCTTCTATGACATTGAAACTAAGTTCATGTTTGACCAGAGATTGAACTGCACTCATCAGGCCTGGCAACAGGAACCTTTATCTGCTGAGCTATCCCCACAACAGTTCTACTTACAAATGTATCACAATAAAGTTAATCACATGTGGTGCCAGCCATATATGGTGACACACACCTACAATACAAGGACTTGGGAGGCTGAGGCCATCCCAGGCTACCTAAAAAGTTAGAGGCCAGGTGAGCTCTATGTATCAAGACCCTGTCTCCAAAATTTTTAAAAACCTGTGTTCCTCTCAAGCTACTCTTAGTCAAATATTTATAAGTCAACTACTTTTTTCAACTTAGAATTTATTCTTCACTGAAACTCAATAAAGTCATGTCTGGAGGCATGCTGAAAATCCCAACATTTGAGAGGCTGAGGCAGAAGGACTGAGTTCAACGTCAGTATGGGCTATTATAATGAGTTATAGGTCATTCTAGGACACAGCAAGACACTGGCTCCAAAAAGAAGCAGGTACAATATGCCTCAGTGGGTAAAAGAGGCTTGGCTATGCAAGTCTACTGACCTGGATCCCACCAAAGTGTAAGACAATCACCTCCACAAACTTGTCCTCTGACTTCGACTAACAAGTAGTAGCATGCCCATAAACAATAAATAAATAAATAAATAAATAAATCCTTCAACCTTAAAAGCTTCTCTAAAATTATAAAAATATCCATAAATCTAAAAGTAGAGTCATGTATCACTTTAGCAACAGAGATTGTCTGAGAACTGTGTCATCAGGTAAGTTCCTCACTGTGCTAACACTGTCTAGTGCATAAGTACAATCTACACAGGGCAGACTATGACACATATGGGCTCTATTATCTCTGGGGCCATTTGCACAAAAGCCATTGTTGAGTGAAAAGTTATACCTAACTATACTATAGCTCCTTAAACATACATAAATTTAGAAATTGCGGTAAAAAGAAAAATTATACTTTTAAGTGTTTTCGTTTTTTCAAGTACTTGTAAACTAGGCACGGTGACACTAATCTGTAATCCTAGCATTGGGATGAACAAAACAGAAGACCAGGTTCAAGGCTAGGCTGTGGTAGATAGCCAGTTTGAGGCTAGCAAAGAGCTACTATGCAAGCAAGACTATATCTCAAACAATACATTACAATTTATATCTTTTTGATCAGATTTCATATGCTATTCTTCAATCTAACATTAAATAATTATTTCCATAACTTATTTTTTATTCAACATTTAATAATTTACCCCTGACTTCTCTGTATATGCATACACAGACATCCAAATATCTACCTAATTCTTTTTTTAAAGATTACTCATATACATAAATTTTTTAAAAATATATTTATTATGTTATGTATATGAGTACATTGTCACTCTCTTCAGACACACCAGAAGAGAGCATCAGAACCCATTACAGATGGTTGTGAGCCACCATGTGGTTGATGGGAATTGAACACAGGACCTCTGGAAGAACACTCTCTCCAGTCCCTTCCCAGTTCTTTTTAGTAATTCCTTTTTTTTAATTTTTGAGACAAGGACTCCCTTGATAGCCCAGGTTAGCCTAAAGTTTGATAATCCTTCCTCTGCCTTCCTGTTGCTGGGACTACAGGTACGTTCCACCAAACACCTGGCTAAAGACTGAACTTTAATATTGTGTTTACCATTATCATAAATCAACCAAATCCTTATAAGTACACATTTGGTTTGAAGTTATCCCTTATTATAATATATATATATTTATATTATATATATTTATATATTTGTATATTATATAATTTCTATATAATTATATATATTACATATAATAAATACATGTATGTATAATAAAATATATATTATATATAATATAAAATATCAAATATATATCCTTGAATACAATTTTTATTCATTTATTTGGCCAGTTCCTTGGGATAAACTCCTAAAAACAGAACACTAGATCCAAGAACAAAGCACTTAAAAATGATACTACCATAATACTATGCATAAAAACTGTAACATCGTCAGGTAGTAGTGACACACACCTTTAATCCCAGCATTCAGGAGGCAGAGGTATGTGGTTCTCTATGAGTCTGACACCTGCCTGGTCTACAGAATGAATTCCAGGACACCCAGGGTTCCACAGGGAAATGCTGTCTTGAAAAACCAAAAGCCAAAACCGAAACAAAACAAAAAACAAAAAACTGATAACACACTAATATATTTGTGCTTTTCTGATTGTTATGATGGTTTATATATTTTCAATAATTTGGGTTTTGGAGTTTGGAGATTAGGTTCTAAGTTTGGGTTTGAACTTGAGTTTGATGTTTTTTGTTTTTCCTCAATGCTGAAGATCACACTTGGAACTTCGTATATGTTAGGGAAGCCTCTATAATTGAGCTACATATCCCTAGTCCTTTCTGGACTTGCCTTTTCATATATAAAAAAAAGCATGAGTTCACAGCCAATGAATTCCAGAGGCCAGCTAAGACTATAAAGCAATGCTCTGTTTAAAAAATAATTAATTAAAAAATATATATTGTTCTATCTATTAAATATCTATTGAATGAGGGAAGCAAATTCTTCCTAGTTATGAGACTAGAGGAAATTGCTTATCCTAAATTTCCTCCCTGTCTTATAAACATAAACAACATACTTACCATTTAGTTACTAAACCATCAGCAAACTGTACGGATAGTGGAGTAAATACTGCTGCCTCCCCAAACATACATTCAACTTAACCTCAGAATGTGACCTTACTTGGAAGGTGCCCCAACAAATTTGATTCACTAAACAGGAGGATTTATAATCACTGAGGAAGTCTTAAATCCAGAATGATGGGCTAGTAGGAAAAAGAATATAAGGAAGACACCCATGTGACAACACAAAAACAGCCAATGAATACCAAGGATTGCCATCACTTCCCAGGGATCAGGAGAGAGGCATGGCATAGGCTCTCCTCAGAGCTCCAGGAGGAAACCACCACTACTTCAAACTTCTGGCCTCCTGAACTGTAAAGGAATAAATCTCTAGTGTCTTAAGCTGCTCAGCTTGTAGTAACTCACTAAAGGTAACCACAGAAATGCAAACATGTGTCCCAGTAACATACAGCTTCAGGTCACACTCACACAATCTTTAAAATCTGCCTACTTTCTAAATAAAAATGCTAAAATAAACTGAGTTTCAAAATAGAAGGCTTTGAAATATCAAAACGCCTTAAGATAGAAAATACTGACATTTTTCTATGCTTATACCTAGTAACCTGAGCTCCCCATGAGACAAAAGGATGACATGAAAAGTCACTGACCCATCCCCCTAAGCTCACCTATTGAAAAATATCGAAGCTGGGAGTAGTGGAACATGTCTGTAATCCCAACATATAGAAAGTTAAAACAGGAGAACTCCAAATTCAAAGCCATCCTGGTCTACATATCAACTCCCAGGTAAGCAAGGGCTAAACAGCAAGACCTTAACTCAAAACAAGCAAATCTCCAACACTTTAGATTTGGTAAAAATACAGTTAAAATAAAGTGTCATAACCCTGAAAGAACATTACCAGCCAGGCACAGTGGTGAATAAATACCTTAATCCCAGCAGTCAGGAAGTAAAGGCAGGAAGATAAGTTCAAAGTAACCCTTGGCTACCAAGCGAGTTTGAGGCCAGCCTGGGCTACAGAGATCCTACCCCTCCACACACACACACACAAAAAAAGAAAGAAAGAAAGAAAGAAAGAAAGAAAGAAAGAAAGAAAGAAAGAAAC
>NW_021604650.1:572420-579924 GCF_004785775.1 Grammomys surdaster
TCTCTCTCTCTCTCTCTCTCTCTCTCTCTCTCTCTCTCTCGCTCACGCGCGCGCGCGCGCGCGCACATGCACACACACACACACATACAAACACACGAATGCACTTAACTTTCTCTCCCTACTTAACTCTGAAAAATTCTCTCCCAATTTTTAAGGTAACAGGTTCTAGCTCCACTGTTCACCTAAGCAGATATTTCTACCAAACCCAGGCGTTGCTCTTGAATCTCTCAATCACTGAGCAACGAGATCTCATAGTATCCTCCCCTTTAAGAAAGCTGCCAATCACTTAACACATCACTCAAGTGTCAAACAGACGGTAACGATTATATCTTTCAAATTCAGTGTTTCGTAGCACTTAGACCAACTGGTCTGTAAATCTTTTTAAAAGATTTCTTAATGGGGGTGGGGAAGTAGAGTAAGTAGCTCAGCAATTAAGAGCAATGCTCTTCCAGAAAATTCCAGTTTGATTTCCAGCACCTACATGATGGCTCAAAAATACCTCTAACTCCAATTCCAGAAGATCAAACACCCTCTTTCTGGCCTCTGCACACATATGGTACACAGACATACAAGCTGACAAAACACCATACACATTAAATAAAAAAATAAATCTTTGAAGAAAAAAAGAGGGAAAATGGCTCAACAGTTAGGCATACTTGTTGCCCTTGCAGAGGACCCAGGTTCAGTTCTCAGCATCTACATGAGGCTCACAACAACAGATAACTCTAATTCCAGGGGATCCAGCACACTTTTCTGAGCTCTTCAGCCACAAGACACATACGTGCTATATATTCATACAAGCAAGCAAGACACTCATACACATGGAATAAACCTTAAAAAATGCAAAGTTTCCATTTTAGTTTGTGTGTGGCAGCATGTACACAAGTGCATTATGTTCATGCCAGTACCCAGGAAGGCCAGAAGAGGGTATCATATTCTCTGAAACTACAGTTACAAATAGTTGTGAACCATTTAATGTGGGTGCTAAGAACAGAACCAAGAGCACTCTTACTGAGTTTTTTCTCTAATCTCATGTCTGTACATATTGACTTAGACAAATATATTTATTCTTCTTAGATCAACTAAATCAAATAGAATGAAAATTATATATTTCATATTTACGAGGCTATTTTTAAAAGGCAAGTTGCTCTGGTAACTCAACATGTACATACTCTCTAAAGACTTCCTCCAAACAACAATGAACTTCTATTTCCACGGTGTGGATTTTAAGGTACCAGTACCCGGATGTGCACCTCTGCCACACTGCTTTTAGCTGAGAACTTTGAGTGAGTTGATTAACTTTCCTCATTTTTGCCAGCTTCCTGATATAGAGATAAATGAAATGATGTAACTTCATGGAATTACTGTGAGCTTAGTATTAAAGTGTTTTGCACAACACTAGGAACCCAACTGGACTGCAAAGCTGACAGCTACTATTATCAGTATTTTAGAGAAAATAAAGAGACTCAGATCAGTATAAACAAACTGCTTAACAAGTATAAACTGTGGGCCAGCCATTAGGTGACTCAGAGCCTCCAGGAATAAGGAACAAAAATAAGATAATGGTACCCAAGCATCCCAACTCTGATTCTCTAACCTACCAATGACCCAGCACCGCCTGACATTAGCCTATGATCCAGCATCAGATTTTGGTAAAAGCACAAAGGAGTTGAAACAGTACTTGGATGTGTATCATGGTACTTTTCCTGAGGAAGATATTTGGACTTGAAAAATAATGGATGTTTTAGGTTTGTCTTCCTTCATTTAGCACTTTGATCTCTTATAAAGCAGAAACTACATTTCTTAGAGCCCTTGTTGTTTTTACAAAAAGATAGAGAAGGGGATATTTTCTATGGCGTGTGGTGAGGTATGAGGGAAGAGGGTGTCTCAGTGGACCCATGCTGAGGCATCCCTTCCCCCTGAGGGACCAGCCTCATCTATACAGGATGGTATAGCATAAAATAGAGTTTATTCAGGGCATGGGGAGGGGAGTCAAGAAGGGAGTAGAGGCAGAGAAAGGCAGAGAGAGAGTAGAAAAGTAGAGGAGTAGAGGCTGGCCATGAGCATGTGGAAAGAGGTTGGGGGAAGGGGAGAGAGAACAGAGTGGGAGCAAGAAGGAAAGAGAGCAAGAGAGAAACAAGAGGGCAAAAAAGCGAGAAAGGGGCAAGCAGTCCCTTTTATAGTGGGTCAGGCCTACCTGGCTACTGCCAGGTAACTGTGGGGTGGAGCTTAGACAGAATGCTAACAGCCCTGAAGAACATTACTTCATTTTTAGTTAATGAAACAGACAAAATACTTCTTATGGGTATAGTAAAGTCAGGAGGGAAATCTGAACTATACTAATACTATTCTGCCTGAGACCACATTCATTCTCATAAGCCTCCATTCGATTCATAACTGATTCTCACTGCTCATTATAGAATTCCAAAGATCAAATCACATGTACAATAGTAATGACTGTAACACACCTTTCAATTTTCCATCAAACTCAGGGCTTGTGGCCACCTGGAGCCCTGGATGTGGTAAGAGAAAACAGGTGACATCGGAGAAACATGAGTGAATATGATTTCGAACGTTCTGAATTTCTTCATGTTGATGTTCCTTCACCTGCCAAGGAAAATCAAGTTTACAAGCCAAAAACAATTTGGTATTCTTCACTAGCATCCATTAGCATAAAGACAAAGGAAAGAAGACTTAACGAATGACAGATCAGAGCGACCAATGGAAAGAGCCAGAGCCCCAAGAAGTAGAAAGTGTACAAGGCTCCCATAGCTAACAGAGAGTAGAGACAGAAGACTTGGTTTTCAAAGGTGTTATGCAACACGTAAGAAGAACAGAAAGCCTGTTGGCCAGAAGGAGAATCCACTAAGCTAACAATGACTGACAAAGGTCTCCTGTGCTTTGGTTTTAGGGAACAGGCTAGGCTTGTTTAAATATACGCCAAAGTAAATAATATTGAGTAAGAACAGAAGTACAATTCTAAACATGATATTCTAAAGGCACACATAGAATCTGATTCAAAATAACTAGAAAGTATAATTACAAAGGCCTTTTGCTCAGAAGTCTTCTCCATATGCCTATATATTATATACCCTGGTTCTTCAATTTTACCATGAAAAAACTTATACTAGGACCAGAAATATAGCCATCTTCCTCCAAGCAGGCAAAGGTATTTGCCATCAAGTATGTCAACCTGAGTGTAATCCCAGAGATCCACATGGTGAACAGAAAGAACTAACTTCTACAAGGTGTCATCTGACTTTCACATGAGTACTGAAGTACTTTCCCCTCTTTTTCTATCACACACACAAATAAATATATGAAATTTTAAATTTTTTAAACAAAAAACTATATTGGTTTATACTAATATTTACAAAAATTTAACTATCATTTTCAATGATATGCTTTAAAGACAATATTCAAAAGCAAATGGAAAAGTTATTACCTTTAGAAAACTATTCAGATTTCCTACTTACCTGTAAACGCTTATCCAAAAATGCCATTCCTCCTTGCAGCCCATAGTTATATTCATAAGGGAAACTCCAATCTCGAATCAAAAACATCAGTGTCTATTGTGACAGAGCAGAACAGAATTACAGCACTGTACAAGTGCA
Organism: Grammomys surdaster; assembly: GCF_004785775.1. Lineage (NCBI taxonomy): Eukaryota > Metazoa > Chordata > Mammalia > Rodentia > Muridae > Grammomys > Grammomys surdaster. The sequence goes on from NW_021604650.1 coordinate 576,035, forward strand.
TATTCAAGATTACTGTAATATTTTCTGCTAATCGTTTCAAAGGGGTCAAGGGCATGCTGAAGGGGACCAGCCTGAGTAATATAGCAAGACTGTCTCAAAAAAAAAAAAAAAAACACACCTGTAGCTTATAGGTTAGAATAAAAACAAGTAGATCTAGGTTGTGAGCTGTAACTTCTGAACTATAAACTAAACAAAAATATGAATGACATTCACAGTGCTTTACCTGGAAAGGTTTTTGGAAAATTTCATCCATTGCCAGACGGCCATATTCTGTGAAGAGCTTTAAAAAAGAAAAGTTAATGGCTTGTAGAACAACTTTATTTAGAATAATTTTTTTTTGTTTTGTTTTTCAAGACAGGGTTTCTCTGTGTAGTTCTGGCTGTCCTGGAACTCACTTGGTAGACCAGGCTGGCCTCGAACTCAGAAATCCGCCTGCCTCTGCCTCCCAAGTGCTGGGATTAAAGGCGTGCGCCACCACCGCCCGGCTATTTAGAATAATTTTAAGGTATTCTTTTGCAAAATATTTGTGAGCTAGTGAAATGGTTCAGAAGTTAAGAACATTTGTTCTTCCAAAGGACCAGGGTTCAATTCCTAGCACCCACATAGAGGTTCACAAATTCCAGTTCCAAGGGATCCAACCCCAGGCACATTTATACATTCAGGTGAAATATTCATGTGCATAAAATAAATCTAAAAAAAAAATTTTAAATATTCATTTGGCTGGGCGTAGTAACCTTTAATCACCATGAGCATTTTTGAGTCACTAGGAGCAGTCAGACCAGTATGCAGGGACATTCCCATTTGGTGCATCCTGTTATCTCCAACAGCAAAAGTCCTGGCACCATCCTAAGTAGCTATCCAATTCAAATGACTGAATGAATTCACTAAGATTAGGTTTCCCACATACACTTGCCTGCTTCTCCATGAAGCCACACTAAGTATAATAGAGTTTAATATCAAATTCACAGGGCAAGGAGGACATGAAATAATATGGTAGTATAAAGAACTTGTCACAAACACCACAGAAGAAAATAAACAGACAGCAAGTGTCCAGTTCTGACTTTTTCTGCCCTGTTAACAAAATGAGAAAAAACAGGCACAAGAAGTAAAATATTCTCTCAATAGAATCCTTAAACAACTGAGAAATGAAAAGCGGAGTTCCTCCCAAGAGGGGTGAGGAAGACTACCAACTAAAGAAATGTTTGGAAGTCTCCCCCTAGGTCTCTACCCTCTACCAGAGAAATAAATCCAAGAGTAGTATGTATATATAGTCTTAACAACAATAAAAATCTAGCCTTGAGGCCAAGGAAATCATTCAGTAGGTAAAGGCTTTTAGGAATGTAAGCCTAAGAACCCAACCCAAATTCAATCCCCAAAAGCCTTGGCTGGCCCAGTACTCACAGAGACCCTGTCTCAAAAACAAACAAACAAACAACAAAAAAAACAAATAAAATTATGAAGGATACATACCTACAGCTGTTCGCTTTTCTTTTATTTTTATGTTTATGTCTGTACTGTGTTGCTGATGTTTGTGTAATGTGTATGTTGTATGTACATGTAAATGTACATGTTAGTGTATATATACACGTGTATGTGAGATCGGAGGTTACTGTCAGATTTCTTCTATACCTTTCAACCTTAGTTTATGAGACAGTATCTCACTGACCCTAAGCTAACCAGTTTCCTAGACTACTGGCCATTAAGCTCCAGATAACCTATTTCTACCTCTCCAACACTGGGATTAGCAGACCACCATGCTGAAACTCACTATGTAGCCCAGCCTGGCTTCAAACTTACAAATTCACCTGCCTCTACCTCTTGAGTGCTGTGATAAAAGGCATGCACTACTTCACCTGGTTGTTCATTTCACGTGAGTGCTAGAGATTCAAACTCAGGTCTTCATGCTTGCACAGCAGGTACTTCAATGGCCAAGGTGCTCTTCCCAGCACCCACCCAGCCACAGCCTTTTCATCCTATCCCTCCTCCTCTCCGGTCTCCTTCCTGTACTCAGACACACCCGCTTCATGTCCAGATTCCATATAGGATAGAAAACACATGATATTTTACCATTTACCCACTATTCCCATTACCATTTCTTATTACCTGAAGCTGCTGAAGATCATCTTCCTGAATATTCTGGGACAAATTGTAAATCTAGAAAACAAAATCAAAATTGATAACATCCTGGCTTACTTCAAACAAGTCCCAAATAAGTTTAGAACACTGGATGGAGCTTTGTATAATTGAAAATTTGCATTTTAGATTATATGTATATCCTCCATGAAGGCATATATATGTGTATAGTGTGTGTGTGTGTGTGTATATATGTACATGTACATACATATATAAATAAATACACATATGTACATAAACATGTATATATATATATATAAAACATACATACTTCTATAATACACAGAGAGAGAGCAGTATAATCTGTCTTTTGAAAAAAAATAAAACATAAGGCTAAATATCACAAAATTCCTTCTTTATAGTTTAAAATAGTTTAAGAGGTTTGAGATTTTCTTGAAATATTTTGTATATAATTATATAAGTAGAAAAAAATAATTATTTTTGTGATTCTAAGAGCTTAAGTTATATGTATAGTTTGTGCTGGTTAAATTTTATTGACAACTTGACACAACCCTGAAGTCACCTGGGAAATCAGAAACTTCAACTGAATAATTCTTCAATTAGATTGTCCTATGCCTATAACTGAAAGAAATTTTCTTTAAGATTTATTTTATTTATGTGTATGGGTAGGTGGTACAAGGGCACAGGTATGTGCACCACATGCAGGCTTAGTGCCATGGATCCCCAGAAACTGTAGTTACAAACAGATGTGAGCTGTCGTGCAGGTGCCAGGAATTAATCCCAGGTCCTCTAGAGGAGTACCCAGTGCTCTCAACCACTGAGCCAGAAATAGAGTTTCCTGATTGGTGACTGATATGGGAGGGTCTAGTCCACTGTTAAGTGGCACCACTCCTAGGCAAATAGGCCTGAAATAAATAACTATATATTTTTTTTTCTTTGTACTGTCATATTTCATGTCCTCTTTATCCTGTGAATCTGGTATTAAGCTTTATTTTATTATACTTAGTATGGCTTCATGAAGAAGCAGGCAAGTGTACGTAGGAATCCTAATCTTTGTGTGTGTGTGTATAAATTATATATAGTAGCTAAGCATGAGCAGGAAAAAGTCCACTCCTCTATGGTTCCTGTCTCCAGATCTCCAAATTCCTACCTTGAGTTCCCGCCCTGATTTCCCTCCATAAAGGACCGTGACCTGGAAATGTAAGCCAAATAAACCTTTTCTTCCCCAAGTTGGTTTTAATCAGAGTAGTTTATCACAGCCACAGAAAAGCAAACTGAAACACAGTCTAAAAAGAACACTCATAGACAGGTGGTAGTGGTACATGCCTTTAATCCCAGGACTCAGGAGGCAGAAGCAGGCAGATGTCTGTGAACTCAAGGCCAGCCTGGTCTACAGAGTAAATTCGAGTACAGCCAGGACTAACCCTATCTTGAAAAAACAAATTAAGTTAAAAAAAAAAATCACTCATATACAACCACAAAAATTGTATTAACAGAAAATAATTGACAGACTACAGAGCTCACTGTAGAAATGCCTTGCATTTTTAAAATCCTAGGCTGAATTTCCAGAAGGGAGAGAGGGAGGAAACGGGAAAGGGGGGAAAGAGGAGAAGGGCAAAGGGGGAATTGGACAAAGGAAAGGAACAGAGGGGATCTTACCTGAACAGAACTAGTCATAGTGCTTAGCGCAAAAATGGTAGCACAATCTTTCACAGTTGACTGGCTATCAAAGGCCCCCTGGGTATCCATCAGAACAACTGCAACCTTAAAAAAAGAAAGAAAGAAAGAAAGAAAGA
>NW_021604650.1:580024-632940 GCF_004785775.1 Grammomys surdaster
CTAACATCATTCCGCCGCTGGCGCCCGCAGAGAAAAAGAGAGGGGGGGGGGGGGGGGGGGAGGGGGGGTGGGTGGGAGGGAGGGAGGAAAAAGAGAGAGGGAGAGAACAAAAGGTTAGAATGAAAAGAATGAGCACGCAAAGAGTAAATTAAAAGTACGCTGTAACCATTTGGGCTTTTCTATGTCCACCCCAGTCCCCAAGTAATGCCACAGAGGCTTGTTTATCTATGAATTATGCCTAGGCCTTAAGCTGGGCTTGTTCCCCAACTAGCTCATAACTCAATTAACTCATTTATACTACTCTATGTCTGTCATGTGGCTGGCTATCTCTCCTCAGTTTCCTATGTCTGACTTCCTCCAAGTCTGGGTGGTAAATCCTTCCCAGAATTCTTCTATGTCAGATGTCCCACCTTCTATTCTATCCTGCCTTGCTATAGAATATGCATCTCTTTACTGACAGGTGATATTTTTATACAATCCACAAGAGTTTACCCCTACAGTACAGAGTAATCTTGTAGTCCCAGCACTTGAGAGGCTGAGGCAAAAGGACAGTCATATGTTCAAGATCAGCCTGGATTACATAAGCAATAGTCCAGGATAGGCTACAGAAGGAAACCCTGTCTCAAAAAATCAAAAAGAAAAATTGGAAGTAACATTTGCATGAGCCACCCAACATTGCTTGTCAGTTCTATCAGAAAAAGCAATTTGGTGCCTGCTTTGGTACGAGCACTTCACTAGGGAATATCTGCTCTTACCTGGTGAGATGCTATAAAACCACAAGCACATGGAACAATGTGAAGAAGGATAAAATTATCTCACCAAAGGAAAATATCAATGTCATAGCTAGCCACTTATCTCACTATCCACCAGGCATTTCATTTTTAATATCTTTAATTATGCTCTGAAATATTTATTTATTGAGAATGTAAACTGGAATAGTCACTATAGAAATCAGTGGCTTAAAAATTAAAAATAGAATTCCCGTATGATCCCACTATACCATCATATGCATACCAAAGGACTCCATATGCTACCACGGAGATGTACGCTCATCTGTGTTCATTGTTTCTCTATTCACAATAAGAAAATGAACTCACCCTACATTTATTTAATGGTAAATGTAAACAAAAAAAATTATTCGGCTATAAAGAAAAATTATATTCCCAAGAAAGTAGATGGGAATGAAAAATAGTATATTAACTAAGGTGATACAAACTCAGAAAGACAAACGCCATGTTTTCTTTCATATGTGGATCCTAGCTTCTAATTTTTAATATATGAATCATTTATATGGGTAAATTGTAGAGGCCAAAACCTAGAAAGGGGTCTACAAGAAAGGGAAGCCTTTTCTTTCTTCTATTTTTCATTTATTTATTTATTTATTTATTCACTTTACATTCCGATCTCAGGCCCAACCTCTCCTCTCAGTCCCTACCCCTAGGTAGCCTCTCCAACTATCACTCATCCCTGGGAAGCTTTAAGAGAGGTAGGAGTAGAAGGCGGCACATTTGAAAGTGGAAGGGGGAACACTGCTCCATTTTGTCCCCATTGCCATTTCAATATTTTCAGTTCTCAGTGTTCAAAGAAGTCTAAATGATTCAAAAAAATGTATAATACTATTAGTCACTAGTAAAATGCAAATGAAAATCAAAACCACAATGACTTACCACTTTATACCTACTAAATTGGCTATTAAATATACACTCACACACACACACAAACACAAAATGGAGTTAGAGAGGCAATGGCTCAGTCAGTAAAAGGCTTGTCTCACAGCATGAAGACCTGAGTTTGAGTCCCCACAACCCATGTGAAAATCCTAGACTTCATGGTGTACACTTGTAATCCCACTCTGTAGAGGCAGAGGCAGGAGAACCCCTGCAGCTCACTGGCCAAACAGGCCAATGAGATACTGTCTCAAAAAGAGAACATTCCTAAGGATGATACCAAAGGCTGAGGCTCTCCTCTGACCTCATGCTTCTACACGAACACATAAACACATATGCACCAACACAAAAATATACACAGACACACACATGCACTCCCTCCACCCCAAGATGTCTCAAAACAGGGAATGGAGGCTATTCAGAGGTATATACAAGCCATCAAATAAGTTAATACACATAAAAAGAACAAGTAAGTCAAGCATATTGGACTTGGGAGGCTAAGGTATCAAATTGGAGACCAGCTTTGATTTAAAAATAAAATCTTATTCACGAGAAAAAGGAAAGAAAGAAAAAGAAAATAACAGTATTAAGAGCTAGAAACTAGAACCTCCTACATTGCCAATATGCATACAGGTTGGTAGAGCTATCTTTAGAATGTATTAGGCATCTTGTTGGTATTTATAAAGACAGTCACAGGGGCTGCTGAGATGGCTCAGTATTTAATCGAGTTTGATTCCCAGCATCCACATATAGGGCTCACAACCATCCATAACCCCAGTTCAGGGGATTTAATGCCCTGCTCTGGCCTCTGTAGGACTATATGCACACAATGCACAGATACACATGCAGGCCTAACACCCAAACACAGGAAAAAAGTTAGTTTAAAAAATAAAGTTAGTCAGAGTTGCCATGTGATACAGAAGCACATTTAGCATTTTCCCCAAGAAGTTCTTTTGTTGAAGACTTGTTCCTCAGCTGCTGAGTCTAAATATTGTGAGGGTATTAATCTCATCAATGGTGACCCACTGATGAGTTCATACTGAACGAGGAAGTAGGTGGCTCAGGCCATAATTCTGAGGCATATGCTTGCCTTGACCCCTCCTGTCTGTCTCTAGCTTCCTGTCAACTGCAAAATGAGCTAATTTGCTCCACCCCAAGCTTCCCACCATGACAGTCAACTCTGCATAATCACGCTTCCTGTCATGTACAGGTTAGCCTCTAGACCTCAGCAATAAACAGCTAAGGATTGAAATTTCTGAAGCTGTGACTGAAATAAATCCTTCTTCTTTTAAGTTGTATATCTCAGGTATCTGTCACAGACATGAAAAGTAAAAATATGGATATAGCCGGGCAGTGGTGGCACACACCTTTAATCCCAGCACTTGGGAGGCAGAGGCAGGCAGATTTCTGAGTTCGAGGACAGCCTGGTCTACAGAGTGAGTTCCAGGATAGCCAGGGCTACAGAGAAACCCTGTCTCGAAAAAACAAAACAAAACAAAACAAAAATATGGATATATATATACAAGAGAGCTTCCATCTTAGAAAAACTTGTACATAGATGTCTATGGCAGGTAGTGTTTTTTAATAATTTTTTAGATGTGTTTGTTTTATTATTTTGTGTAAATGAGTGTGTAGTTATTATTCGGCTACTTTGTGGGTTCTTCTCTCTTCCATCCTTCTCCACTCTTTCTCTTCTACCCTTTCAACTTCTTAACCCTAGATAAGAGAGAAAAAGGGCGGAGTGGAAAAGAAAGGGATCCCTGAATAAAGTCTGGGGTAGGAAAGGGGACTATGTTATCACAAGACTACTTCCTGCTGATTATGGGTGTTGAGTTCCTTGGGGCAAGTTTGATCTTCACTGTCAGGATATCTAATTTCTTGTTGTTGTTTCTTCTTTGGGCATAACTACTTAACAAACATCGACCAACAACAACCCAACAATATTTACATACCCTCTGAAAAGTCCTCAGAATTCCAAATATCACACAATCGCAGAAACTATCTGCAGCTGGCAAAATTAAGCTTCTGCTAGAGCATGAGGCAAATCAGAGCCAAAGCAGCCCCATATCCCCACACCTGGTATCAAAAGGAAACCATATTCCCACAATATTTCTGGTTTTCAAAGAACCAAAACTCCAAAATTATCACAACATGAGTATTTTGTGTATATGGGTGTGTTTGAGAGGACCCAGGTCCTCTAAAAGAGCAGCAGCAAATGCTCTTGAGCCACTGACCTAATTCTCCAGCTCTGGGTTTTTGTTTATTTTGAGGGAAGAGGTTAGTTTAGACAGGAAGTCAAGCTAGCCTGAAACTCATGTCTCAGCTTCCCAAGGACTAAGATTACAGGCATGTACAGGCAGCATTATTTATAACACATTAAAGATATAAACAGTCCAAATACTCACAATTGATGTAATAAAAAAAAAGTATAGTATTCTTATACAATGGAATATTATTGTTCAATCATGGAAGGGAGTAAAGAACTAATGAATGCTGTAAGAGAATTAGGATGAATGGAGGAGGCCAGACCCAAAAAACAAGTATCATTTCACTTGTATAATATAAACAGACAACTCCATGGGGAGATGTAATTGAGAGGTAGAATATTTGCCTAGCATACACTCAGCACTAGACTCAATCCCCAATACCAAAAAAGACAAGAAGGCAGGGAATGGGAGAAGGTGACAGAAAGAAAGGGAGGAAAAGGACGGTGAAGTGCAAACATACTTGGTTCTCCAACCAGGCTGTACCTCCTGAAGCTCAGTCAGTAGTAAATGAGTAGAGACAAGGAGCTGGGAGAAGATGGAAATGGGACGTGCCTGCTAACAATACCAGAGGCCTCTTTTGAGGACATGAAATGTAAGTCAGATGGTGATGAAACCTATTCAGCTTTATGTTTATACTAGAAACCACGGAATCAGACACTTCCACAGGATAAATCCTGAATCATCAGCATGATATCCAATTGAACAAAAGCACACAATCACATGTGTCCCCTATCTAGAAAAATGAGACTAAAGGGGAAACAACAGGACTTACTGGAAGCTTTCTGAAGAGCAGAAGCTATATGTGTGCTCAACATTGATAGAAATGGTCTCGTCACAGACTAACACAGTAAATTTCCAAACCACTTTTTTATTGTCATCTTTGAAACAGGGTCCCACACTTTATAGCTCATGCCAGCCTCAAATGTGTGTCAATCTTCCTACCTCAGCCTGTTGAATGTTGGGATTACAGGCACAAGTCACTATGCCAAGCTCTTTTATGTACATTTTAAGAAGCCCAGGTGCACCGGGCAGTGGTGGCGCATGCCTTTAATCCCAGCACTTGGGAGGCAGAGGCAGGCGGATTTCTGAGTTCGAGGACAGCCTGGCCTACAGAGTGAGCTCCAGGACAGCCAGGGCTACACAGAGAAACCCTGTCTCGAAAGAAAAAAAAAAAAAGAAGAAGCCCAGGTGGCCTCTAAGTTGTGACCTAAGACGTATGAACAGTCAATACAGCTCTAATAGTTGCTTTCTTTTGTTTTACAACACTTTTGTTTAACATCAGAGTGCTTTTTTCCACTAAAGGAATTCAAAGACAGAAGGAAGGTTTGAGTGAGTAGTCAGTTTTACAAAGCAAACATTTTTATAATAAAATATATATTGATACCTCCTCCCTGCATCAAGCTTTCTACTTAGTAAAGGATCTAAATAAGTACACTGTAGGATCTACTGTCAAAGTAACTCAACAGGAAAACAAAGCAATTCCATTAGGAGATAGGAGTTATCATGGACTTAAAAGGATCTCATTTATTTTCTGATTAGAGTAACACAGCATATATTAAAGTTCTCATCTAGAACCAAGCAAGATAGTGTGCACCTATGTGTGGGGGATGAGGAAGTCAAGCTTGTGAAGGAAAAAGTAGGATGGAGAGCGAGGCACCACAGGCTCCAAGACTCCTCTAAGAGTCCTGATCTGCCACACACAGCATAGATCTAAGATTGCTCCCAGAACACCAGTGAGACAGCAAAGAAGAACTGAGGCCAGGGCAAAGCTACTTCCCTTGTCTTCATGTAAGTCCTAACAGGTGAGGATACTCTCCCCCACCCCACACTTCTTCAGAGTAACCTCATCAGGCATGGCTTTCATTGGAGGACAGTGATGATGTGGTGAGATACGATTGGACAGGGATTAGGGGCTTGGGATTGGCTCAAACACTGTATATAAGCTTATATGCTGGGCAATCAACGCAGATCTGCACCCTAATGCTAGTCTCCAGAGTCAAATTTCCCACAATTCGTCACATGACTCCATTACCTCTCCCCACATCTATGAACCCAGAACACAGGCAGCTGAAGGAGGATTCTCAGGATTCAAGGCCAGCCTAGGGTACCTACTAAGTTCCAAACCAGCCTGGCAAACTTACAAAAAAAAAAAAAATCCGATCTCAAGAAAACAAAATAAATATAAATTTTCATTTGGTTATTCTGTTATAATGTCTATGTCTTTTCTTTCTCTTTCCTTCTTTCTTTCTTTCTTTTAACATCCTTACCTTTTTCCCACATGGCTTCTTCACAGTGAAAACTTCACTCCACATCTGAATCCCAGTAGTTTCTGGATCAGAGCCTCCTCGCCATGAAAATCCTGTCAGTGGTTCTTCTGGGTCACCCAACCAATTTGAATGACCACCTTCCTTCTACAAGAGAAGTAAGATGTTCTGCTACATCTTTGGTTTCACTTTCAGAGGCACTGAGAATAAAACACAGGGCCTCAAACATGCTAGGCAAATTCATGACCACTATACCACATAACCTGACTCCTCACCAAATCTTATGTAATTTTATACATCAAGGACAATGAGTGAGCTTATTTTTCTCACTTCCTACTTTGAAGTTAACTAAATCTTCCTTACCTGAGAATATAAGTATCGCAGCATGAAGTCCAGAATGAAAGATTTGCCTTTTCGAAAAGCACCAGCCACTGATACTACCACCACATCAAGATCTCGGATATGGTCTTGGAGGAGGATGCTGGCCAAGGCTCTCTCTTCTAGCTCAAAGGAATGTTGCTCTTTATGAACCAAAACAACCTGCACTGGACCAGGTTTTCCATTCTCCATGGCATCACCTATACTCATTTAAAGACCAGAAAAAAAAATTAAGTTTCACACACACATACACTATAAAGAGAACAAAAGCTTTCATAAGACACATAACATATACAATAACCGTAAAAGGAGGATATGGGAGTACTACTAGAACTTCATCCACACTAAGAATATTTGTTAATTAAAATATCCCAGGGGCCTGCAAGATGGCTCATTGGGAAAAGGTGCCTGCTGTCAAACCACACAATCTGAGTTCAATCTCGAGGACTTACATTCTGAAAAGAGAGAACCAATGCCCAAAGCGTTCTCTGATTCCCACACAGAATGTATGTGCTGATGTGCTAGAATACACACACACACACACACACACAGAGAGAGAGAGAGAGACAGAGATAATTGTTTTTAAAAAAATTAAAAGGTCCCAGTAAGAGCAGAAACTGCAGACTTATAACTTGTTAGAGTGCTGAGAATAAAGGGCTATTTAATGCTCATTCAGCCTCCCCTGCCAAGATTTACAGATCATCACAGAAGACAAGGTAGAAAGAATGTTAAGAGCTGAAGGAGCATGGAATTGTCTTCTCAGAACATGGTATCCCCACTACTACACTCTTCATCTCATTGTAGTTATGGTTACCAGTACAACGACCTGACAAGACTGGATCTGTCGGTACCCTGTCATAGGAGAAAAAGCCCATGAAGGGATACTCCCACTGAAGACCAACAGACAGATAACGGTAGCTAAGGGGAGGGGCTCATGAGAACAAACCTCTCCTTGAGTTATATCTATAGTCAATTAATGATCACTGGGAGACAGAGAGACATTTTCTTCAGTGATAAGTCTCACATTCCTATACACATGCTTTACCCAGGACTATGTAAATAATCCTAATAAAGCTCAAGCGATCAAAAAAAATAATAAAAGCAGTAAAGGAGAAGAGGAACTAAGTGGAAAGAAGAAAAGAATCAATGGGAGATGGATGGAGTAATGAGGTGAACCCAATGAAAGTACATTATGCTCGGGGTTAGTGAGATCTATCAGCAGGTAAAAGCACTTGTCCTGTAAGTCCAAATGATGACCAAAGTTCAATCTCCAAAACTCACATAAAAAGCCAGATGCAACAGAATTAATTCCAGCACTCTATAGAGACAGAAACAGAACTACTGGGGAGCTCAAGGGCCAGCTAGCCTAGACTATGCAATATAGCACCAGAAACAAGAACTACCTGGCCAAACAGAAAAGCAGGAACTTGTTTAGGTTTGGTCTTTTGCTATATATTATAATGCTAAATACTAGCACCCAAGGCGAGGAAGCCTCCCCCCAAGGATGCCTTAGACTCAAGTGATGCTATGTGACCTTGCCCCCAAGTTAGCCCTGATTAGTGAATAATGATGCCTACAGCCTATAGCTGGGAAGAATTGAGATAGGCAGGGCTTGGGGGGGTCCCAGGCTTGGGGTCTAAGGAGAACCACGAGAAGGGGAAAGAGAGAAGGAAAATGCCATTCATTAAGTCATAAAAGCATGGCCATGAGGGCTAGCCAATTGAAGTTTAGAGCAGCCCAGATGGAACATGGTGAATTTTAATTTGGGGTTACTAATGGGGAAAAGATTCTAATAGGGTAGATATCTGCCCAGCTATAGTGCTGATTAAGGCTTATTATAACAATAAAAGCTGTGTGTCCTTTATCCAGGAACTGAATGATCAAAGGTGGGGGAGAAGCCCCCGATTGAGATGAAATAATTTCTACAACAGGAACTCATTCTCTTAATAGAAAGAACAGATTTTGAAAACTGTCCTGTGGTTTCCACATGTAATATATTAACACATATTCATTATACATAATAATCGGTTTCCTGATGGCATTTTCATACATATATAATGTATTTATAAAAAAAAAAAATTTGAGACGGTCTCACTGTGTAGCCCTGGCAGGATGTAAAGTGAAGAAGTAAAAATAGTAAAATTTAATTTTAAAAAGATTCCTTAATTAAAACCTTAGTGGGCCGGGCGGTGGTGGCGCACGCCTTTAATCCCAGCACTTGGGAGGCAGAGGCAGGAGGATTTCTGAGTTTGAGGCCAGCCTGGTCTACAGAGTGAGTTCCAGGACAGCCAGGGCTACACAGAGAAACCCTGCCTCGAAAACCAACCCCTCCCCCCAAAAAAAAACCTTAGTGGTTTATCTCGGCAGTGGTGTGCATACTTGTCTAGAAAACTTAGCATATATAGTACTAAACAGAGAGAGAAAAAAATCTTGCCCTCATAGAGGACATTGGAAAAAAAAATAAATTATGAAAACTTAAGAGTCCTGTTCCTTACCAGCATGCCCTTTCCCTTTTCCACCTAGCAGTCATTATCTTGGGGCTGAACTCTTTTTTTTTTTTTTTTTTTGGTTTTTTTGAGACAGGGTTTCTCTGTGTAGTCCTGACTGTCCTGGAACTCACTCGTTAGACCAGGCTGGCCTGGAACTCAGAAATCCGCCTGCCTCTGCCTCCCACGTGCTGGGATTAAAGGCGTGCGCCACCACCCAGCGGGGCTGAACTCTTATACTTCTTTACATATTAAGTATTTATCATAGCCAGGCAATGGTAGTGCATGCTTTTAATCCCAGCACTCAGGAAGCAAAGGTAATCAGATCTCTGAGTTTGAGGCCAGCCTGGTCTACAGAAGGAGTTCCAGGATAGCCAGAACTGTCCTGAGAAACCCTGTCTCAAAAAACTAAAATATAAATACTAAATACACCATGAAGACAGCCACATTAAAAGCTATCAAAATTACAAAGTATATGGATGCACCTCAGTGGAAGAGGCCTGCCTATGCATAAAGCCCTGTGTTCTACCCCTAGCAACACAAAAATACAAAATAAAACAACTTATGAACTGATAGCTCAAAGCTAAGTTTCCATCCTGTAAGTACTTTCACTATTCCCCATACTACCCTGACTGTTCTCATCCTGCTTGTAAAATTCATTCTCAATGGTACAGGGAGAGAGCTAGGGCTCAAGTCTTATCTTGTCCTGTCTTAACGCCACAATTTCAAGTAGATGACCTATGCAACTACTTATTCCCAAGGCCTGAAATGCTTCTTGCTCTTGATCTAGACTTCAATATTCAACTACCCTGGTCTGGATCACCCACTCCATCCTTTGAGTACTTAGTTTTCATTTTTATCCTATTGTGTGCGTCTGTGTGTGTGTATGCTTGTACTGGTGTCTAGTTACATATATAGACATAAGAGAAAAATTTCTACCATGTAGGTCTCAGGGGTTGAACACAGGATGACAGGCTCAACAGCAAGCATTTTTACCTGGAAGCTATCTAACCTATCCTCTTAAATAGTATGATAAAATGAATAAAAAATAAGCTCTAGTATCAGGACAAGGCCTGAATTTTGGCTTTCTCTACTCTAAAACATAAGTTCTATGAGGGTAGGATTTTTTTTGTCTTTTGTTCAATGCTATGTCCTCCAAGTTCCCAGAACAATGCCCACAAACAGCAGACAATAAAAACTGACATAATCAACACCTATGACTCTGTCTCAATGTAACTCTAGAAAACAATCACTTCAGCCTCCATTTTGTAATATTTATTTATTTATTTATTTATTTATTTATTTATTTATTATGAGCACATTGTAGCTGTCTTCAGACACACCAGAAGAGGGCATTGGATCCCATTATGGATGGCTGTGAGTCACCATGTGGCTGCTGGGAATTGAACTCAGGACTTCCAGAAGAGCAGTCAGTGCTCTTAACCACTGACCCATCCCTCCAGCCCCAGCCTCCATTTATATCCAGCTGCAAGAAGAGGGAAGAGTAAGAACAACGAACGGTTGATTCCAACCCAAACTATGCTATGCTTGCTATATTATCTGTTCAAGTCTAGGATGGCCTATACACAGAGAAGCTATTTCAAAAAAAAAAAAAATCTAAAGGCTAAAGCATAGCATCTGACATAAATCATAAATTAGGTGTTCAATAAATAGTTTCCCTTCCCATATTCCTATTTCCACTGAGATGTGCAGATACTATTACTTCATTTGTTACAATATTATCTGACTATAATTAAGAGAAATCAGGTAGAGACTAGTTGCACATGCCTGCAATCCCTCACTCAAAAGGCAGAGTCAAGAGAATCAAGCTTTTTAGGCCAGCTTCAGAAACATAGGGAAACAAAATATAGTCCGGACTACATGAGACTCTATCCCCCCTCCCAAACAAACAAACAACCTTCACAAATAAATTTAGCAACCAGACTAGGATCTATAACCTGGCAATCTTAGAACTAGGGAGGATTGAAAATTTGAGGAAGCAGACCTAGGCTACACAGAGACCCTGTCTCTCCCTCCTCTCTTGCAGGGGGGTGAGGGGGGGGAGGAATAGCAACTTAAAACCTCTATTCAGGACAAATCTTAGCATGCCCTTTGGCATCTCCCTGCAGAAGTTCTTTTCTTTCTTCACCCTCAGTGGCTGATTTACACCAATGCTCTTCTGTAATCTCCTGTAGTTCTTACTCTCTCACGGAGCTTTTTGGGAGAAACAGAGGGTCTCAAAATCAAAATGTAGCCAAGGCTTAACTTGAACTCCTAATCAGGAGTTCCTCTACTTCCCAAGTGCTAGGTAGGGTTACAGGCATAACCACTATGGCCAGTTTCGATGGCTCTTTATTTTATAATTTTAACTCTATGCTCAGTATTTACCATTTTCCTTTCTTTTTCTACCCTGTATTTTGATGCTCTAACTCTCCTCCTAACTTCTATCTAACCTCTGAAGTGACATGTTCAAAGGCCCTAAGTACAGAGTCACTAAATGTTCCACTCATTCTAGCAGGAGGGATATGTGCAAACACACTTACCTGAAGAGTCAGGAGGTAAGTCTTTATTCCAATTCTACCACTCAGCCTGTGTGATCTGACTGGTTTATCTCCAGTCTCCTTTCAAAACTCCCCAGTGGTAACATTTTACAAGTCTACCCTTAGTATTTCAAAATGGTTCCTCTCAATTACTCCATCTCTCTCAAGTCCTCTGCATTTTCCCAGCCTTATCTCCCTGCATGCAATCTATTACTAACTCTTATCATCATTTCCCTCTTCTACATCTGAAGTTACTGCCTTAGCAACGGTTATTTGGGGGCATTTTTATCTGAGCTTTTTGTTTTTAGACAGGATCTTGCCCAGGATCACCTCAAATTCTCAATCTTCTTGCTTCAGCCTCCAGAGTGCTAGCTAGCAATGCAGTGCCAGGATTAAAAGCAAAGGTCCTCACTGTAATAAGGCTGTGTGCAGGGAAGAAAAGCCTCATAGCAACACAAGAGTTCTGACCCTGGTGCTGCACTGAAAAAAAAACCATTTCAGTTCAACATCTCCATTTGTACTACAAAGTCAGGCAGAAACTATTTGTTTAGCTCTAAAATCTAACTGCTACTTTTTTGGTTTTCTGTTGTGTTTTTCATTTGGAGTTGTTTTCAGAGACAGGGTCACACACTGTAGTTCAGGCTAGCCTGACTTATCTTTTACTCTTGGCACAATACATCTAATCCACACTAACCAAAAGGTTTAATAGGCCAATTCAAACAATCACTCTAGCAAAGCACATTCCATATAGTTTCCACACTAAAATGACTCACACTGGATGAAAAATGAAGTTAAAAGACTAACAGGTAAATTAGAAAATTTTCTAGACATGGATATTACAGCACTGATTCCTACATTACAAGCCTTAAAAACAAAGCTAGGAATGATGGTTCTCAACTTTAATCCCAGCACTTGGAAAGCAGAAGGGCAGGATTTCTGAGGCCAGCATGGTCTACACAGCAAGTTCCAGGCCAGTCAAGGCTACATAGTAAGATCCTGTCTCAAAATGGGGTAAAGGGAGCTTGGAAGCCTGGGACTGGAGCTCAGTATTGTAGCACATGTTTAGGATAAACTAGGCCCTAGATTTAATACCAAACCAACAAAAACAATCAGGCATAGGATCCTCTGATCCCAGGTTAATCTCTGTGAGTTCAAGGCCAGAGGTACACAACAAAGAAACCTTGTCTCCCCTGCCAAAGGGGAAAGAAAAAAAAAGTTTGGCATAGGTTAAAAAGCACAGCATAGGGTGGCTACTAATCATGGTTAGCCTTTTCAATCTTACAAAAGAATACATAAAACCTATTCTATTTCAAGTTCAACTATAAGAACATTATTAGGAGGACTAAGGGTATAGCTCAGTGGTAGACTACTTGTTTAACATTCACGGGGCTCTCGATTTGATCTCAAGCACCACAAATACACAGATACAACCAGTAAGGTTTTCGGTCTATCTGTCTGAGATAGGATATCCTGTAGCCTAGGGTGTCCTTGAACTTGCTAGAATAACTGTGAATTTCTGATCCCCCTGAATTCACTTCCTGAATATTGGGATCATTGCCCGGTTTCATGGGGGTTCTGGAATACAAATCATGGCTCAGTGCATGCTACGCAAGTATTCTACCAACTGTGGCACACGCCCAGCCCCAGGAGTAAGTTTAAGTGGTTCTCAAATATTTAAGAATGCCATCTGAATAGTGATGTATTCAATGAAAATGGCTAACTGAAAGCAGTTATCATTGCTACTTCAAAAAATTAATTTAATGAATTAATTAAACAGTATAGGATCAAGTCTGGCAATTTTGGCAATACTGACAACTAGTGGCCAGAAAACCCTTTGTGGAGAGAGGGGATCCTAAGGACTACTTGATATTTAGCAGCATTCCTAGTCTGTACCTACTACATACTAGTGGTATCAATATTGACATCCAAAAACACCTACAGACATTTTAAAAAGACACAGAGGCGCAAAAATCATCTTCTGTTAAGTACCACTGAGGAGCTGGAAAGATGGCTCAGTAGTTAAGACAGTTGTTGCTCTTGTAGGACCTGGGATTTGGCTCCCAACACCCACAGAGCAGTTCACAACTGTCCATAACTCCATTTCCAGGGTATATGATGCCTTCTTCTGACCTCTGCAGGCACCAAGCATGCACAGGGTGCAGACACATACATGCAGGCAAAACACTCATACACATAAAATAACTCTTTAAAAAACTTAACAGGAAAAAAAAAACGTAAAGAAAATAAAAAAGAACTACTGTGCCAGAACCATCCTCAGTACTCATCCTCTCTGTCCAGAGTATGAATAAAAGCACAAGAACCAAAGTTATGCAAACATTTTACTGAGTAGACTATATGACTCATGGTGGAATTATGACCTGAGGTTTCCAGTCCCCTTCTGAAATAACATATTCTCTAAGGAGCAAGAGCAACACACCCAAAAAGAGGCATACCACTTCCATGCCTTGCGTTTGCTGGCAGTCCTTAAAGCTCCTGATTCACAAAGCCAGAGAAAACATCACAGCCGAGGGAAGTATGCTAAGAAGCCCTCTAACAGCAGCATGTTGTTCTCTCCGGCTTCTATGTTGCACTTTACCTTGAGGCAGTAAATGTGCCAGGAGATACACAGAAAAGCTTGTTCCCATGAAGCTACTCAAACCCAACCAACCAGAACATTGGGGGAAAAGTATATTCTAATTAAAGCATTTAGGAGGAAACTTTTTTCCAATTCATTTACTATAGACAATCTCTGTGCTTTAGCACAAGATGCAAAACAAAACTATTTTATCTGCTGACAGAAACATCTAATATGTTTTGGGTTTTCAACAATAAAGTATGACTAGTATTTAGGACTCAGAAACTGGGCAGCCAAGAGGGCTCAGCAAATGGAGGTGCTGCCTTGAAAGTTTGCTGACCTGAATTCCATCACTGGAACCCAGAAGTAGAGACGTGAATATACTAACTTGTTCTCTGACCTCCACACACAGGCCATGCAGAATCACCCACACACATCCATCATGAACACACACACATGATGATAATAATGAATTTTTAACTAAAAAAGATTCAGAAACTACAAAGACAGAGCTGAATCTAAAACTTAAATCAAAAGTTAGGTGAGATGGTATATACCGGCAGTCACAGCTATTCAAGATGGGGATCACTTAAATCCAGAGTTCAAAGACAGCCTAGGCAACACAGGAAGTCATTCATCTTAAAACAAAAATAAAAACTATTCAGCCTTTTAGAAGCAAGAGAAAAAAAATCTGAAGATTTTTTTTGGTGTGGGGAGGGAGTGCTATTCAAGGCAGTTTTTTCTGTGTAATCCTGTCTGTCTTAGAACTTGCTCTGTAGACCAGGCTGGCCTCAGAGAGATATGCCTGTCTGTGCCTCCCAAGCGCTGGGATTAAATGTGTGTGCCACTACTGCATAGCTATAATTTTTTTCATGAATATATGCATATATATGTATACTCTCCAGAATTTATGAGCAGCATATGCATGCAGGAGCCCAAGGAGGCCAGAAGGTAATAATTGATCACTTGCAGCAGAAGGTACGGACTGAGCTATGGTGCTGGGAGCCAAATGTATCCTCTACAACAGCAGTAAACCCTCTAACCTACTGAGCCATCATCTCTCCAGTCCCAGGAGGTGGGGGTGGAGGACAAATTTCTTTTTGAATTTTTGTTGTTGTTGTTGTTGTTTTTTCCAAGACAGGGTTTCTCTGGGTAGTACTGTCTGGCCTGGAACTAGTTATACTTGCCTCTTTCCAAAACACAGGAAATCTAACTAATCTGGAGGTTTTACTTAAGTCAAATTACAGTTAAATAAACCTTTTGTGTTTTATTTTAGTCTCTTCTTGTTTCTTAGTCTGGTTTGGTTTCTTTGCTGTTGTTTTGGTTTACCTTTTGTTTTTTGAGACAGGGTCTCAATTCTGTAGCTCAAGCTGTCCTGGAACTCACCATGTAGTAGTCTAGCCTGGCCTCAAATCCATGGCAATTTTGTCTCACCTCCCAAATACTGGGATTACAAATGTGAGCCACCACACTGAGCTTAAAGAAAGGCTTTTTTACATGGAAGGTGCTTAAAAACAAGAATATTTTAACTGGCAATATTTACTCAGCTGGGGCTGGAGAGATGGCTCAGTGGTTAAGAGCACTGACTACTCTTCCAAAGGTCCTGAGTTCAATTCCCAGCAACCACATGGTGGCTCACAACCACCTGTAATGAGATCCGGTGCCCTCTTCTGGTGTGTATGAAGACAGCTACAGTGTACTCACATACATAAAATAAATAAATCTTAAAAAAAATATATTTACTCAGCTTAGATTTATCATTTCAAGATAACCATGCCCTTACTGCAATCCTTTGCTTACTTTATAATATACTTTTAGCTGTTCTAGCAAAAGAAATTCAAATAAAGACTTTTAATTTGTAAAAAGCAACAAAATTTCAACAGAAATACTAACAGCTAACAAATGCCTATTTCCTGTCAAATAAATTATTCAAATGTATACAACTACCATTGGAGAAATCTGATTATAAATATGCAAAATGAGGATTTTCTTTCTATGAGTTCAAGATGAGCCTCATGGACAAAAAAAGTTCCAGACCAACAATGGCTACACTGTGAGATCTAGTTTTCATTTTTTTAGTTTTTTCCAGACAGGGTCTCACTGTGTAGCTCTAACTGTCCTACTCACCAAGTAGTCCAGGCTGACCTTGAACTCAGAGAGATCTACCTGCCTCTGCCCCTCAAGTGCTGGGATTAAAGACATACATCATTATACTCCTCAAGATCCAACAAGTTTAACCCAAGCATATGCAGGCTTTAAGTCCCTAGGTAATACATAACCACAGCTCTAAAACAACTGAGGTTTGTCTTAAACTACGTTATCCCTTCACCCCTTACTATTTTCCCTAAACATTAAATATGGCCTTAGAGTCTGACAGACAACCCAGAAAAATGTTTTAAAATTTGAATTTTAAAATGCCATTGTTTTACTTTAACACTTCTTAACATGAAACACAAGACCACAGGGAAGTTTTAACAGCATCTGGTGCAATGAGTGCACATCTGCAATCACATCACTTCAAAGGTAGAAGCAGATCAGAAGCCTAAGGTCAGCCTCAACTGGAGGCCAGCCTAGGCCACAGAAGAGGCCTGTCTCAAAGGAAAAAAAAAAACAGGTCAAAGATTAACAGGCATGCTGGTCATTACGGCTAAAATTTTATATTACATTTGTTTATTTATTTAATGTGTGTTCACATGTACAGCGTACATGTGGAAGTCAAGAGAAGAACATGTAGGAATCAGTTTTCTCCTTGATGTGGGTCCCAGGAATCAAATTTTGGTTGTTAAGCTTGAATGGTAAAAAAATGTTTTCATCTGCTGAGCCATTGGGCTTAGCCCATCATAGGTAAATTCTGTACCAATTTTCAAACAGGTTCATCTACGCTGTTCACAGGACAGGCAGGGGTGAACCTTATATTTCTCTTTCATATGATTCTCTATTACTCACTTTAGGGTTTTTGTTTGGTTTACTGGAACAAAACCTCCAGCTAGACATCTTCCTACTTCAGCCTCCAGAGTGCTAAATCATGAAGCCCCACTCTATTCTTTTAATTAGTGATTATAACTTTTATTTATAAACCAATTTTTTCTTTTTTCTTTCTTATTTTTTTGGGGGGGTAGGAATTTGAGAAAGGGTCTCATGTAAACCAGGGTGAACTTCAAATTCACCATGTAGTTAAACTATGATCCTGACTGCCTCTACCCCTCAAGGGCCATGACTATTAAAGGCAGGCATCATCATGCCCACTCAAAAAACAATTTTTTTAAACACCATTGTGAGGAGCTATAGGAACTAGCTCTAGGGATTATGGTTAAGCTCTGTAAAAGCACAAAACTGAGTTCAATCCCTAGCACCACAAAACAAACCAGTCTTGACTAAACACTATAGAAAATTACTCTGGCATACAATCGCATCTCCCTCTTTGTTTTTTGTTGTTTTTCTGTTTGTTTGGTTTTTGGGGGGGAGGAGATTTGTCTTGCTTTGTTATTTGGTTTGGTTCATTTTGTTCCAACCCCAGACATGATTTTTCTGTGTAGCCTTGGCTGTCCTGGAATTCGCTCTGTAGACCAGGCTCTCTTTGGACTCAGAGATTTGCCTGACTCTTCCTCCCAAGTGCTGGGATTAAAGGTGTGCATCCACCCCGAACTGCTTTTCTTATGGTTATAACTATTGCAAGAGACAGTAAACCATTGCAAATAAAACAATATGTTGGTACTGGCCTAATATGCTTCACTATGTGAATATTTTTTTTAACCATACATTCCCTCACTCATGTTAAAGCTGCACAGGAATTTCTAGAATACAAGCTGGCTTCCATAAAAAGCAAAACAACCTCATTTGAGGATCCAGTTTGTATGTAAGCTGAATACTGACACAGATTACAAGTCTATGTGTAGATTTTACTTAACTCCACTTCTCCAAAACAAAACTTAGAACCAAGCCGTTGTAGTCTGTTAGGTTTTTTTTCTTCAACTTTCACAAAACATTCCACTTCATACTCAAATTTGAAAACTGGGATTTGCTAAAAAAAAAAAAAAAAAATTCTTCAAACACTACTGTTGACTCTTTTTTTCCTTTAGATTTCGCAACTGAAACTTGCAATCATTTCAGGGCCATATCCATTAAACAAGCATAGTGCCAGGCAAAATGACAGGCGAAATCCCATCCATGAATTTATGGTGGTACTATTTGGCTTTCATTTAGTACTTTCACTACCTCATTTTGTCTCCGGGAAAGCCAAAGGAACCAAACCTACTTTAAATTTAAAAAAAAAAAAAAATCTTGCAAAACAAAACCAAATTTAGGCCACTTCTTTTATCTCCTAACATGGAGATACGCGCGTGTGGAAAATGAACTTTACTAATATTTGTCAGTAACTCAAGGTCTTTCCGATTAAAATAAAACGTTTCAACTCCAAGGCTGCACCGCAGCATTCCAGCACTTTAAGGCTCAACAATAAAGCCTTTCCGCCGATCCCGGCCCGTTAACACAGCCAGTCTCGCTTCCCGACCCGGAGCGCGCCGCCGCCCGGCACGCCCTGCCCAACACAGGGCGGAGCTCGACCGGCCAGACCACCAGGCCGCAGGAGGCCGCGGGCTCCGGGCTGAGACTGAGAACCTTCCCAGCTCCAGGAGCCCCGGCCCTGAATGCGGAGCCGAGGCACCCAGCGGTGCGCCCTCCCGTCGCCACACCAAAAAAGGCGGCGGCAGGGGCGGCTTGTCACCTCGGAGCCGAAGCACTGGAAGGTGGCGTGGGTAACCACGGAGCGGTCCGGGGCAAATTGGACGCCTCACCTGCTCCTCTCGATGCCACCGCTGCAGTTCGCTGAGGGGACAACATGGAGCCTCCTCCTTCAGCAGAAGTAGCAGAGGCACAGAAGCCAGGAGCGGGCTGAGGCTGTCCTGAAGGAGGGAAACAGGCGGAGCGCGCAGAGAAAGCCTACAGCTTATAAGACAGCCCTACCGACGGCGCAGGGCGTGACGAGGGCGGGAAAGCGCACGCGGCCGAGTCCCGCCACCGTTCGGTGCGCGTGCGCCGGAGCGGATCTTGCCTCGGGTACCTGTGATTGCGTACTGGAATCTCGGGTCCATAGGGAATTGTAGTTCGGCGTTCTCTGGGCCCGGCCCCGCGATCCCGAGTCTTCGCCCTCATTCGGGGCGTAGACGAAACGAAGAAAGGGTCTGGGCCGAGCAGGTCTTCCTACGGCTGAACTACAACTCCCATTAGGCCTTGCAAAGGGAGAAAATGAGGAGGGCTCTCGGGAGATCTTGCCCGGCGCTTAACGTGGAGACCAGGGCCGGGCTTTGGCCACCCGGTTCCCGCCGGGAGCCCCCCACCCGGCCCGTGGGTTGGGCTCTGGTGTTCCTCGCTGGCCAGGACTACAGGTGGTAGTCTGAAAGAATGACGTGATAACGTAAACGCTTTGATGACTTTGACTTCACAAGGACAGACCATCGTGACTTCATTATCATCATCGTCACCCTAGTCTCTGATATGACCAAGTCTTACTAAATGCTAAAGTAAGACCTTACTAAATCAGTTTCCGAGTGGCACGCTGATAATCTCATTACTGGAGACCAGGGAAGGAGGATCAGGTGTTCGATACCTTCCTGAACTATAGTGAGTCTGTCTCAAAAAAAAAAAAAATCTTTTTTTTTTTTTTAATCGCCACCTCTGCTAGAGTTTCTCTAGTCTTAGCCATGACCCACCTTTTGTGAATTTAGACTTATAGGACCTTGTTTCAAAGTTACTTTACAAAAGGAAGTTGTTGGGGAATGCTTTTATTCATACTTAACATATTGTGAAAATACAATTTGCCACAATTAAATACTGTTTTCTAACATCCTACAGATGAGGTACCTAGCGTCACTCCAGTGACCACGATTTGTCCTCACCATTGCTTCATTCATTCGGCAAATGTTTACTTTCTTCCTCCAGCCTACCCAGAATTTCCCTCTATCTCTAGACCCTGCCAAGCCTTTTGGCTATCTTTACTTCCTGAGCAATTAGGCCAGAGGTTATGAGGTAAAAATTATTCTTAGCCTACCTAAAGAAATCCTGTTTACACTTCTTTAGCCCCTTTTTGGACCCCCTAACTCTCAAGACTGTTAGGAAACTCTCTTCCAGCTTTTAGATTTAAGCCAGATTAGATCTTCTAGGCTATTGTGTAGTTGTGTCTTCTAAGATGGGCATGACCTTGCTGTCTTGCATCAGCTACAGGAGACCCATGGGACCAGGCCTACTAATATCTACTCATGGGGGGAAGGTACATCTTCAGGAGCAAGTTGACCAGAAGAAGGACTCTTCCATTATTGAAGCTGCCCATAAGTGGCCCAAGGAGCTCCTCCGTGGTGCAGGTTCTTTGTGAATCATTCATGCTGCAGGTGAGACTTTTAATTTGTGTAGTTAAACTGCCCAAGGGACTTCCTGGTGATGTAACTCCCCTTGAGTCACCCAGGTACCTATAAGTGGCCTCAATAAAGTCAGTGGCTCACCAAGCTGAACTTGGATAGAATTCTTTCTTTGGTCTGTCAGTTCCCTTCCCCCAAGAATGACTAGGCCTTTCTATCTCCCAAGAAAAAGTAACACAGCATAGGTCAACCTGGTTCAGCAAGAAACTAGAATTAAACGTCAGGGGAAGAGATCAATCCAGAAGACATGACCTACAGGACATGACACAAATCCATTTTGTTACATGCTCAAATAGGAGAGCCAAAGGTCAATGACTTTGTCACAATTGCAAACAGTATTGTGTAAGAATTTAAAATCACTCACATATCCTAGCATTCTCCAGTCCCCTTTCCTCAAATATATTTTCTTTTTTTAATTTATTTATTTATTTATTTATTTATTTATTTTTGCCGGGCGGTGGTGGCACATGCCTTTAATCCCAGCACTTGAGAGGCAGAGGCAGGCGGATTTCTGAGTTCAAGGCCAGCCTGGTCTACAGAGTGAGTTCCAGGACAGAGAAACCCTGTCTCGAAACACCCCCCCCCGAAAAAAATAATAATTTTTATTTTTTTATTCTACATTACATCCAACTGCAGTTTCTCCTCCCTCCTGTCCCCCACCTCTTTATCCCCTCCTCTCTCTCTCTCAGATCCAACCCCCTCCACTCCCCCTCAGAAAAGAACAGACTTCCCAGTTTTTCAATAAATCAAACAGGGCATAAGTGGTAACAATAAGCCCAGGCACATATCATCACATCAAGGCTGGAATCAGGTAGACCAGTAGGAAGAAAAGGGTTCCACAAGCAAGCAAAAGAGTCAATCACAGCCCCAGCTGCCCCACGAACACCAAGCTACGCAGCCAGAACATATATGTAGAGGACCTGAGTCAGACCCCTACAGGCTCCCTGATCTCTACAAGCCCCAGTGAGTCCTACAGTTGACTCTGGGTTCTGTGATGTCCCTGACCCCTTGGGCTCCTCTGATCCTTCCTCCCTCTCCTCCACAGGATTCCCAGAGCTCCACTTAATGTTTGGCTATGGGACCCAGTGTCTGTTCCCCATCAGTTGCTGAATGAGGTCTCTCTGGTCTCTCTGATGATTATTTTAGGTTCTGGTCTAGAACACTGTGCAGAACAAACTATAGGTGGAAGGTTTTGTGGCTGGGTTGGTGTCCCAGTCACTCCACTTGAGGCCTTGACTAATTACAGAAGATGGCCAATTCAACTTCCGTGTCCCCTATTACTAGGAGTCTTTGCTAGGATTATTCTCATAAATTCTGGGGGATTTCCATTGCACTAGGCTTCTACTTCACCCCCCAAAATGTCCCCAATTTGGTGGCATTTTAAATCCCACTTAAGGAGTTAAACCTTAGGATGCGTGAGTGATTTTAAATTCCAGTCATTTCTTCCTTCCCACCACCTCTCCTGTTCCCAACCCCACCTGTCCCCTGTATTTTTCTTTTTAATTTGTATGTGTGTGTGTGTGTGTGTGTGTGTGTATGGTGTGAGTATATATGTGTGTGAATATTCCACAGTACACATGTAGTAGTCAGAAGACAACTTTTCAGAAGTCAATTAATTATTATAAATCCATGAGTATGTGCACAATAAGGGTGAGTTGCCCATTGAGGCCAGAGGCATTGGATCTCTTGGAACTGGAGTGCTGGGTATTTGTGAGCCACCTAGCATGGGTGCTGGGAACGAAACTTGGGTCCTCTGCAAGAGCAGCAAGCTCTCTTAACTGCTGAGCTATTTTCCTAGCCCCTCCACCTGTTTTTGAGGCAGGATCTCTTGTTTCTGGTACTCGGTGCGTACAAAAGCTTCCAGAAGATTGTTCTACCTCCCATCTTGCTGCAGGAATGCTGAGAAAGCCCCACTATATCTCTATCTATACCTATATCTATATCTCTATCGTACCTTTTTAATAATATATATAGATAGGTTTTTTTAAAATGTGAGCTGTAGAGGTCAAGCTTGGGTTGCCAGGCACACAGAGCAAGTGCTTTGAGCTGCAGTCATCTTGCTGGCTCCTGCACTACATTTCTCCCAATATATTCTTACCATCAGATTTGAGTTTTACATTTTCTTTCTTATTTTAACTTTTTTTTATTACTTATTTATTTATTTATTGGTTTTTTGAAACAAGGTTTCCCTAAGCTGTCCTGGAAAACCACCATCAAACATGCTTTTCCTTGGCAGAACTTGTTTTCTAAGCTGTGGCCAATCCTAAACTCTACCAATAATTTGTACGACGTTGTTTCAAAAGTCAAAATCTTTGGTCGGGCGGTGGTGGCGCACGCCTTTAATCCCAGCACTTGGGAGGCAGATTTCTGAGTTCGAGGCCAGCCTGGTCTACAGAGTGAGTTCCAGGACAGCCAGGGCTACACAGAGAAATCCTGTCTCAAAAAACCAAAAAAAAAAAAAAAAAAAGTCTTCTAAGTGTAAGAAAGGCAGATATACTTGTATTGGCTTCAGTGATGTCACTTGGTGTTCACTTCCTGACAGGATATATTTTGGTGTATTTTTATTGGAAGCTCTTAAAAATCAAACAGGATATTGTGTCCTACAGCAAAAACTAGATATGTGATATTAAAAGAAGCAGAAAGTTCTCGAGCAGTTAATGTAACATGCACCTTCCTCATTCATTAATACAACCTGTTTCATTTCTACTTACTACCTGTTTCAGGCACTGATGTTATAGTTATTTTGTTCAAAACAAAAAAGTTCTCCATTTGGAATTTACATTATTTTTTTAAAGATTTATTTATTTATTTTAAAGATTTATTTATTTATTTTATATATATGAGTACACCACCATTGCTCTCTTCAGACACACCAGAAGAGGGCATCAGATCCCATTACAGATGGTTGTGAGCCACCATGTGGTTGCTGGGAATTGAACTCAGGACCTCTGGAAGAGCAGTCAGTGCTCTTAACCACTGAGCTATCCCTCCAGCCCCTGGAATTTACATTATAACAGGAAGAAAAAATGAAATGTTGCTGACCTAGTGGTGCACACCTATGATGCCTACACTCACTTGGGAGGCAGAGGCAGTTGGATCCCTGTGAGTTCAAGGCCAGCCTTGTCTACACATTGAGTTCCAGGACAGTCAGAACTATAAAGAGAGACCTTGTCTCAAAGAAAAATAAAAAACAGCCAAAGTTCAAAATACTGATTCTCATTGTAGCCTGCTGTCAGTCTTCTCACTTAGGACTGAGGCACATAACAGGACTTGTGGTTCTTTTTTAGAAGAGGGTGACAGGTTACATGTAGACACTTTTGAGTGGTTAAGGCCATTGGATCTGGGATCAGACTAACTGGCATTAAATTTTGGCACTAATGCTTACTAGCTGTGCAAACTCAGGTAAGTTAATCTCTCTGAATCTGTTTCATCAGTTACAAACTAATTCTATTGCCAACAGAGTTTTGGATTAAATGTGTTTGTCCCTGATGTCTGCTCTATGTTTAGTCTGAAACTGGTGATTATATTCATTCTAGAAAAGCAAAGCAAAGTCATAAATACTTAAGGTACTTATATAGGTACTTATATGTTATGAAGCATAAAAATAGCAAAATTGTTGTCCAGAATGGCGTCCACTTTGACTCAGCTTCCAAAGCTTTCCCAAAACAGGATATTGGTTGTTTCAGACGTGGTGAGAGGCAGTGATGCTGCATAAGACACATTCCTGTGTTCTACAGACTCAGTCTTATGAGGTAAACAGCTAAGTATCATTCTCTATTGATGATACATGTGACAGCATTTGGCCTCTCACCACCTCTTTATAGGACTAGTGGCTAAGCAGCTTCAAAATGATAGACTACTGCCTGCCTTGAAATCAAAAAATAAAATAAAATAAAATCACCTAAGCTGGGCAGTGGTGGCGCACGCCTTTAGTCCCAGCACTTGGGAGGCGGAGGCAGTCGGATTTCTGAATTCCAGGCCAGCCTGGTCTACAGGGTGAGTTTCAGGACAGCCAGGGCTACACAGAGAAACCCTATCTCGGAAGAAAAACAAAAAACAAAAAGACAAAAAACACAAAAAAAAAACAAACCACCTAGATTTGGAATAGAGCTCAGTGTTAAAATACTTGCCTACCATGCTCAAAATCCTAGTTTGAATCCCATTTTGGAACACAAAAATAAATGTCTATTCCGGGATCAAGATATTAGCTTAGTGGTAGAACACATGCTTACCACGCAGTAGACCCTGGGTTTGATTCCCACAGAGAGAGACAGAGAGAGCAGGGAGGTGGCTCAGCTGGCAAAAGCACTTGCTTCGAAAGACTAATGACCTGAATTCAAATGAAACAAAGAGACCCACATAAAAAGGTTGCATGCAGCAACTCATGTCTTACAATCCCAGCACTCCTACAGGGTAATGGAAGGCAGAGACAGGAGATCACAGAACAGCCATCTGGAAGTAGCAAAGTGTCAGGAATATTAAGCATGATCACACCTCAAAACAAAATAGAAAGTAAGAACAGACTCCCAAAAATTATCTACACAGGCGAACCATGGCCTTCAAATGCCCACACTATTGTATATACACACCATAAACACACACAAAATACATAATACAGAATTATAAATAATTATAAAGAGAAACAAGAGGCAGCACTCAGAAGGAAGGCGTAGAAGGATTATGGAAGGTTACAGGTCAGCCTGGCCAACTTAGCAAGTTCCAGACCAATCAGAGCTGGCTTTTCTCCAACAATAATGACATGAACAATAAATGTTGTAGTACAGTTCAGCATGGTAATGTAGTCAAAGTTTAAGACTTTATTGTTTCATCATTAGTAGTTCAACAAACAGTATAGCCATCAAACATTTCAAAAACAATCTAGAGAAGATTCTAGAAGAGTGCAGTGTGCACAGAAGTACATACAGCACAATATCCATTGTGTTAAACAAGGAGGATGTGGGCCAAGTGTGGTGGTACATGCCTTTAATTTCAGCGAGGAAGCTGAAGAAGTATCTCTGAATTAGAAGCCAGCCTGGTCTACAAAGTGAGTTCTAGGACAGCCAGGGTTATATAAAGAGACCTCGTCTCTAACATCAACAAAGGTTGGGTGCACAAGGCTTAAGCAATGGCTCAGTGTTTAAGACCACTTACAGCTCTTCTAGAGGTCCCAAGCTCGGTTCCCAGCACTGCTCATGTAACCCCAGCCCTACAGGATACAATGCCTCTGGCCTCTGAGGGCCCCTGTACTCATATGCGCATACTCCTCCCCCCAACATATGTATAATTTAAAATAATAAAAATACTTTTGTAAACTGGCCATAGTGGTACACACTTTTAATCCCAGCACTTGGGAGGCAGAGGCAGGTGGATTCCTGAGTTCGAGACCAGCCTGGTCTTACATATTGAATTCTAGGACAACTAGAGACCTGTCCTGAGAAAGCAAACAAAAAGAAAAGAGAAAATGCTTGTTTAAAGGTAGATGTAAGTAAAGATTAGCCATACCTATTGTTGCTTAAGCTAGATTTTAACCATGGTTACTTTCTGTGTGTAGCAATGTGGAGGAGGAGGTTAGTGATGAAAGAAACTTTATAATACAGTCATGTATCACATAATAACATTTTGGTCAACAACAACAGAAAAACTTCTCATTTAGTGATGTGGGCATTGTGGTTCTCACTCACGTATAGCCAATAATGCCTGGCCCTGGCAAGCAGCATGCTGCTGATCCATGTACTTACTATATTTTAACATATTTCAGTTTCCAGCTTCTACTTATAAAATGAAAGCAGTCCACATGTGACACTGGAAACAGCTTTGCATATGTTGTGTTCATTGAATCATTTGATTGCATCAGAAGCCACATAGACCATTCCATGGAGATTTCTGAAAACGCACTCTCTAATGTTCCCACAAGAATGAAATTTCCTAATGCCATTCTCACAACACACCCCCATTATCAAACAGCTCATAAGCATATGTATTTTTTTCAGTTCTGGGTAGGATTTGGAGAGAGTTTCTCTGTGTAGCCTTGACTGTTGTGGAATTCACTATGTAGACCAGATATTGGCCTCCTGAGTGCTGGGATTAAAGGTACATATACTGCTACCCTGATCCATAGTTTTGAACATACATGTGCATATATATGTGTATATATTAAAGACAGGTAGATGTTTATAACCTAGCCTAGTAGCACGGACCTGTAATTCCTGATTTTCAAGAGGTTGAGGCAGGGGAATACAGAATTTGAGGCCAGCTTGAGCAACATAGTAAGACTCTGTTTCAACACACACAGAGAGATGCAAAAATTGAAATTAATAAGGGCTGTGGAGGTGTATGACTTTTATCCCAGCACTCGGAGGCATAGGCAGGCAGATATCCAAGTTTGAGGCTGGCCTGGTCTACAAAGTGAATTGCAGAACAGCCAGGACTACACAGAGAAACCCTGTATGAAAAACAACAAAACCAAAACCAAACAAAAAAGGGCTGTGGAAATGGCTTAGTGGTAGGGGACCTGTCTAACATGTAAGGGGCCCTGGGTTCAATTCCTAGTACCAAAAAGAAACAAAACAAACTAGTGTGGGATGTGGAACTTGTATGTACTTGATATAGGTGCAGCTTGGTACAGGCATATGAAAAAGCAATATGAAGTACTTCAAAATACTCCAAGCAGAGCTACAATATGATCCTGCAACCCCCACACAGGATATATATCTGATGAAAAGAAAATTGCTGCATCTCAGATGCCCATATTGTGTTTTGTTCTGTTTGAGACAGGGTCTCAGTATATTGTTCAGGCTGGCCTCAAATTCTCCATCCTCCTATCTCAGCCTCTTGAGTGCAGGAGTATGTCATGACTTCTGGCTTTCCATGTTTCTTTCAGCATTATGTATAATAGCTAGGATACAAATTCAGCCACCATGTCAATGAATGAATGAATGATAGATAAGAAAAATGTGGTATATATGCACAATATACTTCTGGAATGAAAGAATGAAAGTTGTGATTTGCAGCAACAACTGGTAGTCGTTATGTTGAGTAAAATCAGTGTCACAGAAAAGACAAATACCACACAATCACTTTTAAAACTTTTTTTATTGGGCTATAGGAATGGCTCAGTGGTTAAGAGCATATTCTGTTCTTGAAGAGGACCTACATTGAATTCTCAGCACACACAGGGCAGCTCAAAACCACCTGCTACTCCATTTTCAGAGGATTCAATGCCCTCCTCGGGCCTCTGCAGGCTGCTGCAGGCATGTGATATTATGCATGAACTCACAAAAGGACATACATACAAATGAAAATAAACATATTTTTTAGTCTCTGACCTGGGCAAGGTGGTGTGGGCCTGTAATTCTACTACTTGGGTATTAGAGAGGGGCAGGAGGATGGAGCATTGAAGCCCAGCTTGAGCTCCATAGCAAGGCCCTGTCTTATATCAGAGCTGAGACATGGCTCAGTGGTATAACATTTGCCCAGCATGCATGAAGCCCTGGGTTCAGTGCCCACTATAGCAATAATAAGAATAATCTTAAGGCCAGGTGTGATAGCATTTGCCTTTAATCCCAACACTTAGGAAGGCAGATGCAGGTAGATCTCTTTTGAACTCATGTACATAGGAAGTCCAGCCAGAGCCACACACTGAGGCATTTCTTCTGAGGCATTCCCCACCCCAAAATTTTTTACTGAATTCCTGTAAGTCCTAAAATGAGGCCTCAAGCCCCCTTGCCCTCCTTCTGCTTCAACTGCCAGAATGCTGGGACTGCCGGCATATGCTGCCACACTTGTTGTCTTAGGATATCCAGTACAATTGACCCCTTGTCAACTTGACAGACAAATCACTGTAAAGTCACAACCTTTCATTTCTTCCCCAAGATCACACATTAATATAAACATCACAGTATGAAACATTTTACAAACTTAAAAAGTCCCACAGCCTTACAAATTCACACTTTAAAATTTCAGTCTTCTTTTTTTTAATGCCCTTTTAAAATCCAAACTCTCTGTAAAACTCTAAAAACACTTTTTAAAAAAGTTTAAAGTTGCCGGGCAGTGGTGGCACACTCCTTTAATCCCAGCACTTGGGAGGCAGAGGCAGGTGGATTTCTGAGTTCAAGGTCAGCCTGGTCTACAGAGTGAGCTCCAGGACAGCCAGGACTACATAGAGAAACCCTGTCTTGAAAAACCAAAAAAAAAAAAAAAAAAAAAAAAAAAAAAAAAGTTTAAAGTCTCTCAACTGTGGGCTCCTGTAACATCAAAAATAAGCACTTTCATATTCCAAGAGGAAAGAACTAGGGCACATGATCCAGTCTGTCCTAACAAGACCCCACTATACTGGTACAACTTAGTTTGGTAGGGTTCCTATTGCTGCATCAAAACACTATGACAACAAAAAACAAGTTGGGAAGGAAAAAGTTTATTCTACTTACACACTTCTGAAGGAAGTCAGAACTGGAACTCAAACAGAGCAGGAACTTGGAGGCAGGAGCTGATGGAGGCCACAGAGAGTGCTGCTGACTGGCTTGCTTCCCATGGTATGCTCTGCCTGCTTTCTTGTAGAACCCAGGACCATCAGCCCAGGGATGCCCCCACCCACAATGGGCTGTGCCCTCTCCCATTGATCATTAATTAAGAAAATGTCCTAGATCTTATGGAGCCATTTTCTTAATCAAGGTTCCCTACTCTCAGATGATTTTAGCTGTATCAAGGTAATACAGAACTATCCAGCACAGCCAGGCAGTGGTGGTGCACGCCTTTAATCCCAGCACTTGGGAGGCAGAGGCAGGTGGATTTCTGAGTTTGAGGCCAGCCTGGTCTACAGAGTGAGTTCCAGGACAGCCAGGGCTACACAGAGAAACCCCGTCTTGAAAAAAAAAAAATCAAAAAAAAAAACAAAAAACAAAACAACAACAACAAAAAAAGAACTATCCAGCATGCCTGGCTATAACATAGACTTTAAGAAAAAATACTTCCACATTCGCCAAAATAAGTAATTGAATTCCTGATCACACTGGCATAGTTCCCTTTGCCATCTTTCTCTGGCACTCAACAGCATCGGGGACAGTTTGCTGCACTATCAACTGATGCCTGCCGTTGAGTGACAGAGTAAGATATTTTCCAGAGTCATTTTGGGAAATATCCTGAGCTGTTTTCAGAACATTGCCACAGTCAGAATGTTGAGCTTTATTTGACCTTAACAAACTGTCTAGGACAGATGAGGTCCGCAGCTTGTTCCCTGTCTGCAGCAGCCTGCTTGCCTAGTGCCCCCTCCATGAGTTAGCATCTTTACAGAATTTGCTGAATCTGCAATTGCACTTTGGGTCATTGATTGCTGCTTAGCAACATCAAATCCCACAGCTTTGATTATCATCATTACTATGTACTTCTAAATTTTTTTTTGAGCAGATATAGGGAGGCTTTGAATTTAGCAAGTCCAGAAGAAAAATAGATAAACAAAATTTGACATAAATTAATGTCCAGTTTCAAATGTCTTTTTTAGGGACTCCTCATCTTAGGACATGAATAAAATTCAGTATTATTAGTATCTGCGCCTCATTTTTAATACCTTATTTTATGCCCACTCCAGCCCCCAGTCACAACCAAGATGTTATCTCCTGGTTTTTCCTTTCCTCGGCAGCTTTTTTTGTTTGTTTGTTTGTTTTCCAAAGTATATCTTTTGTAGCTCAGAACCTACTCAGAGGAAAGGCAACCTGAAGCCTCTTTGGGAAGAAAAACAAGATAAAAATATGAAGCTGCTCTGTGACTGCATTGCAATGTGATTGGAATGAGTAATAGTTTCTCATTCTGCTTAGCATCTTTCTCCACCTATCAAACATGGGATTGTACCATGTCTGCCTCGGTGAGGCGATATTACGACATGACCAGATAATTCAAAAAGAACATTACAGAGGGGGGTCTCTAAATATTGTACAAGGCTTTCACTTTCTTTAGAGTCACGCATCAAAGACATCAATTAGAATTTATGATAAAAAATTATTTGCAGCTTATGAAGGCACAAAGAAACACATAATCTGCCAGCTAGAAAACATTCACATAAAGAAACAGGTGGGAAGTGGGGAGACTGGGCACGATTAATCTGTAGCAGGGGCTGCAGTGGCGGGCGGGTTCTAGTGCTTGGCCACGCCCCTTACGTCAGACTTCCCCCCCACTCCCCACCCCCAGAGGCCTGCCCCACCCGCGGGCCCAGTCACACTGCGTCCTTTCCTGCGGGAGCGCAGAGGGACAGTTCTTGCGCCTGCGCATTGCGTCGCTGCGCGTCTCCGAGGCCGCCGCCCGCGCGTCCTCAGGCTCTTTGTGCGCATGCGCGCTCGTACACCTTCTCTCCCTGCGGAGCACGGCTGAGTCAGTCAGTCTGTCGGAGTCAGTCTTCCGAACAGGCTACGGCGGGTACCTCGGAGAGCCAGCTGCTGGATTATTCTGTGTCCCCTCCCACTCTCCCGTCCCACGTCTCTCTTCACCCTTCTCCCGCCCTTGCTCGTGCAGCCATGGCGGAATCGTCGGCGGCCACTCAGTCCCCGTCAGTCTCCTCGTCGTCCTCCGGGGCCGAGCCGTCAGCGCTCGGCGGCGGCGGCGGGAGCCCTGGAGCCTGCCCCGCCCTGGGGGCGAAGAGCTGCGGCTCCTCGTGTGCGGGTGAGGCGCGCGGGGAGCTCGGTCCCTGGGGAGCGCGAGCGACTGGGTCTCCGGGAAGGGGCGAGCGACCTACCCCGGCCGCGGGCAGCTTCAGCTCCTTGGCGGGCATTTGAGGAACAGGCAAAGGGGGAGGGGAGCGAAGGACCGAGCCGCGGTGAGGAAATAACGGGGTGTGAAGAAAACAGGTTGGGGGTGGGGTGGCGAACTAGAGTGGGCGTTGACCCCCTGTAAGGGAGGGCACAGCAGTGGGCTGAAAATGGAAAAGGCTAGGTGCACTGAATGGATCGAGTTCTGGAGGCCCGAGAGCCCGAGGGTGGGTCGGGAGTGGGGGTGACTTAGAGGATTAGTGAGCTACAGAGGATTGTGACAGGTGGGTCATAGGAGAAATGAAGTCGTTAGGACTTTGAGAGGGGTGGTGGTGAAAGAGGTGGCGTTGCAGGTTTGCAGACGGGTTGACACAATCTTAAATGGGTGCTAACCTTCCCAAAAAAAAAATTGTTTTTTGTTCGCCAGAAGGATCAGGAAGTTCTATTTACTGTTTTTGACTAAACTGAATGCCAGATATTTTTTTCCCCTTAAATTCTGAGGTAGATGAGACGTGATGAGAATAGCACGGGAAGATTTGGGAGGGAGCTGCTGATAGTCCAAGATGGATCCTTGGCTGCATCTGCAACCCAGCCGGCTCTTCACCGGTGGTGCATCGTGGGGGTGGGGACTCGCAATCAGTTGCTATATTCTAGAAGATAATAAATACAGTCAAGCCAAGCCATCACCATGTTTTGATTTCTTGTTTTCGATGGCCTATTCTCAATAGCAGTATAACAAAAGGGAACATTTGCTCCAGGAAAAGGAAAATCCAGACAAAGCCTGGGCTGGTTGAACCCCCTTCTCCCTTGTGTGTGAAAAGACTAGGAGGGACGCTGCCGGCCTCCTTCAGTTTCTTTTGTATACATGTCTGCCTACTGGTGGGAGCTGACTGGCAAGCTCCCCTCTGATCAGAGAGATCTGCAGTGCAGATCCCTTCTTGAGGAAAAATATGCGCCACTGGCAGGTGGTGGTTCTTAAAGGGACTGAGTCTTCTGTGGCAAAGAATTTGGTTTGTCAAAGGAAGGATCTTAAGAGGGTTAGAAAATGCTTTGTTGACTCCAGCGCACTCTTGAATTGTGCACATAATATTCCTGATTTTAGCATCAAATATTTTCTCTTATGTTTCCTAATACTGAACCTTCCACCTGTCTGAGAGCTTTGGTGCCCTGCAGAATTCTCCAGTGTGGTAATGGCCATTTGGATAAACGGTATGAAAGGAAGCTTTCTGCAGATAAAAGGAATGAGGCAGCATATTTAGAACCTTGGTTCTGTTTAAACCACCAGCATTTCTCTTCCAAATTTTTGTATTCTGGGCTAACTTCCAGATGAACGGTGGCTTTTCTATAACTTAGCGACTTGGTCCTTTGGCTTTAATCACTGCTTACTGTTTGGTTGGCCTAGTCCTAATTTCAAATTTTCTGATAAAATTCT
Organism: Grammomys surdaster; assembly: GCF_004785775.1. Lineage (NCBI taxonomy): Eukaryota > Metazoa > Chordata > Mammalia > Rodentia > Muridae > Grammomys > Grammomys surdaster. Next base: position 612,777 of record NW_021604650.1, read on the forward strand.
AGGTTTCAGAAGTTGGCCTTTTGTGCTGAAGATAGAATGTTAAGTACTGAGGAATCAGTCTAACCAGCACCTAGGGAATTAAAATTTTAGCTATGATTGTAATCAAGTGGTGAAAAAAAATGTGATACAAAATAGCCCAGGCTAGCCATGAATGCAAGATAATTCTGCCTCAGCCTTCAAGGGAAGTCTACAGGTATGTGCCACCACACCTATCAAGAATCAACATTTTTATTCTTTTAATGCACTGTCATAGAGGGATTGGCTCCCTTGGTGCACCAGAGGGAATGCAAGTATATACTGCCACCCAGTGAATTTTATATTTGCAGTACTGATATATTAACGTGCAGTATTTTTGTTTAGCTTGTGTTTCTGATATCATTTGCTCATGTCACATGCCACATTGTCACAGTTTTATATTTGCTATTTCCCTGTGTTTTTTTTGTTTTATTTTGTTTTTGTTTTTTTAATACAGTCTCCTTCTGGAACTCATTACATATCCCAGCAGGCTTTGAATTTTTTCTATCTCATCATCTCAAATCCTGGCGTAATAGGTGTGAGCCACTATGCCAAGCTCCCTTGCTTGGGTTTTGTTGTTTTTTGTTTGTTTGTTTGTTTGTTTTTAGCATACCTCTTTGTCTTGTTTCTTTTCTTTGTTTTGAATTTTTTTAGATCAAACCAAGCAAAAAGAGGTAGCCCTGTATAGCCCTGGCTGTTCTGAAACTGGCTCTGTAGACCTGGCTGGCCTGGAACTCTGATCCACCTGTCTGTGCCTTCTGAGTGCTGGGATTAAAGGCATGTGCCACCACCACCGCCACCTTTCAAAATACCCCTTTATGGTAGTGGTAAAGATGCTAAAATGAGGTGTTTGGCCAACAGAGAAATTGATATCTTCAAGTAGTATTGAATAGATATATTTGCCTTGTGCTTTCCTAACAGTATGAATCGCCTAGTATGACCCATTTTTCTTAATGTTTTTGTAGAATTGCTTCTGTGACATCAACTGTAGACATTTTGTCACTATTGACTCTTAGTGAGGGTTTTGTTTTTGTTTTCCTTGTCTTGTAGTAATATAGCTGGAACCTAGGGCCATGTTGCTGCTAGGTAAACCTCTGAGACACATCTCTAGCCCACTATTGGCACTTAAAACATTGTCTATCTGTAACTACAGAAGTACTCAATACATTTCTGTTGAATGAGTCATCAGGTTTACAAGCTGGAAAGGAATACCTGAAATAAGCACTAAATGAATGTCCTATCATAAACTACTGCCCATTGTCAATTAACAGATATCAGCAAGTAGTAATAGTTCAGTACCCCCAGTGGATTCTTGTTGGTCAAGTGACTACTTGAATATAAAAGTCTGTCTTATGGGGCTAGCAAGATGGCCTAATGGATAGAACATTTGCAGTTAAGCCTAACAACCTGAGTTAGAACCCTTGGACCAACATGATAAAAGGAGAAAATTTACTCCCACAGTTGTTCTGACCTCCATAATAAGCACAACCCTCTGCCACTCACTTATGTTAAAAAAAAATAAATCCTATGACCATGTCTTGGTGAAATACATTTATATTCTAACCTAAAAAAATATTTTAAAAGCTGGGCAATGTTGGTGGACACCTTTAATCCCAGCACTTGGAAGGCAGAGGCAGGCAGATTTCTGAGTTTGAGGCCAGCCTGGTCTACAGAGTGAGTTCCAGGACAGCCAGGGCTACACAGAGAAACTTTGTCTCAAACAAACAAACAAATCATTTTTAAAAGGGCTCGGTGTAGTGGCATATATCTTCAACCTCAGCACTCAGAATGCAGAGGCAGATGGATCTCTAAGTTAAGAGACCAGCCTGGTCTATATAGGAAGTTTCAGACCAGTCAAGGCTTCATAACGAGACACTGTCTCCAGAAAGCAACAACAGAAATCAAAGTGTCTTCATAAAGGTGTTCCAGTGAACCTGAATGTCTGTTGTCACCTCTGCATTTCTGATACTGAGGCAGGAGGCTCACCAGCTTTCACTGTACTGAGAAACCCCATCTCAGAAACAAAGGGACTGCATTAAAGTCACCATTTTATTGTAGCCCCTTCTTTCATGCTTCCCTCTCTCAAAGGAGATACTTCAAGGTTTGGCAAGATGAAAATAAGATTTAGTTTATTATTCTAAAATTTAATGAATTTTAAATGATTCCTAAAAATTCTGCTGTGGTTATCAGGTCCTAATTACATGGAAATGCTAACCAGCAGATCATGTGAGGTATGGTTGTAGAAAAAACATGCAAATATTGCTGTCAGTCTTGCTTTGTGCTCTTTACTATGTTCAGTTTTGACTGACTTGTCCAGTAAGTTTAGAAATAGTGATTTCAGAGGCAGACATGTGAGGTTGAGGTTAAAAAAAGGACAGAAAGAAATATGTAATGTTCTTTATGGAGTGAGAATTGCCCAATACCTATACCTATTTTGTTTGAATCTATTTTATGTTTATGGTTGTTTTGCTTGGAAAAAAAAGTGTCTGTGTATATATATACATACATACATCAGGTTGCCGATGGTCAGGGACGGGACTCACAGACAATTATGAATCACCATATAGATGCCAGGACTAGAACTTAGTTCTCTGTGAAAACATCCAGTGCTCTTAATTGGTGGCCTATTGCTCTAGCAATATGTTTGAATTTTAAATATGGTTTTATTTGTTTATTTATTTATTTATTTATTTATTTATTGGTTTGATTTTTCGAGACAGGGTTTCTCTGTGTAGCCCTGGCTGTCCTGGAACTCACTCTGTAGACCAGGCTAGCCTCGAACTCTTGAACTCAGAAATCTGCCTGCGTCTCCCTCCCAAGTGCTGGGATTAAAGGCGTGCACCACTACTGCCCTCCCACCTATTTATATTAATGTCAATATCATTCATTCCTGATTATCCATGGTCGCATCATACATTTACCAACAAATATATGAGCACCAACAATGACCTGATTTCAGTCCTGTGCAAAAGCTGTATTCTCTTAACTGCTGAGCCATCTCTCCAGACATCTATCCATTTAAAAAGAAAAGTTTCAATAACTCTAGGCTTGGTGGTGCTTATTGTTAATCCCAGCACTTGGAAGATAGAGACAGGCAATTTTCTGTGAGTTCAAGGTTAACCTGATCTACATATCAAGTTCCAGTCTACGAAACTCTTATCTCAAACAAAAAAAGCAAGGGGGGTGGGCAACTTGTTTCCTAGGTGGCTTGACATAACATTAGTATGTTTTTTTTAAGTATTTTTTGTACCCTTCTGGCCATAGTAAGTATAGTTATGATACATGTAAAATGCTTGCCACAACAGATGTGTTTAAGAGATAGCAAGAACTGTCATATCAGAATAGTCTAGAAACACCTACTGATTTGATTTGTTTTGTTTTTGTTTTTCAAGACAAATTTTTCTATGTAGCCCTGGCTGTCCTAGAACTTGCTCCTTACACTAGCCTGGCCCTAGAACTCAGATTCACCTGCCTCTGCTGCCCAAGTGCTGGAATTAAAGGCATGAGCCACCACTCTCAGCGACTTGGTTTTATTTATGGATGCACCTTAACCCTAACTTGACGTCAGCAGGTGATTATTTACATAGTATAGGGTAAGAATCCTAGTATTTTTATTTTGTTGCTGTTCATTTATTCTTTGCACTGCTTTTGTGATGAACCCTTTTTGCCTTTTAGCATTTTAGAGATGGTCTGAATATAGTAGTAGGAATAACATTGTTTTATTAAATTCATCTGTGAGGAAATTGTTCCTCACAATATGCCAGTTACCTGTTCTACTCAGGTGATTGTTGCCAGCCCTTATAAAGTGAAGTTTAGTAATGAATGGATTAGTGACGTGTCATTAAAGGAAAGAGGAAATTAAGTTTATCAGTTTTGTTTGAGCCAAGCATTGTTTCTCTTGAAAGACACTTCCGTGATAGTCCTAGAATTGAGCATTTCCTAGTTCTTGGCAGAATTACATTGTCTCCAAATAAATTTTAAGTTGGTGACTATGTGTGCAGTAATCGTGTGTACCAAGTGTGTTTTGTCTTCAGTTTTAAGGTTAATGATGAATTCATTTAGCCTTCTAAACTTTACAGACCTTTAAAAAACATAAAGGATAGAGTGTTTGCCTGGCATGTGCCAAGCTGTCGGTTCAATCCCCAGTACTGTAAATAAAAAGTTTTTTTTTTGTTTTTTTTTTTTTTGAAAAAACCTTTCTGGCTAGTGGAGGAGACACATATCTTTAATCCTAGTACTTGGATGCAAAGGTTGGTGATCTTTTGTGAGTACAAGGCCAGCCAGGGCTATATATTGAGGCCTTGTTTGAAGAAAACAAAGGATATTGCCTTACTTTTATTCTGTAACAATTATTGAATATAATTCTTTACTTGCTTCAGTTATGGCTTATTGTAGATGTTTTGTAAGACATGAACATGCTAACTCTGCTTAAGTTATAACACTATTGCTTCTGATTGCATTATGGAAGTCTTTTTACTGTGTATCTGTGACTTATGGAAGCCTTATGGCTCTCCTATTGCAGGTCCAAGGAGAACCTCTGCTGCTGCTGCTGCTGCTGTTATTGTCTCACTATGTACTCCTGACTATTCTGAACTCTCTATGTATACTAGGCTGGCCTCAAATTCATAGATAATCCACCTGCCTCAACCTCCCAAGTGCTGGGATTAAAGACAAGTGCTACTACACCTAGCTCAGAGAGAATTTCTTTAATTGCTATGTAAAATTTTCACTCAAGGAAGGTTAATCATTAGCATGTGGGACTCTTAATGGTAGGTTTTTTTGTTGTTGGTTTTTGTTTTTGTTTACATTTTTAATTTCAAAGAATATTCTTACCTCTTCTGAAATCAACTGACTTACTACTTCCTGTAAAAACATCTTCATAACATAATCAGGAGGGATACATGTGGGCTCTTGGCATTCATCATTAGCAGCTTGCCTTCAGGATATATGGAAGGGTATTCTGGAAAACTTCTTAAGCAAAATTAATACATTACCTTTTTGTTCTGTTATGGTAAAGTGTTTCAACAGTGGGCATTGGTTTGGTTCACATTTAAGGTAGAAATACTTGATGATGATGGTGTTTGCCCAACTGGAAATTGAATCTAGAACTCAGTACAAAGCAAGGATGCTACCTTTCCACCTCTCTTTGTACATCTTACTTTTAGTCAAGGTCTCACCAAGTTATCCAGGCTGTTCTTGAACTCACTTGTGGCAGAGGCTGTTCTCAAACCTTCACTCCTCAAGCAGCTGGGATTACAGCTGTGTGCCTGGGTTGGCTAATAATTCTGATACATTAATATTGCCTACTACTGGTTTAAGTCATGCCCAAATATGATAATTCAACAGCTGAGCATATTAAGGCTCTTTGTAAGGGACTTTGTGAGATAGGAAGACAGATACAACATAGGCTATTCCTTTTGGGGGGCTATATTCAATAGAAGAAAGACTTGTATTGTTTATCTGTGACTTAGGAACACACCCTAGGTGGAGACATAGGCTCAGAGAAATTAAGCTATGCCACAAAGTTTATCAATAGTCAAGTTGGTAGACTGGCTAGAATCAAGGAATTTAAGGCTCAGATCTCTTTCACATAAACATATATACTGCCTCTGTGGTTAGGATTTGAAGCAGCTTGTACTAAAAATAGTCCCATCACCCAACCAAGCAAACAAACAAAAAATACAATAGTCAGTGTTAGCTATTGATAAATAAATAAAAAGGTCAACTTGCTAGTTTAGGGCTGACAAATGGATCAGTAAAAGTGCTTGCCTCAAAGCCTGATGATTTGAGTTCCATATCTGGGACTCACGTAGTAGAAGGAAGGAACTGACTTAGGTACCTGGCACACACAAACCCCCACAGCCACATTGGGTGCCAATATGTTGTAGAAATTAATCCCGACCAGGGGTTTCTACCCTGCCTTACAACATTTAGTTTCCAGATAAAAATAACGTACAACCCTTATATTTACAATAAACCTTAAACAGCACAACATTTGAGCAGATACCTACCGTCTACATTAGAATCTACTTTCCTATTGATAATCCCAAATTATTACTTACTACTTACTATTACTTCATCTGGGCTGTTCTTAACTCCAATTGGCCAGCCCTAGGGCTATGTTCTCTTGACTCCTAACCCATAACAACTTCTTCCTCCTCCTGCACCTTCCTTTCCTTTTCTTTTCTTTTCTTTCTTTCTTTCTTTCTTTCTTTCTTTCTTTCTTTCTTTCTTTCTTTCTTCTTTCCTCATCCAAACCCAAGCCTGGATTAAATGATAGGTAGGGAAACCTTAACCCTACCTATGTCTCTTCTACCCAGCTATTGGCATCTTTATATCTTTATTTACCAATCAGAAATAACTTGGTGCCATGGTCTACATGTGGACTCTCTCATCTCTGGGACAACTAGGTCCTAGGGGCCTGCACTTAGCATGACAATAGATAATAAAAGACCAAACCTCAAAAATAAATAAGTAAAAGTAAAATACACACACACACATGCACATATATATATATACATACATACATACATACATACATACATACATATTGAGGGAGTTGTATTTTGGTTTTGTTTTCCTAAAACTCTTTGAAGACTAGGCTGGCCTCAAATTTACAGAATTCCAACTTTCTCTGCCTCCTGAATGTTGAGATTAAAGGAATGCCTACCACACCTGACAAGTAATACAGTGTTTAAGAAAAACCTGGACTGGTGAGATGGCTTAACACAGTGGTTCTCAACCTTCCTAATGCTGTGACGCTTTAAAACAGTTCTTCAAGTTGTGGTGACCCCGACTCTAAAATTATTTTCATTGCTACTTCATAACTGTAATTCTGCTACTGTTACAATTGTGATGTAAACACCTGTGTTTTCAGATTGTCTGGGATGACCCTTATGAAAAAGTCATTGTAACTCCAGAGTGTTCTCAACCTATAGGTTCAGAACCACTGGTTTAGCAGGTAAAAGTACTTAATACCATACCCAGTGTCCTAGTTGGGTCCCCAGAACCCATGTGGTAGAAACAACTGACTCCTACAAGTGTCTAACCTCCACACATACATGTTCACGATTTGGATAGAGAGCAGAACTGTCCTGGAGAAACTTAGCAAACAGCCTAAGTTAGGCTTTCATTACCACTGCAAGTCTTACTAGTACTATTCCTTCAAAGGCTAAGATGACCCTTCATCTCTGTGGTATTCTTGCGCTAAACCCATCATTTCAGTCTAACTAGAAGAAAAAAATGTCAGAAATGGGAAGACATTCTTTAAAAATATATTGATTGGTATTCCTCAAAACTGTCAAGATCACCTTGACTCCTAATCCATGGCAGCTTTTCTGTTCTCCTCCTGCACCTTCCCCCCCCCCACCCCCCATGGTCCTCCAATGAACCCAAGCCTGGGAAACTTCAGTAGTCAATGTTAGCTATATAGATAAATAAATAAAAAGGCCAACCTGCTAGTTTAGCTGCGGAGATGACTCAATTGGGTATGAGCACAGGGACTAGAGTTCAGATCCCTAGCGTTCAAGTAAAAGCTGAGTTTGATGCATATTTCTGTAACCCCAGAATCTGGGGGGAAGCAGCTTTGTAGACAAGCAGATCCTGGGGTTCATTGGTTGGCCAGCCTAACCAAAGTAGCAAGCTCCAGGTTCAGTGAGGAGGAAAAAATAGTGGAAAACAGAGGAAGATAACCTGATGTCTGCTTCTGGCCCCCACAGCCTTGCCTATGGACAGGTATACCTCTAATTTGCATGCTTACATATACCAACACCATATATACAAACACGTTCATTCAAGATCATAAAGCCAGAAAAGACTGAGAAGCTATCATCTTCTGCAAGTTAAAGGAGTGATAACAGCAATATGTGATGATATCCTGCATGTCTTTGAGACTGGTGAAAAGGACATTGGGTCTGGAGATGTAGCTTAGTTGGTAAAGTTCTTTGGCTAGGATGCACAAAACCCTGTCTGTGTTTAGTCCCCAGCACCATATAAGCCATGGTTGTGACACATGCCTGTAATCCCAGCACTTGAGAGACTGAGTCAGGAGGATTGCCAGTTTGAATCTAGTCTTAACATACTGATTTCCAAACTACACCAAGTCCCAGGCTAACCTGAAATACACAGTGAGATCCTGTTCTAAACCTTGAAGGAGACAATATAAATGAATAAGGAACAAATGCTATAAGCTATATGTTTATAATATGGCCTTGTTTATTAATGGCATTGAGTCCTTCAGTTTTTTTCTTTTCCTTCCTTTTTCTTTTTCTCCTTCTCTTTCTAAACAAGGTCACATTGTGTCATCCTGGTTGGCCTCAAACTTAACAGTGATCTTCCTGTTTCTGCTTTCCAAGCACCAGCCTTATAGGTGTGTACCATTACCACTTCTGCTATTATCTTTATTATTTCTCTAGTTTCTAGCATCCAATCAGAAGATTCCAAGTTGTCTCCATTCTGTCTTGCTAAAGTAGTGACTGTTTTGGGTTATTTGGTACTAGAATTACAGATGTATACTATTGTGTCTGACTTTATGCAGGAGATTTCCAGTTTAGTAGAGATCTGAGTTCTTTTTAAAATGTGTGAAAATAGAGTATAGTACACATAGTTGGGATCCCAACACTCTCAGAAGATGCTTAGTGAGACCCTGTCTCCAAACACACACACCCCAAAAAACCCATATGTGACAGTCTCTTACCCTTCAGTGATTCCTCTATGTACAAGGTATGTCATTTAGATATTTAAAGGCATTTGGAATCTGTTCAGTTCCTTCCAGAAGAATGCTTGTCCCAACTCCCTCCACTGGCCCTGGTTCACCTACCTAATACTGTAAAGTCTCTTCTGGAGTGATCTTTATTTACCCTAGTGACTGTCTCTGCTGCATTTCAACAACTCACAAAGTTCACTGTCTCTAACTGCATTAGACTAGCTACTGTATTTACCTTTGACTGGCTGTTACAGAAAGTTATTCCATTAGTATTTAGAGGATTAAGGTTGCCATTATCAAGTTCACTTACCTGTAGGGTGGTTTTGTAAGTTAAAACCTCTTGCAATATTGTTACAAACTGCTGGTTATCTTTGTTCTCTATCAGAACAGATGCTATGCATACAAATTGGCAGGCTGGAATTTTCCATTGGGTGGGGGTTATAATAGAAATGAACAAGTGGACAACTGCCAGGTTCATAGTTTTGGTGTTTTGTTTTGTTTTGTATTGTTTTTGCATTGTGCTTACTTAAAGCTTAAAGGATGTCCCCTCACCGCCAGATTTGTCACATTTATTTTATTTTTAGTTTTGTGTATATTTGGAGAAGCCCAAGCTGTCCTTAAACCCACAATCTCCTACCTCAGCCTTCTGAGTTCTGGGATTATAGGTGTGTTCCAACATATCTGGCTGTTTGTTTAGATTTAAACTGATCAGTTGAAAAGTGTAATGTTAACAGTAATTGCATATATAAATGGACCCATTCAGAAACATTGAACAAGACATAGTAAACGTTTTCCTCTAGGAGAGTACGTTTGTTCTTGCAGAGTCGGTTCCCAGCACCCTACACTAGGTGACTCACAACTGCTAGGGAACCTAATGCCCTCTTCTAGACTCTGCAGGCACCTGAATTGATGTGTACATGTCCATATATAGATATACATAATTTAAAATAACAATAAGATGTTTAAAAAGAGAGAATGGGTCTTACATCTAAGAATGTTTGTAATGATTCATCTTAAAGCAACTTGAAAGTAAATTTCAAACTTCTGGTCTTGAATTAATGAGTAACTCTCTGATCCTCACCAAATTCTCGCTTGCTTTTAATGCACTCTATATTTGTTACAAAATTATTTTTCTAAATTAATTAGTTATTTAAAGCAGTCTTCTGTTTTTAAGTATAACTTTTAATATTTGTGAAAGCATTTTTATAATTGAAAGAAAAAAGAATTCATGTATAATGTTTTATATATTTAGTACATTTGCTGGGAGTGTCTTTTTATGTATGTCTGTATTTATATGGGTGCGTGCATGTCACAGAGTGCATATGGAGATCAGAGGACAACAGTTATCTAATATTATGTGAGCTCTGATATTAAATTTGATTGTCAGGCACCTTTACTTGAGAGAGAGCCATTTTGCTATCTCGGAAGACTTTTATTTTTTTTTTTTTTGAGACAAAGTTTCTCTATGTATTCTTGGCTGTCCTGGAACTTGATTTGTAGACCATGCTGGCTTCAAACTCACAGAAATCGACTGCCTCTGCCTCCAGTGTGCTGAGATTAAAGATGTGTGCCACTACCACCCAGTTAAGATTTCTTTTTTAAATATATTTTAATTTTTGCTGAAAAGATCGTGTTTTCTTAAGTACAAAAAGTAAAATCTTCTTGTATCCCAGACAACAACTCCTCTTCCTTTTTCTTTTCTTTTCTTTTTTCTTTCTTTCTTTTTTTTTTTTTTTAAATGGGGTCTCATGTAATTCCAGTGGCCTGGAACTCTATATAGATCAGGCTAACCTGAACTCACAAAGATCTGCCTGCCTTTGCCTCTGCCTCTTGAGCACTGGGATTCGAAAGTGTGTGCCACCATTCATGGTTCTGTGTCTGAGATAGAGACAGATGTGCCAGAATGTCCTGTATCCCAGGCTGTACTGAACTGCTCCCCTTGCATTTAGTTCCCAAGTGCTGGGGTTCCAGACCTTCATACAGGTTTCACCTCAGGCTTTTAATCCCTCTGTTAGTCCCTTTTGTTGCACTGAACATGTGGGAGCACAGTGAATGTACTTTTATATTTAATATGCTGGTTATATCAGTATATGTAGCTTCACTTGGTTTTTTGGCAGGAGGAAATGGGGCAAAATTGTGTCGCCTGTCCTGGTCTTTGTGAACTTAGATGATCTCCCACCTATGCTCCTGTACTGCAGGGTGGCATCATCGCCTAAAGCTTGTACTTTATTCTTTTTCAGTGCACCAAGTTAATTGTTTAGATGTTGTTTTTTAACTAGTCATTTATTGGTAGACATTTACATTATGTCTAGTACTTAAAACAAGTGCCCTTACTGAATGTCCTTACACACATGTCCTTACATAACATCTCTTTAGATGTTATGTATGTGTTACTTTTTTTATATGTTCACAGATTGAAGGAGTGTGATTTTTCAGAGCTGAAAGATTTCTCATTTAGCCCTATTTGACCAGTGAATTGTGATTTATTTTTAAGGTATTGAGAGTCAGGTTTTGCCAATTAAATATTTTTAAGTGCTAATCTTAATGACTTAATGCTCCTATATGTAGAGTACTTAGAAACCTCTTTGCCAGAGGGCAGCAGGAGTATCTGTTCTTGAGGTTGTGGCTGTTGTGAAATGGTAGAGCTTTCTCTTACCTCCTGAAGGTGATAATGCTTGTCTATAGAGATTGACCTGGTGAACTTGTAGAAGTACATCCTGGGAATGAAATGAGGTGTCACTGGCAGGTGAGTGAAAACAGTCACTAGAATAAAGTTTGAGTCTTCCCTTGGCTAGTAAGCCCAGTAAAAATGGTAATATTTGACCCTCCAGAAAAAGAAAGTTAAGATGAAGATTCCTGTGTGGGCTTGTCAAATTTTCATTCTGTATATTTTCTTTCAGATTCCTTTGTTTCTTCCTCTTCCTCTCAGCCTGTATCTATATTTTCGACCTCACAAGGCAAGTCCATAACTTTTTTTGCGCATTAATAAAAAGAAAAATGTTAAGAAAGAGGCTGTAACTGAGGATGAGGTGGAAATCTTTTATTGCCCCCACATTTCTTAAAATGAATTACTAGCCCATCCTTTCTCTACTTAAGAGTTGCCAGTAAGTCTCTATGAAAATTATACTTGAATGAAGCTGAGTGAACCATTTATACCGAAGTTTTAAATGTAGTGTTGACTATTACTTAAAAGTTTAAAACTTGGCCAGCGAGATACCTCTGCAGGTTAAGGTGCCTTCCACCTAGCCTACTAAGCTGAGTTCAGTCCTCAGAACCACATAGTAGAAGGAATTCTCTCTCACACACACACAGTTGAAAGTGTATTGGGAATGATAGTGCAGCAATTAAGAGCTCTTGTTGCTTTTCTAGAGGACCTAAGTTTAATTACATTAGATAACTTACTGTATTTCTAGCTTTGTGGATCAGTGCCCGTCCCCTTTAGGCCTCCACAGGCACTGAACTCTACATGTACATACTCCTCCACATGCAATTAAAAATAAAATAAATCTTAAAAATATTAAAAGTCTGCATGTAGGGTTTGGGATTTTTCAATCCCAGCATACACTTACCCTATTAATTGGAATTTATTTGGAAACAGAATGAAAGTATTCTTCCAGTGACCTACAAAATAACAGCATAGCTACAAGGTTTAAATGTAAATCTGTCTGAAATTTATCCCAACAGCTAGGCTGTTTTCAGATGCTTAGAAATATGGAATAAGTCAGTTGACTTATAGCAATTAAGGCTCCTTATCCTAGAGATTAAGCAGTGATTTAAAAAAAAAATACATATCCAAGTGTGGTTTTCATACCTATAATCCTAGCACTCTGAAACCAGAAGCAAGAGGATCACCTGTGAATTCCAAGCCAACAGGGATTACACAGGAAGAACCACCCAGTCACAAAACAAACAAACAAAAAAATTATCAACCAATGGGAAAGATATCTTAAGTTAGTATAGCAGCTCCTACCAAAACTGAAAGCATGATGTATCCTTTGTTGATTATAATGTGCTAGTAAGATGCACTCCATCTTGTACTGTGTTATTAAACCCAAATACAGGTCTATGGGAAACTTACTTTTTAAAGATAAAATGATTAGTCTGTTATAGCTTAATAATAGAACACTTGCCTTCCATGCACAAATCTTTGGGTTTAGCCTCAGTATCACCTAAGCATGGGGGGGGGGAATCATATATAATTAAAGTCACTAGATCTCAAAAGTTCTATGAAAAATATTCATTGCTCTAATTGGGATTTTCTGCAGCTTGGATTCTGGTTCATAAGGAAGACTTTGACCTTATAATAATAAAAACACAATGCTATGGGAGTAGTTCAAGTTAGAACACTTACCTAGTATACATGAGGCCCTGAGTTAGATATCCAACAGTGCAAAAATTAAAAGTTAAGGTCTGAAGAGTAATGGCTCAGTGGTTAAGAGTACTAGCTGTTCTTGCAGAGGAACAGGGTTCAGTTCCCATGTCAGTACCCATGTGACAGCTTATATCTGTAAATCCAGTATGAGGGGATCCAATGTCAATTTCTGTCCCCTTAGGCATAAAGTACACTTAGGCATGTAAAACACTCATGCCCATAAAATAAATAGAAATCTTTTTAAAAATTTAAAAGGGATGAAAACCTTATGAAATGGTTTTATTCAGACTGATAACTTAGCATCCCTAACTCCTCTATAATATCCTTAAATTATATGATTTTAAGATAATATATTAGAATCATAATTCTGCTATCTTATGAACCAAGCATCTTACATGTTTACATTCAAAGATAGTTTTGTGAACTCACAAGTATTTTACATATATAAAAGTAGTTATATTGTTCTGATATTTAAAATAGCTATTTTAAGCTATTTCCTACTCATTAGTTGATAATTTAAACAAATAAATATTGACTTTATTCTACTCTGGAAGAAAAATACCATATTTTAAATAAAACAAATAATTTTGTCTTTAGTTGTAAATATTTCAGATTTTGAAAAAAATACTTTGTACATTTGAGTCCCTTTTCACACAGAAAGGGACTAGTTGATGTTCTAGATATTGAGTCATGTAACTCCAGGCAGTTTCTAATAAGCAGCGTTAGGAATACAATGTCATACTGCAATAGCTATCTTAGCCCTGCTTGCAAACAGCACACATGCACCTCAGTGGAATGGAGATAAGTAAAAGGATCAAAACCTCTCTTTAAGTAGCGTCAGTGTTTAGTACATTCTAGTCTTCATAAGAACATGTTGATCATTCTTACGTTTTGTTTACCAGAGCATTTTATTTTGACTTGTGCAGATTCAGAACAGTCTTATGTAAAGGTAGTTAATAGTGCTGTATCTCTGACAGTGTTCCAGCCCAGTGTCTTTAGTAGCATTTCCCTTGCAAACAACAACAACAAAAAAAAAGGATTTAAAAGTCAGTTTAGGGGAGCTCTGCTAGTCTAGAAGTCAGCTTGTTCGTTGTGTGAAGAAACCACTTGGCAGATGGTTAGTTGTACTTTAGGGTAGCCAATATTGGAATTTTCTAGACTGCCTTTCAAAGTATTTGGTTATATTTGGTTAATAATTAAAACTCTGGAACTAGAAGCAGTCAGATCTCACAGAATCCTTTCGGAGTGTTGCCACTAGCAGGAAACTTGAATCCCTGTTACTAATCCAACTAATCTCTTCTGTATCCCTTAGCCCTTTAGTCTTGTGGCAAACATGCTCCTTTTTTATCTATCCAGACCATATCACACAATACATAGCAGTCATTAAGTAGAACATTTTTAGATTTAAAAATGATTTGTGGGCTGAGACTGTAACTCAGTGGTTGAGGTTTTACCTTGTCATGCAGAAGGACCTGGTTCAGTCCTCAGTACAACAACAAAAATTATTTTGTATTTTTAATGCTGAAATGTAGATTATTTACCATTATCAGGTTTCATGGAGATGCATGTATCAGGAAGGAAGGAAGGAAGGAAAGAAGGAAGGAAAGAAGGAAAGAAAGGAGGGAGAACTCATTAATTTGGATTGAGTAAAAGTCATGTTTTTCCAAAATAAATTATATTTATTAACTTATTTCTATAACAGATATGTTATATAAGCTAGGAAGTCAAGCTTTTTAATAAATATATTTATAGTTAATATACCAATGAATCCTTAGTTAACTTGTACTTGGGAGTAGGCCCTTGCAGTCTTCTACCTGTGGGCTCCCTCTTTCATCAACTTCAGGCACTTCCAAAGTGTTTCAGAATTGAGTGACTTTCGATAGTGTCTTCTGATATAAGACACGTAAAGACATTGGCAAGACATACTGTATGTAGGTAATTTTTAAGGACCTTTACCATGCTAGTATTTAATGCAAATCATTAACTCTCACAGCCAGCGGTGGAGGAAAGGCACTAGCTCAGTGGAGCAACTTGGCTTTAGAATGGTGAGGTACCTGGCTCAGTGTCACACAGACCAAAGACTCCAGAGTCCTTGATTATATCTAACTGCTGCACCTGCGATACAGATGATCAAATAGGTAGCTGCATTTAGGACTTAGAAACTTTTTAAAGGATGTAATGTTGAAGTTGATATTAAATCCATGAGAGCAAATCGGTAGAACTTTGACCTTATTCCTATTTTTATAGTGATATAATGTGCTATTATTGGGAAAAGAAGCCTTCCATTAAACACAAAATCAAATTGAAATTTGGTTTCGGCTTTAAAGAGAGTGGAGTCTGGAAAATACTTTTATTTTCTTTAGAAAACTTTTTTTTTGTGTTTAAGTTGATGGAAAGAGACAGGCTCCATCCACCATTGAGGACTAGAAGTGGAGCTGCATCAGGGCATTCGTGCTCAGTCTGACTGATGCAGTGGGTGTCTGGAATAGGAAGTTGCAACACTGAACTTTGGGGGAAAGCATTGAGAACAACATTTTGCCAGTTACAGCCTTTTTCTTAAAAAAAAATTTTTTTAAAGCAAAACATTTTTCTTTGTACAAAAGAGACTTTTTGTTTAGGACCTTGCTTGGCTGCAAAGTTGTCTCCTGGCTAACTTCCTATTTGGATGCTGTGGCTGAAAGTTGCTGATACTGTTGTGCACGGTAATGTGTCTTGCCGCCTTGTTCTGTGAACATAAGAAAATTCAAGTGTAGGAAAACCTACACCTGAATATTCCAAGCTCCTTTTGTGTTGATACACAAACTGTTTATGTGAAAGAATGGCTTAGTGGCTTCTACAGGCTGGCACCCCTTTGCTGATGTGTGTAGTCCTCCATGTTGAGAGTGTCCCTTTAATTAAAACAATATTATTGTAAGTAAAAGGGGGAATTAACTAAGTGGTAATCATAATGTTAGTCTAAGCTGTTCATTCTTTGTAGGAAGAACTCTTTAACAGTCGAGCTAATGTGCTTCTTGGATCTAGATCACATGTTTTCAGTGATTATGATAGGAATATTTACATAAATAGTAAACTTCCACTCTTTCTAAGAGGTGGTTTGAGTGAGAAAATGTAGAGAAGATATTTTGAAAAGTAGGATAAGCTATAAGAGATTTTACAATTCAAATATATCCATTTGATGTAGATGTTGAATTCACCTGAATTTTTTTTAATTGTGTCACTTTTTAATTCTCATCTTATAAAATATTTAATTCTTGAAAACCCTTCTTGGCTGGGCGGTGGTGGCGCACGCCTTTAATCCCAGCACTTGGGAGGAGAGACAGAGGCAGGCGGATTTCTGAGTTTGAGGCCAGCCTGGTCTAGAGAGTGAGTTCCAGGACAGCCAGGGCTACACAAAGAAACCCTGTCTTGAAAAACCAAAACATAGCCGGGCGGTGGTGGCGCACGCCTTTAATCCCAGCACTTGGGAGGCAGAGGCAGGCGGATTTCTGAGTTCGAGGCCAGCCTGGTCTACAGAGTGAGTTCCAGGACAGCCAGGGCTATACAGAGAAACCCTGTCTCGAAAAACCAAAAAACAAAAAAAAAAAGAAAGAAAGAAAAAAGAAAGAAAGAAAAAGAAAAAAAAGAAAGCCCTTCTCAGTCAATTCTCATGCCAGATTTCTAGTCAAGTAGTGCTTTGCCTTATTCCACACAAATTTAGTGTTACTATATTTTTAAAAATAGGCTTAAAATTGGCCTGGTTTTATTTTTATTATAATTTATTATTTGTTTGTTTAAATTATTTTTATTTTATGTAATTGGTTCTTTACCTGTATGTATATCTAAATATTGTTGGGTCCCCAGGAACAGGAGTTACAGACAGTTATGAGCTGCCATGTGGGTGCTGAATTGAACCCCAGTCCTCTAGAAGAGTAGCCAGTGCTCTTAACCAATGAGCTGTCTCTCCAGCTCATGGTTTGGTTTAGTTTTGTGTGTGATTGTGGGAGTGGAACCCAGAGCCCCAACCCAGCCCTATGGGAGTAAAGTAAGATCCACACCTGCTCCTCATTGTGCTCCTGGACATGTGATGGACAGTGAAGAGAGTGGCCACCACATGTGACTTACAGAACTAGACCTCTGAAATGCAGCTCTGATCATTCTGCCTTCTAACATTAACTAGATGTGTCAGAGAAACTAGAGGACAGACCCTTGAGCTCTATCCTTGGAGATTCTGAGTTAATGAATGAAAGATAAAGCTCCATAAATACAAGATGGTACACACTTTAATGCCAGGACTTTGGGAGGGGGGAATTAAAAAGACAGGTGAATATTTGTTCAAGACCAGCCTCGTCTACATAGTGAGTTTCAGGCCAGCTAGGTCTATGTAGAGTGAAAGACTCTGTCTCAAAAGAGGTTTAAAAAAAAATTTTTAAAGCTCCTATAGCTGAGCAGTGGTGGTCTATGCCTTTAATCCCAGCCTGGTCTACTGCATGAGTTCCAGGGCTACATAGAAAAACCTTAAAACACTAGGAATTGATCCTAGTGTTGAAAAAAATTTAATTTAGAAACTACTTGCAATGATGTTTAAATATATTTTATTTGAGACAGTCTCACTTTGTTACCCTACCTTGCCTGGAATTCACAGTAGACCAGGCTGGCCTTGAATTCAGAGATCTACCTACCTTTGCTTATCTAGTGCTGGGATTAAAGGTGCCTGCCACCATTCCCAACTCTTCTTATTTTAATGTGTGTGAATGTTTGCTTGTATGTATACCTGATGCCCATAGAAGTCGGAAAAGGACATTGGATCAATCTCCTGAAATTGGAATTTTAGATGGGTACCATGTGGGTGCCAGGTCCTCTGCCAACAAACTGCTCTTGACCACAGAGCCATCTTTCCAGCCCCCTTTTAAAAGTTTGGTGGTGGTGGTGGTGGTGGTGGTGGTGGTGGTGGTGGTGGTAATGTTTTGTGGGTGTTTGTTTGTTTGTTTGTTTGTTTGTTTTGAGACAAGGTATCACATAACACAAGCTGGCCTCAAACTCCTAATCTTACTGCTCCCAAGTGCTTGCTTGCTGATCTTACACCACCTAAGTGTGGGATTGCAGATATGTGCACCATACCCTACTCATGAGGTTTAAGTGTATGTGAAACATTGCAAGGTATATGTTTATTTATGTTTATTTTGTTTTTTTGAGACAGGGTAACTGTAGCCCTGGCTGTTCTGGAACTCTCAGAGATCTGCCTGCCTCTGACTCCTGGGTTCTGTGGTCAAATGCATGAGACACCATGGGCTGGGTGTTTGAAAAAAGAAAGCTAGTAGACCTTTTCTTATTCATACAATAGCCCAAACCTGTTTGATCAGCAAGTCGTGTAGTATATAGTATTTTAGTAAATAACAACTTTTAGGTTCTCTAGAGTTTTCTACTGTTTCTAAGGTGCTGATTTGTAAAACACTAATGGCTATTAAATGCATGCATGCTGTCTACTAATTGGAGAGTTCTTGTTTAGAGCTGTTGTAAAAGGCTTGTTATCTCTGCTTAATGTTTTCACACTATAAACCTTTTACTTCCAGCCTAATTTTCTTCATTGTGTTAGTACATCTCTATTCTGCCCAAGTTAGTTAGGATTACAGTTAGCCAGAATTTCTTTTCATTTTCCAAAATTCTAATGGAGATCATTAAAATTAAAACACAGGGGAAGATGTTAACTTCTTTGGCTACATGAGGGAAAGTCTGACAGTAATAAGAGCTAACATCCTATGTCTCACGCTCACCAAAGAATGAACAAGGCAATGTTCTGTTTACCCTCAAAACTTCACAAAGCACTGTCCACCACAGATAGTTATGAAATCATTATTAGGGAGCATGGGTGTGTGTGTTTGTGCACATGTATCAGGCTTTAGGTTTTTCAAGACGGGGTTTTTCTCTATGTAACTGGCTGTCCTAGAACTCTGTAGACCAAGCTGGTTTTGAACTCAGAGATCTGCCTCCCAAGTGCTGGGATTAAAGGCTTGTGCTACCATTCCTGGCATATCAGAGGCTTTAATAAGGAGCTGGGGCTGTAGTTCAGTTGATTGATATGAAACCCTTGGGGAGGTATAGGCAAGAGAATCAGGAGTTCAGGAACGTTCTGAGCTACATAATAAGTTTGAGGCCAGCCTGGAACACAGAAGACTTTGCATTAAAAAAATACATATATTTTATAAAATATTTTCAGTCTGCCAGACAGTCATGATGCTTGTAAGAAAACTCATTAGCATTCTGACAGCAAGACTTCTAGCCTAACCTCATAATTTTGCCTTTAGATTGTTCTATACCCAGTTCAAAACTTATTGGAGTGCTCAGAGTTCAAGGGAAATAGAAAAAAACCAGAGCATAGGAAACTGGCAAGTTCACGTTCTACCAAAGCACACAGTGTTCTCACTGTTATTCTAGTAATTACATATTTTGTGATCATCATTTCTTGCTATTGTGGTTTCTTTTTCTTTTCATGGAATATAACCAGTACCATTATTTTATTTGTTTATTGATTTTGTGTATTTTGGTCTTTCTTCCCTCTTAGCTCCATAAAGAACAGGATTTTTCTGTTTAATTTACTGCATTAAATCCAGTTTCTGAAATGGTGTCTGGCATGTGATAGACATAATTAATTTACTTCACTGACACTCTTATCTGCGAGTCTTCTGAATCATCTGAAACTCCATGTCTATAAAATGGCAGGCTATGCTCTCTTTGTGAGATCAGTTTTGCTTGCCTCAGAGTTCCATTTCTGTTGGGAAAGTTTCAGAATTTTAACCCAGGTACTGGGGTTCATTTACCTTAAACCTTTTTCATGCTGATCTCAGATGTTTAGTAATGGGTATAGACACAGTCTGACATCTATAGTGTCATTTTTTGGTTTTTTTCCTGTCAGTTTTATAACCATACTTGCTTCTACACCCACCCACCCCCATTTATGAAGGTGTTCTCATTGCCTAGGTTACAGCTTTACTGTTCTGAAGCTCAGATCCTGTGACATAAAATTTTAGTGACGTGCTAGAATAAAACAACTCTCTCTCTCTCTCTCTCTCTCTCTCTCTCTCTCTCTCTCTCTCTCT
>NW_021604650.1:632950-634699 GCF_004785775.1 Grammomys surdaster
TCTCTCTCTCTCTCTCTCTCTCTCTCTCTCTCTCTCTCTCTCTCTCTGTCTCTGAGACAGGGTCTCTGTACATAGCCCTGGCTGTCCTGGAACGTAAACCAGGCTAACCTCTGACAGAGATCTTCCTGCCTCTGGTGCCCCCAACCCCACCCAGTTCACTAAAGGCATACACCACCACTCCTGGCTACTGAGGGAACAACTCTTTGTATATGGCATTTGGAAACATCCTATAATAGTATGATTTTGTTTATTGTACTAAAATATCTGATTCTTATTTTAATTTTTAATGATTTGCATGATGTCATAAATTTCCTTTTATCTGTTATAACTAGAAGAGAGCCGAGGCTGTGTTGTAGAGACAATCACAAAGGAATTTTTCTTTCATGTCTTCCTAATTACTCATTCATGCTTAAGGCATTGCTGTCCCGAGCCTCACCTCACCCGAGTTGTACCTTTGATTCATTTATTTAGAAATATTTTAGGGTCTGTTCTGTTCCAGCTCCAGAGTTGTAGCAATGTGTGAAAGACAGTGCCTTTTCTCTCATGTGTGGGAAAGATAGTGCCGTCTTGGGACGGTTGTTTTTATCCTTCCTTAGATTAGAAAGATAATATCATAGTAAATGGTTGGTTGCTATGAAATTACTAACCAGTAAGACTTAGTACATCACTCCTGTTTTTAAAAGAACTCTAATGTTTTAACCCAAAGAAACCAACTCATACCATTCAGTATTTTTAAAAGGAAGAAAGATTTATTTTAGATTATGTGTTCAGAATATTTACTGGGTTGGGAAGCAAATAGCAGGGTACTGGTCACCTCATTTCTTGTTTATTTTGTCTGAGCCCCTAGACTAGGCATGGGGTGATGCCATCCACATTCAGTTAACCTCTTTGAAGCATCATCATAGACAGTTCCTGAAGTAACAATGAAGAGGAACTACCACAAGTCTACCCTTGTCAATTTACACCCAGATGTCTCTCTATAACACTGTACACCTGGCCAATTGCAAAGTTATGTCCATCTCCATAATCCTCATAGCCTTAACAGGTCCGACACTGTTCAGAAGTCAAGTCCTGAGCTGCCTCTGAACTCAAGGAGACTCTTACTGTGATGCACTGTGTGATTGGATTAAAATAGCCAATTAGACAGGAGATTTGATAGTAGGCTGAGCTTTTCAAAAAACACTCTAGAACATCAAGCAATTTGCATCCCTTTGTTGAATGATGGAATGGAATGTTTTTAGTCTGATTTTCAGACTCAAGAAAGATCTGCCTTTCTAAATCAAGAACAACTTGAGTCAAGCTGCTTATTCTACTGTCTCAGATTGTGAGGACTATAACAGGGAATCTGTAGAGCCAGTATGTTCTGAATTGTTCAGCCTACAAAGCAAGCTGTTTTATATAGATTACGTTGCTTCTATAGAATAACTAGCCCCCCCCCCCCCGAAAAAAAAGAAAAGAAAAGAAAAATGCCCCAAATATCCCAGTACCATCACCCCTTTATTATGTGTGTGGGGTGGGGGGGAGTAAACTAAAAAATAGTTGTCCTGAAAAATGGTTTGTCATTCACAATTTGTAGCATGATACTGGCTTTTGTTGTATTGTTGGCAGTTTTTTTTTTCTTTTTTTTTTGCATGTTTTGTAGGACAGCCATCTTTGGTTTGCTATGTACTTATGTGTGTATGCATCTCTTTATATACTCTGTGTGTGTGTGTGTGTGTGTGTGTGTGTGTGTGTGTGTGTGTGTGTGTG
>NW_021604650.1:634709-644151 GCF_004785775.1 Grammomys surdaster
GTGTGTGTGTGTGTGTGTGTGTGTGTGTGTGTGTGTGTGTGTGTGTGATTTTAAAAATAAAAAGCATGCTGCTTGGCCTGGCTAGCTAATGTGTGTACTTGCACCTGGTAAATGATCTTTTTCCTTTCAAATTCTGACCATAGCGGGATTGAGCTCTCTTTGCTCTGATGAGCCACCTTCAAAAATTATGGCTTCCTCCTTTCTTTCATCTTCTGAAACACATAACCCTGACCCTACAACACCGCTTGGAGAAAAAAGTGAAACATTAGGCAGCGAGCTTGTTCTAGCTAAAGAAGGAAAAGACCCCTTGGTTCTTCTAGATAAGAAAAAGCTGGACTCACCTCAGGGCACCAACAAGGACAGAGTAGATGCACCGGTTTCTCTTGCAGCTGACATTCTTTGCAGCCACCCTTCTATTCCAGACAGTTTCCCAGAGCAACCTGCTTCTCTGTCAAAGGAAACTGGTCCAGCAGAAGAGTGGGTAGTTAAAGACCAAGAACCCAAGAACTCAAACAAGGTTCCAAGTGGAGAGGACAGAAGTGCACTGGAACTTGGGCAGTCTAAGGCAGAACACATTTGTACATATTCCTTGTCCCCATCTGAACTTTCAGTAGCCAGTGTAGAAAAAGATTCTCCTGAGTCACCATTTGAAGTAATTATTGACAAAGAAACATTTGACAGAGAATTTAAAGATTTGTATAAGGAAAGCACAAATGATTTGGGTGGCTTGGCAGCTCATGGTGATAGAGAATCCCCTGCAGACTTGTTGGAAATGAATGACAAAGTGTTTCCACTGAGAAATAAAGAGGCAGGGCGTTACCCATCCTCTGCACTGTTCAGTAGACAGTTCTCACACACTGCAGCAGCACTGGAAGAGGTGTCTAGATGTGTGAATGATATGCATAACTTTACTAATGAAATACTGACTTGGGACTTAGATCCCCAAGCAAAACAGCAGACCAATAAATCATCTTGCACCACAGAAAGTACAGGACTAGACAGGAGTGAACATCGCTCAGAAATTCCAGTTGTAAATCTTAAAACAAACCCTCAACAGAAAATACCTGTATGTTCTTTTAATGGGAGCACTCCCATTACCGAACCCACAGATGACTGGACAGAAGCATGTACAGAAGGAAAACCTGTAAGAGACTACCTCAGTTCCACAAAAGAAGCTGGTGGAAAAGGCGTGCCAGGCAGTTCTTGGCCTTATTCAGAGCTGCCTGGCTCTGTGCCTGAGAAATGGGTCTCAGGCTCTGGAGCAGCCACAGTGGAAATGACTTTACCTGACCCGAGGGGTGCCTGGCCTAACTCTGTGCTGGGGGAAGTCACAGAGGTTGATAGTTCTGGGGAATCTGATGACACAGTAATAGAGGACATCACAGAAAATCCCTCAGTTAAGAACAACAAAGTTTTGCCAGAAAAACCTGAGTCCCTTCCAAGTGCTGCTGCAAAAACAAGTGAAAGGGAAATCAAAGAGACTCCCAGTCGTGAAACTGTGAGGAGTGAAATGTGTGAAAACTCTGAGCAGCAGCAGGCCCAGCCAGAAACTCCTACTCAGAGGAATTTGGAAGGTGAGGTGTCTTCACAAGTAACTGATACCCTGAATGAAGTCACACCTGAAAAGCTTGCTATGACTAACAATCCCAAAGTTTGCTCAGCAGCACCTCCAAGTGTTCTTAGTGAGACAGGATGCTCACTAACTGTGCCAGCTTCTGCCAAGTTGGAATCTTTACTTGGAAAATATGCTGAAGATACAGATGGTTCCTCCCCAGAGGACTTGATGGCTGCCCTTACAGGAGCCAAGGAGAAGGGGATAATGGATAAAGAAGCAGTGTTAGAGAAGATAGCAGACTTTAAAAACGCTTTGCCTGTAGAACTTTTGCATAAAAGTGAGCTAAGTGCTTCTGAAACCAGAAATATTAAAAGTAAATACAGTGAAAACAGCAGAGAAACAAATGGAAGCACCCTCATGGTGTCTCCTGACTTAGAGCAGGAGCAGCTCACCATCAGAGCCATTAAAGAATTAGGGGAAAGGCAAGCTGAGCATGTGCAGGATGAAGCAGTGTCTCCTGGAGGAAAACTCAAGCAAGCCTTTGCTCTACAGTCTGGGCCACAGAATTCATGTGACATCCTAGAACACACAGATGTCAAAACTGGATCTGATCTTGGGATTCCCAAAAAACCTACTATCATCAAAGACACTAGAATAGATTCTATTTCCAGCCTTACCAAGACTGAAATGGTTAACAAGCATGTTCTAGCAAGACTTCTCAGTGATTTCCCAGGTAACCATTTATAACAGAAATTCTGCATGTGGCTAATGCTGCTGTGATTATTATACTACCACTTTTTCATTCTGCTTTATGCCCTATAAGAAAGGCAGATTGCCCACATACTGAGTGATCACTTAACTTGGTTTCTCTATATCTGTATTTCCTAAAGCCACAAACTTTGGGAACTAACCTCCTGAGTTCTGTTCTGTTACAAGGTTCTTCTTTCTTCATAAGTAGCCTGACTATGACTATTGCCTTTAAGAATATCACCACATTCATATTTATTTACCAGTTTGTGATTTTGCTGCTGTTTGTTTTGAGACAAGGTTACCTCAAGCTGGCCTGGAACTCACTGTGTAGCCTAGGCTATTGTTGAGCTCATAGTAGTCCCGCTTCAGCCTCTCAAGTGCTGAGATTACAGGCCCAGTCTGTATTCTTACTTATTTTCAAAGTTCAGTGTTTTAAATCTCCATGATAGTGAACATTGATAGGCACTTGGATTTTTTTTTAAATAGGGGACTTGTAAATTTTAATTAGTTATCAAAGGTAAAAGAATTCCTGCAGGGAAACTCAATAAATGTAACTTAATTAATTTACTGTATTCCACAGAGGGTTTATGCTTTGAAAGTAGGTGACCATTATTAGAGTGCTTTTTTGGAGTAATACTTAAGAGAAACTCATTCATTCTTGTACTTCAGACCTACTGAACCGTCTTCGAACAACAGTACATTTAAGAGTACCAGAAGATCTTGTTTGTTTGTTTGTTTGTTTGTTTGCTTTATTTGAAATTATCTCTTTAGCAGATGGCTTGCAGTAAATGGTTTTAAATTCTGTTTATCTTATAAAGTGTATTGGTTACTTTTTATTGCTGTGAGAGACACCATGACCAAGGCAACTTATAAAAGAAAGCATTCAAAAAGGACTTTCTTAGGATGATGGTCATGGCATATGCTTTTAATTCCAGCACAGGCAGGTTGATCTCTGAGCCTGGTCTACAGAGGGAGTTCTACAACAGCTAGGGCTACACAAAGAAAACTTGCCTCAAAAAACAGGTGGAGTGGGGGTTGGGGCCTTGCCTATAGTTTCAGAGAGTATGACTTCATGATGATCATGGTGGGGATCATAGCAGCAGGCAGGCAGGTATAGTTCTGGAGCACTAACTTCGAGCTTACATTTGATGCACAATTAGGAAACAGCCAACTGGCATGGGCTTTTGAAACTTCAAAGCCCACCCTCAGTGACACACCTTACCCAACAGTACCTATTAGTCCTTACCAAAACAGTTCCACCAACCAGGTTCAAATATATGAACCTATGCAGGCTGTTCTCATTCAAACCACCACAGTTGAAGGGGTAGGAAACGATATTTAAAACTCTACATACAGCCAGTGTTGAAGTAGATTACTACTCCAGTGATACATCAGTACCTTTTGAATTCCTGGGTTGCAGTGGTTCTCATTGCAACCATTTTGAGTGATGAAGCATATAGAAATTAGGTCATAAAGCCTCCTGTCTAATTTTGCCATTTTCAGACTTCAGTGTGACCTTAGACAACAAGCCTAACTGGTTCATCATCTTTCTTTGGTAATGGAATGATGGTAGTTATTATACCATGTTTTATAGTGTTGTTAAAGTAAAGAACTTTGTAAGTAGTAATTATTAGTAATTCCCAACTGAGCTATTTTATCTAGAATGAGAAACGAAAGTTGCTGTGGAAGTTAAGGATATTTCTCATTGACCAAATTCTGTTATTGGTAAATATTTTTAGATGGTAGTTAAGGCAGATTGACTATAGTTAAATATTGATTAAAGATTGTGTAATCCAAGTCCTACAGCAGACTAGAGAAGAGCTTTTTGAAGATAAAATGATCCCAGGCTTCCTAGTCTACGAAATACACACACTGACCAGTTAAAACTCAGCTATCACCTACTAGGATAAGTCCAAAGACAACCTTGGAACTGTGTCAAGAGGTCTTGAGACAACTCCCAGGCTGAGTGATTGGTTAGCGCTCAGTGGGTTCAGAAACTGAAAACACTGTTGATTTCAGCAAAGAGTCACACAGAGGAAGATACCAGGCAAGCTTTCAGCTGTCAACATACTCAATGCAGGGAAGTATCAAATTCTTCCACAATTCTTCCACAAAACACAGTTGTCATCCAAAATTGCTTGTTGAGTCCTTGGTATCTAGGATAACAAGCAGTATCCTTATAACTGCTACATGACTACTCAGACTCCAGCATCACCAAGCCAAAAATAGGCATTTGCTATAAATCATATTACTGGGCTATACTTAATCTGATCATTATGAAATAGCATATTCCTGAGGTCTCAGGCAGGTAAAATGTAAAAATAAATAAATAAATAAATAAATAAATCATCAGATAACCCAAGGGGAATATTTTATTTTTCTCTCTTGCCTCCACCTCCAGAGTGCTGGGATGTGCCACCATGTCCAGCTTTAACCCAGATTTCTATATTAAATGATAGAAGACTGAAAACCAAGGAGCTGGAGAAGTGGCTTAGCAATTAAGAGCCCTAGTTGTTCTTTCAGAGGACGCTCACTTCTGGCCTCTGTGGGCACTGCATATATGCAGTACAAATGCTTACACATAGGCAAACACTCTTTTACATGGAATAAAAACTATCCTTAATTTATTATAAAGGTGTTTCTTAGATGTGAAATAAAGAGAATTTGTTATAGATGACCTGGACTACAAGAAATGCTAAAAGAAGTTTTCCAGATTAAAGAAAAATGACATCAATCCCATCAAGCACTAAACACAATAGGACCAAGAATTCAAGGTAAAGACTGTCAGGCTGGCAAGATAGCTCAGTGGGTAAAGGAAACTTGTTGCCAAGCCTGACACCTTGAGTTCAGTTCCCCCAAAACCTACATGGTAAGAGAGAACCAATTTCCACAAGTTGTTCTCTGACTTTTATGCATGACAGTGAGCTCAGCCTGGGCTACATAATGAAACCCTATTTAAAAAAAAAAAAAAAGCCAGTGGACTTAAAGAGATGGCTCATAAACTAAGAACACCTGCTGCTCATACAGAAGATCTGAGTTTGATTCCCAGTACCCATGTCAGGCAGATCATAACAGCCTATAAATCCAACTCCACAGGGATCCAACTCTGGCCTCCACAGGTAACGTGCACTCACATGGAGCACACACAACACACACAGAAAATACACTTCAAAATAACTCTTTTAAAGACTCTGAAAGGAATCCATCCTACATAATTTATAAAACAATCACTAGCACTGATTAATGAATGTAACAAAATTTAAGAAGACATTCTGGCTAATGTTCAAAACATAAGTAAAAATGTCTAATGTGCATGAGGCCCTGGGTTTGATCCCCAGAACTATAATAAAATAAAGTACTCAAGGACTGGAGATGAGTCAGCAGTCACCTGTGATTGCAGCTCCCCAGGAGGCCCAGTACTCTTTTCTACTGCCATGGAGAAATGCAATACCTAAATAAAATACCTAAAAGTCAATTTATTGTTGTACACTAATAGCAAATAATTTTTAAATACTATGAAGTGGGGTGAGGAGTTGCAACTCGGATAAGGTGGTATATGCATAAAATCCTAACATTTGAGAAGCTAAAAGAGGAAGATCTTGAGTTGAGAGTAGCCTGGGCTACAGAGAACCTGCAGCCCTGTCTCCTGCCCCCTGCCTCCCATTTAAACATCACAATATACAAAAAGAGGGGGCTGGAGAATACTCCAGCTCAGTGGCTTAGAGTACTATCTGGATTTAGAAGACTGGCAATTATTACCATGTCAGTGCTGTCCAGAACGTGGGTTCAATACAATGTAGTCAAAGTACTAGGATTTTTCTGCCAGAGAAAATTGAGTGTCCAAATGGAATTCTTCTGTGGAAATACAAAGAACCTAGCAAACCCAAAGCAGTCTTGGAAAAGAGCAAAATTAAGAAACTTAGAATATTCACTTCAAGCCGGGCGGTGGTGGCACACACCTTTAATCCCAGCACTTGGGAGGCAGAGGCAGGTGGATTTCTAAGTTTGAGGCCAGCCTGGTCTACAGAGTGAGTTCCAGGACAGCCAGGGCTACACAGAGAAACCCTGTCTCGAAAAACCAAACCAAAAAAAAAAAAGAATATTCACTTCAAGATATTATAAAACCCTAGTAATAAAGACAGTGGTGATGGCCGGGCAGTGGTGGCACACGCCTTTAATCCCAGCACTTGGGAGGTGGATTTCTGAGTTCGAGGCCAGCCTGGTCTACAGAGTGAGTTCCAGAACAGCCAGGGCTTCACAAAGAAACCCTGTCTCAAAAAAAACAAAAAAAGAGAGAGAAAAAGAGGGGGGGGGTATGATGTCAAAAGTCAAGTAGACCACAGGGAATAATATTACTACTAACTAGTTCAGTGATTTAAACAATGTATTTATTATCCTGTAGACCAGAAATCCAGGTGTGGGTCTGCTGATCTTCAGTGCAAGGTCTTGCTATGCTGAAGTAAGGTCTGATTCTAAAATTGGCGTGTGTGTGGCCCAGAATTGTAACCTCATCTCAAGCTCAGGAGCTTGTTATCAGCTTCTTTGGTTGCTGACAGAATTTAGGTCATGGAGATTGTGGAATTAGATCCCCACTTTTGGTGGTGGGGAGTGGTAAGAGATGGTGGCAGATGGCTGGAGAGGTGGTTTAGTGCTTAAGACCATGCATTGTTCTTGCAAAGACCCAAGTTTACTCCCAGCACCTACATTGGGTGATTCAACCACCTGTAACTCTGGCTTCATCAGCCACTTGGAGCTAGCCTGGTCTTCATAGTGAGATCATGTCTCAAAAAACAAACTGAAAACCTTTATGTGGGTGTGTCTGTGTATGGTATATACACATGAGTGCAGGTACCTCATGAAAGGCCAAGAGTGATTCAGAACCCTGAAGCTAGAGTTACAGGCTTGTGAGCCACTGGATGTTCTAATTGTTGGGTTCCTCCCAACATTTTCCTCCCATTCCCATGGAATAAGACTCAGATTCAAAATATATTTACAAATACCTTGGCCATATAGCTAGGCTCTTCTCTGACTAGAATCATAAATAACCCAATTATTTTAACCTACATTCTGTCACGAGGCTGTACTCAGGTACCTGTGCTCAGGTACTATGTAGCCATCTCCTCACATCTTCGCAGGTGGATCTCCCTGGCTCTATCCCAGAATCTTTTCTCCAGATGTTCCACCTTCTATTTCCTGCCTAAGCCATAGGCAATCAGATTTATTATTGATTGGTGCCTCATCCATACAGACATACGATATCTTCTTTACAGGCTATAGATGCTGGAAACTGAGCTAGTCCTCTGTAAGATCAGTACTCCTAATGGCTAAGCCACCTCTCTCACCCGAAATCACAACTCTTACAAGCTGTCAACTGTGAAGTGGAGAGTGGTGGTCATGTTTAACTTCTGGAGCTGCCCTCAGGTTCTAGCCTCTAGTACTCTCACATGGTAGCTTACTGTACTTAACTAGCCTCTCCTAATCACAGGTTCTACTCATAATTGAGAACAGATGGGGCATTCTATACAGGACACATAAACCAAGTGGCAAGTCTTAGGTAATGTCTTAAGATGTTGCCCACCAGTTCTTTCTTTCTCTCTTTCTTTCTTTTTATTTTTATTTTTATTTTCGAGACAGGGTTTCTCTGTGTAGTCCTGGCTGTCCTGGAACTCACTCTGTAGACCAGGCTGGCCTCGAACTCAGAAATCCACCTGCCTCTGCCTCCCAAGTGCTGGGATTAAAGGCGTGCGCCACCACCGCCCGGCCCTGAGAATCTTTTAAAAAGTATTTTTGCTAA
Source organism: Grammomys surdaster (assembly GCF_004785775.1). Lineage (NCBI taxonomy): Eukaryota > Metazoa > Chordata > Mammalia > Rodentia > Muridae > Grammomys > Grammomys surdaster. Next base: position 642,809 of record NW_021604650.1, read on the forward strand.
TTCTCAGCAGCTATAAAGAGGGCTGAGTGAGGATAATCAGATATATTTGGAATACTGTTATTCCCATTTTCCAGCTTCATTTATTTTGATAACTTCCTTGAATTCTGTTGTCTGATGCTAAGCACCATTAACTTGAGCAGACCCTAAGAAATGCAGGCTATGGTTTCTTTCCACATTAATCACAAATACATATCCTAATGTGATGTTGACACATTCTGAACAGAGATACTATAAAAAACAAGCTACTCTATGTAATATCACATATTCTAGTGATATTACAAATAATGTATAGTTATATATTTAGATATTTTACATTTATATGCCACTATATTGACTTTATATTGGTTTCTTGAGGTTTTCCCCCCTATTTTAAATTCTGTATTTCCAATAAATGATCTTTGAAAGATTTTACACAGAACATGTAAATGTGGATGATTGAAGAAAACATAACTGGTAGTAATATAGGTATTTAAAAGTAAAAATCCTTTTTGATATGAAAGATTCCATTGGTTCTTTCACTCTTTGATTTAATGGCATGAAACTAGTATATCAGTATTTACAATTTGTGGCAAGCAACCTTTCCCTAGTTTATGAAGCAGGCTCAAAAGGTAAAGGCTGCCCAGCCTGACCTGAGTTCATGGCCAGAACCTGTATGGTTTAAGTAAAACACTGTTATTGTGTCAGACTGTAGCTCCAAACACTCAACAGAGATCACAATGAGCAAGGCAAGAATTTTCAGTAATGGCCAGGCCACCTGCTCTAGTGAGCAAGTGACCCCCAGCTACAGTGGGAGACTCCTATATAGGTCTTTTATGACCTTTGCAAGCAAGCAAAGCTTAACGGAAATGGAACTTATGGAACTTTCTGGACTAACATTTAGCAAAAACATGTTGTTACATTTTTAACATCATTATGGGCTATCAGTTTAAGAAAGCCTTGTTTTTCAAGTCAGGTTGACCTGGTTCTCAGGAGTTATTTGTGGTCTGTTGGTTTGTGGTCTGCAAAATAGGAACATAAATCTCATTTTACCTGAAAAATACAAATACTAAGACTTTAGAAACAAGTCAGGAAGCTAAACAGTAGGGAAAATAGAGGCCCCTGTTATTATTTAACCCATATTAAAATCAAAACCAGTAGTGAAGGCAGAAATTGGGGGGGCTGGAGAGATAGCTCAGCGGTTAAGAGCACTGACTGCTCTTCCAGAGGTCCTGAGTTCAAATCCCAGCAACCACATGGTGGCTCACAACCATCCGTAATGAGATTGGATGCCCTCTTATGGGATGTCTGAAGACAGCTACAGTGTACTCATCAATAAAATAAATAAATAAATCTTAAAAAAAAAA
>NW_021604650.1:644551-650985 GCF_004785775.1 Grammomys surdaster
AAAAAGATTTATTTATTTTATTTATGAGTACACTGTAGCTGTCTTCAGACATCCCATAAGAGGGCATCCAATCTCATTACGGATGGTTGTGAGCCACCATGTGGTTGCTGGGATTTGAACTCAGGACCTCTGGAAGAGCAGTCAGTGCTCTTAACCGCTGAGCCATCTCTCCAGCCCAATAAATAAATCTTTAAAAAAAAAAAAAAGAAAAAGAAATTGGGGAATGGGGGTATCAGCTTTCTAATAAGCATGGACCCTTGATGGTGTTTGGTAGCACACACACAAGCATGCTCACAAATGCACACCCATACATGCAGCACACACACATTAAATAAATAAATGTTAAACTTAAAAAAAAAACAGGAATATAAATTGCTCCCTGGATTTGGCTGAGGATTGAGTTTCTATAAGCACGTTACCTGGGCTTTCCTTAGTATCTTTTTTTCTTTTTTGTCTTGCAGCAGCAACAGTGCAGTGTCCTGAAAAGGGAAGTTCAGATAGAAAGGCACTCGGAGCACCTGCTGTACTGAAGTTGCATACACAGTACTTGAATTACAGCGAGATCTAGGCTTTGTCATAAAAGTTGTATATTGCACATGAGATAAATGTTTTGTTTTGGCACAAGCTACTGTAGTAGTTTGTCTTATGTAGCCTTTTATTTTTATTTGTATCTGCTATGTGTGTGTATAAGTCCCTGTAGAGACCAGAAGAAGGCATCAGATCCTCTGGAGCTGGAGATACAGGCAGTTAGTTGTAAACTGAAAATCAAACTCTGGTCCCTCAGAGGAATAGCAGTCATTCTTAACCACTGAGCCATCTCTCCAGCCCCATTGGCTTTTTGTTTATAATGAATTTTCTGAAGGAGTGGTAACTGCTCAAGATATTAAATAGCCCATTTTTGCATGTAAGCATCTTTTTAAAAGCTTAAATTAAAAAACTTTTAAGTATGTCCACTGTATTAGGAGACTATAGAAAAACAACTTATAGAATGGAAAGATATATCTGTGTACATATACATGTATATGGGATTTATTAGAATGGTTTATCTGCTGTAGTCCATCTAGTCTGTCAATAGCAGTCTACCAACAGAATGTTCAAGAATCCAGTTGTAGTTCAGACCATGAGTCTGAATATCTTAGCCAGTCTTCAATATTCATCAGAATCTCAAAGAAGTAGGCTCTAATGTCGGTAAAGGAATAGACTTGCCAGTGAGACCAAGCAGGCAAAGAACAAAAACTTCCTTCTCTGTGCCCTTTATATAGGCTGCCAGCAGAAGGTGTGGCCCAGATTAAAGGTAGATCTTCCTATCTCAAAAGATCTGGAACTCAGGAGGCAGAAGCAGGGAGAGTACAAAGAAATGTATCTCTGTGAGTACAAAGCCAGCTCAGTCTAGATTGAGTTCAACCAGAGCTGCACAGAGAAAACCTGTCTAGACAAACAAGACAAAACAAACAAAAGATCTGGATTAAAAGTGGATTGTCTCATTTCAAATGAAAAAAAAAATCCCTCAAGGTATACCCAGCCACTTGGGTTTTAGTTAATTCCAGATGTAATCAAGTTGACAACCAAGAATAGCCATCACAGCCACATTATAGAAGACTTTGGAAGTAGGGAAGAATAGCTTGTAATTCACCATCAACATAAAAATTCTGAGTAAGTACAGAGGCTTTGCACCAGAAGCCTAGAAAAATAACTAATGAGACTAGAGAGATGGCTCAGTGGTTAAGAACACTGGCTACTTTTCCAAAGGTCAGAGGTTTAATTCCCAGCTCCCCCATAGCCACTAAAAACTATACAGTTCCATGAGATCCAGTGTCCTCTTCTGGCCTCCATGAAAACTGCATACACAGAATATATGGAAACAGATTACACATGAAATAAAAATAATAAAATCTTTAAATATAATTATTTTGGTTTGGTTTTCAAGACAAGGTTTCTCTGTGTAGCCCTGGAACTCACTCTCTAGACCAGGCTGGTCATGAACTCAAGAGATCTGCCTCTGTCTGTCTCCCAAGTGCTGGGACCACCACACCTGGCTCTATATATTTTTTAAAGAAATTTAGTTGAAAGCTCTTTTCTATCCCCCAATCTTAAGTATATATTCTATTAGCAACAAGTCTTTATTGCTCTGTAACAAGCTTTTGTTATCTGTTCCATTGTAACTGTGTGCTGAGACCAGCAGTGAATGAGTAATGACAGCATTAGGCTCTGTCTGCCTGCTCAGCAGTGCCCTGGTGCTTCCACACTCACCCAGGCAGTCCTGCACATCCCTGTGAGGTCCTTACAATGTCTTACAGTGAGAATCCAGCATACACAAGTTCTGCACCCTGTCCCAGTCACCCCGCTGTCACTGGCAAAGGTTGCAGACCCAAACTTCGGAATCTGTTTGTACATTATCAGCTAAAAGAGTGGGCAAATGGTGAATTCTTTTGTGACATTTTACACCTGTATGTAATATATTTTGATCAGATTCATACTCTATCAGCCCCTCTTTTCTCCCTTTCCATTCATTGAAAGAGATATCCCTAGTGACATGGATTTTGTAATCACATCTATTCAAGAAGCTGAGTTAGCAGGGTGGTCAGAAGCCCAAGGCCAACCTCAAGATTAAAAATGAAAAAAGTGGGAAGGGGAACATGGCTCTCCCTAGCACCACATATTCCAGGCAATTTGATGTGCACATCTAATCTCAGCTAGCTCAGGAAGTGGAGATGACCTTGAACTACTGACTCTCCTGCCTCCACCCCTCAGAGTCTGGGATTGCAGCTGTACACCACCACACCTAGCTTATTTGCTGTTTTAAAAGCTGTTCTGGCAGTGGAGACAGATGAATCCCCCCTCTGCTCCCTGAAAAAAGAACTATGGAAACAAAACTAATGTGGATTCTTCCTAGTTTGAACACCCATTCTTATGGCTTCACATTAAACTTTGACACCTGCCCTGTTTGTCACATTTTTCTCCTAACTCTACCAGAAAATCAGAGAGGTAAAAATTTCCAAATGCTTTCCCAGTCTCCTTTTTTGGTGTTCTGTACTGAATATGCTTGGCAAATGTCCATGTTGAGGAGCAGTGTCAGGAAATGAAGGGAAGCTGTAGTCACACTGGCTCTGGGTTATGAGATTGGCCTGTCACAGATTTGAAGAGCCTGTTATAAATAAGGTGGTCCTAGAAGAACCAAAGCTGTAAGGTCACACAAAGTGATGGGATACAGAGTATAGGGCAGGAAGTAACTGCATGCCAAGGCCTGAATGAAGCAAAGGAGCAAGCTGTGAAGTTTTGAGGTGTAGGGCAGTATTATTGCTCTTTATCTGCTATTCCCCAATGCCCTTTATCTGCCCTAGGCCCCAAATTCCACTGGTTGAGCCTAGGGTCTTTCTGTACTGTTAATGCAGTTTATATTCTTCGTGCCTCTAGGGGGCACTAGTTACAGGTGACTTGAATGTCTGGCTATCTTTGTGTAACAACTTTCCAGCAGGTGGCAGTAAAATCCATGAGGACACAGTAGCCTTTTTCAACTTGTGCAAATGTAGAAATCTGTTTATTTTCTTTCTCAGTAAAAATTTTTAGATTTATTAATTTTATTTATATAAGTGTTTGCCTATAAGTATGAATGTATGTGTACACATGTGTGTACCTGGTACGCATGGAGGCCAAAAGAGGTCTATAACTCCCTGGAACAGGGTTACAGACAGCTGTGACCCAATCTGTGAATACTGGGAACTAAACTCAGGTCTTCTGGAGCTGCTGAGCCATCTCTCCTGCCCCCTGTTGTTCACATAGGTAGTTTTTAAGAATATAGATTAGTTATTTTGTAGAATATTTCTGCAGTTGAGTTTGTCTAGTTATTTTCTCTTTTTAAAAAGGTACTTTGTGCTGGGCAGTGGTGTCACACGCCTTTAATCCCAGCACTTGGGAGGCAGAGGCAGGCGGATTTCTGAGTTCGAGGCCAGCCTGGTCTACAGAGTGAGTTCCAGGACAGCCAGGGCTATACAGAGAAACCCTGTCTCAAAAAACAAACAAACAAGAAAAGGGTACATGTTTGGGGCTAGAATTCCATAGAAGCAGAATTGTGTCCTTCTTGTATTTGTCATGTTCAGGGGCACATATCATCAGTTTGTTTGATTGTTTGGTGACATTAAACCTCTCTGCATTCTGTATTGAAACTACAGTTATAGGTATGTGAACTTGACATAGGTATGTGCCTGAACTCTTTTTTTCTTTTTTTTTTTCTTTTTTTGGTTTTTTCGAGATAGGGTTTCTCTGTGTAGTACTGGCTGTCCTGGAACTCGCTCTGTAGACCAGGCTGGCCTTGACTCAGAAATCCGCCTGCCTCTGCCTCCCAAGTGCTGGGATTAAAGGCGTATGCCACCACCGCCCAGCTGTGCCTAAACTCTTGACTGTACCAATTACCCTACTTAGTACTGGCCCTCTTAGGTAGGTGTCCTTCTGGTCAGTTTTCCTGTATAGTCTCAGTTGGATCATGTGCACCTGAGGGGCGCCCTGTTTTCTCCCTGATTTGCAAAACCACTACCTGGAACTCAGTTTCCCATCAGGAATCTTGAAACCTCTCCTTCCTAGTAAGTCACATAAGTTTGTTTCGTGTAGGTAATAATGCACTCTACCTGTATTGGACTTGAAACAGCTTTAGGGAGAAGGTGCCATTTTTGTCACTTTACAATGGAGAATGGCTTAGAAAGGTGAAAAGTAGCATAGGTAGAAATACCAAGACTCAAACTCTCATCTGTCCAACTCTAGAGGTCTTGTCCATTTTTATAAGGCCAGAATGCGCAATTTAGTAAGACCCTGTCTTAAGAATAAAAACAGTAAGATATGTGTCTCAAGCCTACAATCCCAGCTTATAGGAGATCAGGACTTCAAGATTGGGCTACAAAAAATAACCAATAATAACAAAACGAAAAATAAAGAGGTGCCAGGATACTAGGGAGATACATGGCTCAGTCAGTAAAGCACAGCACAGCCAGGGTGGTCCTGGGTTCTCTAACTTCTATTCCCTCTCTCTTGACAGTGCATGATCTGATTTTCTGGCGAGATGTGAAGAAGACTGGATTTGTCTTTGGCACTACACTGATCATGCTGCTCTCTCTGGCAGCTTTCAGTGTTATCAGTGTGGTCTCTTACCTCATCCTGGCTCTTCTCTCTGTCACCATCAGCTTCAGAGTCTACAAGTCTGTCATTCAAGCTGTGCAGAAGTCAGAAGAAGGACATCCATTCAAGTAAGTTTGCTGAGATTGCACATGTCTGAAGTTTAACAGCTGATAGATGGCAGAAGCAGTCCCTAAATACCTTGCAATCACTCTAAGAAATAATTAGGTTAGTATCTGAGAACTTTTAACTTAACTAGAGGCTAACACTTAGAGCTAATGAGAGCTATAAATCCAGAGCAGTGTACAAAATAGCTTGCCCAGGGCAACCCTCAGTCAGCCACTGTGTCATGTTTCAGCCCTATATAACAGCTAGAAACAGCTTTGAACTCCAGGTTCTAGAACCAGGAGTTTACTCTGTTTATTCCAAGTTTTATTTCTGATTTTCTTTAGCTCTAGTGCAGTTTCCCTGGGTCTGGGAGCAGTTATTTTTAACCTTTAAAATATTATTTATGTATATGGCTGTTTTGGCTGTATATATGTCTGTACAACATATGTGTGTGGTGCTCTTGCAGGCCAAAAGAGTGCATCTGGTACCCTGGAACTAGAGTACAGGTTATGAACTGCCCTGTGGTTGTTAGGAATTGAACTCAGACCTTCTGGAAGAACAACCAGTACTCTTAACTACTGAGCTATCTCTCCAGCCCTAATCTGGAGGCAAATTTTAATGCCTTTCTGGTTGTGCTGTGACTTTAACAAATGTTTCCTCGGGCTAGAGATATGACTAAGTGGTTAAGAACACCGACTGCTTTTCCAGAGGTCCTGAGTTCAATTCCTAGCAACCATATGGTAGCTCACAACCATCTGTCATAGGATCTGATGCCCTCTTCTGGTATGTCTGAATACAGCTACAGTGTACTCATATGAATAAAATCTTTAAAAAAAAAAATGCTTCCATATGTTTGTGCTGTTGAAATTCTTTGCACATAAAATTTGTATTTGAGCCTTAGCTTTTAAAAATCCTTTGTCTCAGAGAAAGAGCCCCTGCTGTGACCTCTAGAATAGCCACTAGCTCCCTTCTAGGGCTTGTATTTTCTGTTGATAAGAAATATTAAGTCAAATGTGCCCTTAAAATTATATTGTAAATTAATCTTAACCAGTAGTTGTTGACTGAGTAAGTACATTTTACAAGTTCAGATATCTTAATAGTGATCCCTCTTCTGTTTCATTTCTGTGAATTTATGAAATGTTTTTGCTAAATCATATTAATCCTAACATCTAGGGAGTTTTGTTTTGTTTTGTTTTGTTTTGTTTTGTTTTGTTTTGTTTTGT
>NW_021604650.1:650995-653194 GCF_004785775.1 Grammomys surdaster
GTTTTGTTTTGTTTTGTTTTGTTTTGTTTTGTTTTGTTTTGTTTTGTTTTGTTGGGACAGGGTCTCAGTGTGTCTCCCTAGCTGGCCTAGAACTCACTATGTTGATAAGGCTGGCCTCAAACTCAGAGACCCACCTGCCTCTGCTTCCATACCTGGAAATGTGTCATGTTTACAACCTTCATATGTGAAGGGACTTCTTAGTAAACACGAAGACAAACAAACGCCTCTTACTCTTCTGCTTTTCCAAGAGTTTGAACTCCTCGAGATGTCTTCAAACCTGACAAACAGTAGACACTCAAGTAGCTCCTGTGTGAATGAACAGGTTATAAGCACAGGGTTACCCCTCAGAACAAGAATGCCAGGCATGGTAATACATGCCAGAATCGCAGCATTTGGGAGGCCAAGGCAAGCAGAGCTCTTTAAGTTCAGGCATGCCTTAAGTTCTAGGGGCTATGTAGTTGAGACCCTTTGCCTGCCTGTACTCCTCCTCCCTTTTTTTTTTTAAATAATCTCAGCCTCTGAAAACACAGTGTATTGTGTAGTTTGCAGCCCTGACAGATGCATAATCTCTACCCTCCTCAGTTTTTCCTTTGCTTTTCTAAACTATGCCCTCTGCCCCCCTAGCTTGGGGATTGAGCCCAGGACCTTACACATACAAGGCAGGTGCTCTACTATTGAGCTATAGCTCTAGCCTTTCCTTTTTTTCTTTTAGTTTTTGTTTTGATGATGATTGTTTGTCACAAAGACTCTCTATGTAGCTTTGGGTGTTCTGGAACTTGCTAAGACATAGTCTTAGCAAGTTGCTCAGCAGGTAAAGGTATTTACACTAAGCTTGACAATCTGAGTTCAGTTCTTAGGACCCACATGGTAGAAGGAAAGAACCAACTGCCACAAACTGTCTTCTGACTTTTACATGTGCACCATGGTTTGCACCCACTGTTTTAGACAATGTCCTGTTGCTAGGAAGAGACAACATGACCACAGCAACTTTTATAAAAGAAAACATTTAATTGGAGCTAACTTAAAGTTCAGAGGTTTAGTTCATTACAGTCCAGAGTTTAGTACAGTTTAGTCCATTATTATTATTATTATGGTGGGAAGCATGGCAGGGTACAGGCAGACATGGTGCTGGAGTAGGAGCTAAGAGTTCTATATCTGGATCAGCAGGCAACAGGAAGAGACAATATGAACCACTGGGTCTGGCTTGAGCTCCTGAAACCTCAGAGCACACCCCTAGTGACACATTTCCTACAACAAGGCCACATTTCCTAGTAGTACCACTCCCTATGAGCCTATGATGTCATTCATTCAAATCACTACACGTACACACATGTGCATTTGTAGTGTATTTGAAAAGTTAGAATAGTGCTCTGGGGCTAGGAGATCAGAGACAGAGACATGGAGGTGGATGTTCGCATGTCTCCGCCTGTCAAAGATAGTTGGTATATCTAGGTTGGGTATTGGGTTACACTTCTGATTGTATGGGCGTCTTGTTATTGAGCATTACCAAACTTATAAAGCCTTTGATTAACATTTTTTAAAAAGTTACTAATTTAAAAAAAAAGGGTGAGGAAGGAGGGTGATGGAATACATGTGACAGGAAATCAGATGAGGAAACTAGCTGGAGGAAGAAAGGGAAGAGGCAGAGGGGAACAAATCAGAACTCTAATGGCACATGTATGAGGATGCTGCAATAAAACCCAGTACTTTGTATGTTAACTTAAAATACTAATAAAGGAAAAAAAGCAAGAAGGAGGAGGGGGGATAGGATAGGGGGTTTCTAGGGGAGGGTTGGGGAAAGGGGATGACATCTGAAATGTAAATAAATAAAATATCCAATTTAAAAAAAAAAAAAAGAATAAGCAGCCGGGTGGTGGTGGTGCACGCCTTTAATTCCAGCACTTGGGAGGCAGAGGCAGGCAGATTTCTGAGTTCAAGAGTTCGAGGCTAGCCTGGTCTACAGAGTGAGTTCCAGGACAGCCAGGGCTACACAGAGAAACCTTGTCTCGAAAAAAAACAAACAAACAAAAAACAAAAAAAAAGAATAGTGCTCTGGGGAAGAGGAGATAGGCAGGTCCCCAGGGCTAAATAGCCAGCCAGGTCAATAGTGAATTCCAGGTCAATAGGAAACTGTTTTAGATAGATAGATAGATAGATAGATAGATAGATAGATAGATAGATAGATAGATAGATAGATAG
>NW_021604650.1:653204-674771 GCF_004785775.1 Grammomys surdaster
TAGATAGATAGATAGATAGATAGATAGATAGATAGATAGATAGATAGGCAGGCAGGCGGACAGGACAGAGAGGACAAAGCCACAATTGTTCTCTGACCTCCACATACAAATTCACACAAACACATACAAATGAATTTTTGGTTTTTACCTGTTTGTTTTATAATGCTGAAGATTGAACCAGGATCTCATGTGTGCTAGGCAAGTCCTCTGCTATCTGATATACATTCCCACAGAATGTATTTTGATATATCCACACCAGATAGTTCTTCGTTGTACATGAAAGCCTTACAATTCATAGATAACTGGCATATTAGCTTTTATTCAGTAAAGGACAGCTGTGTCCCCTACAGATATCTAGAATGCTGATTTCACACTAAAATACCACTGTGCTGTTGAAGAATTTCCCCTTGTGTGTCACATGTGTGACTGTTTTTTCTTCCTCTGAAGGGCCTACCTGGATGTGGACATTACACTGTCCTCAGAAGCTTTCCACAACTATATGAATGCTGCAATGGTGCATGTCAACAAGGCCCTCAAACTCATTATTCGTCTCTTTCTGGTAGAAGACTTGGTTGACTCCTTGAAGGTTAGTTGCTGGGCTTTAATTTAGAGGTAAAATAGGGCATATAGGGTTTTATCAGAAAAGAGAAAGCCTGTAAAAACAAGATAGCTATCAACAGAAAGCTGCCACCTCCCTCTGGAGAGCAGCAGTAGACTAGCGGTCATCAGCACAACACCCTGTAATTACTAGTCTCTTTATAGACCCCAAGACAGTGAGTTTTCTGACTATAAGTGCACATGGGTGATCTGTGTCATAAGACACTGCATTGATGCAAACCTAGTTAGCTTGAACTCAGGGGTATCTTTATTCTTATTTAACCTTCTGACATTGACCTTCACAGCTGGCTGTCTTCATGTGGCTGATGACCTATGTTGGTGCTGTTTTTAATGGAATTACCCTTCTGATTCTCGGTAAGGTGACAAGGAAAGTGTGTCTATGTGCTTATTTCTTTAAAAGACTTGTAAGATTAACTGTAAATGCTGAGCCAGATGGTACACACCTATAATCAAAGGTGTTCAAGAAGCTGAGGCAGGAGAATCAAACCTTCAAGGTCAGCCTGGGTAACTTAATAAGACCCTGTCTCAAAAGAAAAATAAAAAAATAAAAAAATAAAAAAGGCCAGGGCAGCCAGGCATGATGGTGTACAACTATAACACCAGCACTAGGTAGAAGGAATCAGGAAGTTAAGGAATTCAGCATCATGTTAAGCTTCATAATGAGTTCTGGGCCCACTGAGGATATATAAGACCATCAATAAAACAAACAGCAACCACAAAAACGTAGCCCATGAGTAGAGTAGTTGTGTAAAGAGTATGTACACAGCATGACCACTTACTCCACATGGCCAGCCTGCGATATCTATAGAGAGTGCTGTAGATATTAGAGTAACCTGGGCTTGTAACTGAGAGTTTATTAAATGGTTTCACAAAGGATTTCAAAGCAACTCTGAATAAAGAACACTGTTTAAATTTGGTTAAATATGGGGACTTTGTTTTTAGAAACCACATTTGTAGTTTAGAAGCTGACACCTGTCATACAAAGAAAATAGCCTGTTACGGGTTTTCAACACTATCTGTATCTGCTCTCTCCTAGCTATTCTCAATTGCGAGAGCTCTTATTTTTCTCTTTTTGATTGTTTCTCTATACTTCATGAAGAAATATCTATGCTGCTTGAGTCTCACATTTGCACTTACTGTGTTTTTATTCTGTCTTACAGCCGAGCTGCTTGTTTTCAGCGTCCCAATTGTCTATGAGAAGTATAAGGTAGGCATTTGTCTGGAGCAGATATGCTGAGAAATGTGTGACTGGCTTCAGTTCATTTTAAGCAAAGTAAGAAACTGATAATAAGAGAGACTGGAGACCTAGATAGATGTTCTGTGTCATAGAGATGAATTATCCATTCCAAAAAAAAAAAAAGATGCTTTATATTAAAGCTAAGCTTCTAAAAACTAAACTGCAGTTTGAAGGAAATGTTAGTGTGAGCAGATGTTTCCATTGTGGACCAAGTATATTAGCTATCCATCTGAAGACCTTTTGGGAGAGCTAGGGAGATAGCTCAGTTGGTAAAATGCTTGTCACACAAGCATGAGAACCTGAGTTCTTATCTCAGGCACCCACATAAAAATACTTGGTGTTAAATGTACACCTGCAATCTGAGCCCTGGGGAGGATCTCTGGGGCTGGTTGGCCAGCCATTCTAACCAAATCAGTGAGCTATAGGTTCAGTGAGGGACTGAACTGTCTCAAAAAATACAGTAGATAGCTGGGGATGTGGTTAGTTGGTAAAGTACTTGCCTAGTATGTATAAGCCCCTGGGTTTTGAGCCCTAACACCACATAAATTGTATATAGTGGTGCATACCTATAGTATGTCGGAGGTGAGTCAGGAAGATCAGAAACTCATGGTTCATCCTTATCTACTTAGTAAATTGGAGGCCAGCTTAGGTTCCATGAGACCTTATCTTTAAATTAATTAAATTAAAAGGTAGAGAGCAATTGAAGAGAAACCTTATATCCAAATTTTGCCTCCATAGACACATGCACACTCATACACACATGCACTGATATGTACATACATATAAACAAAAATATTTTTGGCTTTTTATTATTAAATGAATTAATAATGCCCTGGAGCCAAAACACATCACAACTACAGAATACAGATTAAATCTGCAGTTTCCAATACTTAGAAAGTACTTCAGTGTTGCTACAGAAAACACCACGTAAGTTCTAGTTCTACAAATGATGTGTAATTTTTATTTTGAAGTGTTGTTGAAATCTGAAAACAGAAGTTTGTAACTTCTGAAAAACTAGACATCATTTTTATTTTCATGAATAGTGAATAGTGGGATTTTTAATGGTTGCACTAAACAGGAGAAGAGTGCCTTTTTGGGGAAGTGAGAATATTACCAAAATATATATTGTATGAAAAATTTTGAAATTAAAAATTCTTAGCCCCTTTATTGCCCAGCTGAGCCTTCTTTCCTTCCTTTCTTTCTTAAAGACGCAGATTGACCACTATGTTGGGATTGCCCGGGATCAGACCAAGTCAATTGTTGAAAAGTAAGTGTACTTAGGGACCATGTTCACTATTTCCCATGTGGACCCCTCCCCCTTATTGTTTAGTCTCTTATATAAATGTTACTGTCAAAAGTAACTAATTTTAGCCGGGCAGTGACCAAGCCTGAGTGGCTCCTCAATCCAGCTGTGGCCAGGGCAGAAGCCCCAGGGCACAGGAAGTAAAGTTAAAAACAAGGAGTGGATCCTCACTAAGCTGGGCCACCTGGTTAAGGATGTGAACCCTGGAAGAGAATCTCCTTTCTCCTTCCTCATTAAGAAATCTGAGATTAGCCGGGCAGGGCAGTGGTGGCGCACGCCTTTAATCCCAGCACTTGGGAGGAGAGACAGAGGCAGGCGGATTTCTGAGTTCGAGGCCAGCCTGGTCTACAGAATGAGTTCCAGGACAGCCAGGGCTACACAGAGAAACCCTGTCTCGAAAAACCAAAAAAAAAAAAGAGGAAGCTGAATGGGTTAGGAGTGTAGTTTAGCGGTAAAACATTTGCTTAGCATACATGGCTCCAGATTTCCATCGACAAAGCAAAAAGAAGAAACTGAATGTAAGCCAGGCAGGTGGGTGTTGATGCCAGAATCCTCACCTGACTTGTTTGTTTTATTGTACACTCACAGAAATACATTGTTGAAATACAATTGGTACTGTTCACCAGGCCTGCTTTGTTGTTGAAAGTGTTAGTTGATGTGTATAACCCTCTGTGAGATGTCACATCTATGGAGAGCAGCTTTGACATCACTGAAGGTTCAAATGACCACTTCACCAGAGTAAAAGGCAGCTCTGATGTCCTCTTGTAGTTCAGAGACCTAGTAGTTCAGAGAACCATGAACCAACCAGCCATGTCCTTTTCACACATCTAGTCTTGCTAACTTGTCATTCCTTTTTGACACCTTTTCTTGTACTTCACAAAGCAAAAGAAATGGACTTTTTGATTCTTCCTGGATCCCAGTGAAGGGCCCAGGGATCACTGTAGTGAAACAGACTCAGGCCCTGCAGTAATGGCAGTGTGGTGGGACCCCCTCAGGCTTGTTCCAGACAACTGAGCCCTACCTGATTGCACCCATTCCTGGGGAATAGACCTAGAACAAATGTATATTAAAAACAAATATTTTCAGTTTTCTTTTTCTTTCCTCAATAGGATCCAAGCAAAGCTTCCTGGAATCGCCAAAAAAAAGGCAGAATAAGCACATGGAAGCCAGAATTGCAACAGTTACTAAAACACCATTTAATAGTCATAACATCGTCACTTGTACTATGAAGGAACTTGCTCAGTGTCAGCCAGTTTGGTTCCAAGTTGTTTGTTCTTTTTAATTTGGTGTTCTCCCCTCCTCTCCCTTTACCCTCAGTACCAAGCACAAGATGTGTTAGACTGAAAAAAGAACTGATCTCTTAGAACCCTAAAGAATAAAGATTGAATCAGATTAATAGAATTACTGAGAGCACAGTGGTTGTGGAGCTTTACATGTATCATAAGAGGGGAATAGAAAAGAGCCATGTCTCTAGGGTCCTCTATCCAGTTTCAAGGACTCATACACAGCTCCCATTTACAATTTTGCCCTTATTTTTAAGTTAGGGAATAATGATTAACTTATGAATAAATAGTCTGGGGCAAGAGTGGGATTTCTTCCATTGGGTTTGTATGGCCTTCCAGTCCCACATTCCTGCCTCACACACAAGCAGCTACTCTTACTGCTCCTCTTCTTCCTTAATGAAAGAACTGTCTGCTCTGAATAACTTACAGGTGATAGAGGTGATTCCCTATTTCCAGAATGCCACTTGAGAAATACAGGGTGGTGAGGGAGACACTGGATGGAGCAGTCAGCAGGAGGGCAGCAGCCACCCTCTCTGCTGCTCTTCCTAGGGAAGGAAGGGCTCTGCCAGCTGGGAGGGCAGTGTCCAAGCCATTGGTCTGGGGTACCAGTGTAAGTGATGGTTTGAGAAATCATTCCAGAATGTGCTTTTCCCTCTTTTCCTTGCCCACCTTACCTCAAGTTTAATAAATATGGTTGTACTTTTCTTATTATGAAATAAATGTCTGTAACTGCTGTACACTGCTATAAACTTGTTAAGAAAAATAATCTGCATGTGGGCTCCCAGCCATTGAGTTATTGTAATCCTATCTCAGTCTGTGGGGAGTGAGGTACAGAATATGAAAAGCATTCCTTCTGTTTCTTCCCTGCTGTTGCCACCCCTGCTGTTGCCACCAGTGCTTTGCAGTGCTTTAGCCTGAGGACCAAAGCCCCACTGACTGCAAGTCATGTAGTCAGACTAATCAGAGACTAGTTGTAGTCAGAGGCCTTGGCTGATAAGAGGAGGTACATTTCTAAAAGCATGACACGCAGCTGCTTTCAGTCAGTGCAGTTCTGAAAGGATCTCCATTTTCAGACATATTGATGAAATAGTCTGAACCATGAACCACAGTACTCATTTTAGAGAGTGTTTTCCAGAACTTTTAGGTTGTGTGTGGCCAAGCAAGACCAGGTGATACTGATAAGACAACAGAACTTACAATGGCATCAGTGGAGGTGTCTGGGGATCTTGATTTCTTATCTGAGACCTTGCATCTCTCCTTCAGCATGGAAACCCAGTCAGCTTGAAAACTGGCATCCAAGAGTCCTTCAGTTCTCAGCCCTGCTCTACTGTGAGAAAGTAAGAGCTGGGGACTTCAAGGTATTTGATGGTCACAAAGTTCTGTGACTGTAAAAGTAGGAATGGGTCCTCTTTCCAATCCTTTTGGGAAATGACTTACAGATTTCAATAGATAGAATGCCTTACTCTGTTTTAAGTTTCTTTACCCCTGTACATTTTGAATCCTTGGTTTCCACTGTAGACAACACTCCATCACCATCCTCTGCCCTCCATGGAAGCGAATGCACCGATGGTCTTTGGAGTCTCCTAACAAGGGACCCCATTCTGCACTGGAAGCCTCCACACCTTGCTCTTTTCTTTGTTGCTGCCGCTGTGTTAAAATAATTAGAAAGATTTCTGTGTCACATGAGAGTTTGTTGTTTTTTTTTTTTAAGAAAAATGTAGAGATGAAAAATTACTAATGAAATTGTGTACGTGTCTGTGCGTGCAAAATAAAATACAGTAGTACCAAGGAGTTCTTTTGGTCCCTGTAAAACTGCAAATTGATGTATTAATTATAAATAAAACACACAGTGACTGTCTCATCAGTCTGCAACTTTATTCTTTGTACACAGTTTGGGTGAAGTGAGAGCAAAGGCTTTCGCTCACTCCCACCCTCATTTCAGGAACTTTGAAAAAGAACTCCCAAGATTGCAAGGATTCCCATGGCACTGAGCACAAGCTGCACTACATTTGGTTTCTAAAATGAAGTTAAGAGACCCCATAAAGGATGACCTTAGAAGTGACTGGGCTGAAAGGCTCTGGTTCAGCCTCTCACCTGCCTGGGAATAGGAAGATTCCCCACTTGCCACAGGAAGCAGCCTGTAAACCACATGCAGCTAAAACTGAGATGGTCATTGCATATCTGGTCTGACATCAGAACTACTCTGACTTGCTCTGCCCCCAAACTAAGTTGACTGTGACTCATGGCTGGACTTCTTGATTTTATTCAACATACCTCTGGGGGGTGGGGGGTGGGCTACTTTATGACTGATGCAAACAACTTCACAAATACACATACAAATGTTTGAATAGTGTCACTAAGTAACATGGCATATAAATATGTATCCAGAGTAACATTTACATATGGGCCATAATAGCAAGCATAATCTTTAACAAAACAATGAAGGAACTTCACCTGTTCATGTCAGACTCCAAGGGAGGAGACTCACCAGCCCCTTGAGGCCATAGGTCATCATGGCAGAATCACTGCAGAGGTACTTGACAACCACCTTGAGAGTTGCAACTGTATGGGAAAGGCCTATCAAAATGTATTGTGGGCCCCACCCTTTTTTAGTAATCAGGTGGGCCCAAGAATGTGTCTCCATCAAGTGTCAAGATGATGCTACCCTGGAGACTGCTGAAATCATTTGGCCCAGCTAACCTGAACTTCTGCAGTGAGCTCTGCCAACCACAACCAGCAGCTCCAATTTATGTGGAGGTGGGAGAGGATAATCATCCTCAGCTTAAAAACATGCATGATGGAAAGCAAAAAAGGGTAAGTGCACACCCTGGCACTATCCATAATCTCTGTTCTTAAGATTTTAATACTGTCTCCAAAACCCTGGCTGGTCAAAACTGGAATTTCACTGAGCCAGCAGCCGTTCCAGAATACCTGATGGCCTCAAAACAAGCACAGATAAGCAGCCTAATTCCGCTGGGGAAACCTCAGCGGCAGGGAAAGTGGGCCCCACCTGGAGTTCTGACTGACATGTCTGCACTGCTGAAAGCGCCTGCATCCTCATTCCCAGGAAGTACAGTACTTTGCTGTCCTCAGGAATCACAAGTGCTGTGGACCTGCAGTGCCCAACACACACTTTGACAGGCCTAATAGGTAAAGAAGTCTTGGTAACTTGCCAGATTGGAAGCAGTGCAATATAGTGCAAAGCTCACTGAACTGGGAGTTGAGATTTTAAAGGGATCAGTTTGTAAGCTCCAGGGTCCCTTCCCACTGACAATCTTGAATTATAAAAAATGCTATAAAATCCGTGGTATAAAATCCATCTCTCTATCTAGGGAACTGGGCCTGAGGCACTTGAACCTTGAGCTCTGGCTCTGGAGGGTGAGAAGGGATTTCTTTTCTTGTTTTCTCACCACAAGGGCTGCACTGGCCCCAGAACCCGGGTCCCACGCCTTGACCACCACACCCTGACTTTAAAAGGAGGGCACAGTGCCTGCAGTGACTTCCCTTTGTGAAGAGCAGACACTGGACCTGGAGACAAAAGGCCAAGGGAACATGGAGATACCTAGAATACTCCCAATCCCCTCACCACACTCCCATCTCAGTTCTTCCTCCACCACCTCACAGCTTATCTCTGATACACGCATAATAAATAAGACATTTGCACGTAAGGGTGATTGGGCCAGTTCCCCTCTCCCCTTGATATAAAAAGCATTAAATACAGTTTCAAAATAAAATACAAAGAGCAGAAAAGGGCCTGATCTTCGGACCACCTGTTCTCCACGGGAGAATGAAATCTACATATCCCTCTCGGACCTGCCTGGGAGATTGAGGGGCCCTTTTGGCACCACGGGGCCTGGCGCTGTTTCGGGTAAGAGCAAGGGAGGCCCAAGGCCAGACCCCAAGCCCTGGGAGCTGAGAACCAGTAGCGTGTCCACCGAGAACAATTCACGTTCAGAGGGGGCAGTAATAGAGCCCAACCGCTCCAGCGCTCTGAGGTGGAACAGTACTGGCACTGGACCAAGAGTGCTCCTGCTGCTTTCACCATGTGGGTAACAGAAGCCCTCTGAGCAGGAGGGCCAAAAGAAAAAGTGCTAATCCCTTTATGCCCCCGGTCCCGAAGGCGTGGCAGTGGCCCAGGATGGGTGCGCTGTCCCCTAGGCCAGCCGGGGAAGCTGGCGCAGCAGACTGGGCCCCACCGTTCCGCCCGCACCCCGCCCACTGCTCAGCCCCAGTCCATTGCCTGGGCCTCTGAGAGGCCAAGAATACCTATTGGACCCCACAGCCTGGGAGCCGAAAGCCGCGCCCGCTGGCGTGAGGCCGCATAGAACTGGGCCACTGGCCAGGGCTTGTGGCCAGCCCGTCCTTCCTGACTTCCCTGCGCCCTGCCTTCAACCCTAATACTGACTGACTGCGCCCCCACCCCGGCCTGGCAGCACTGCGCCCCCGGGGACCGCCGAGAGTGCTCACTGCGAACACTGCGGAGGCGCTTTGGCTTTTCAGGAAGCGCGGAGCACCCCACAAAGAGCGCCGGGACCCCAAGGCTATTGCGCGCCAGAGGCGCAAATACTAAGGCTGGCACAGAGGAGTGTCACCGGAGGACTGCAGCGGCGCCATCCCATTCCCATCCGCAGCCCTGGTTTAGCCCGGCCAGCGGGGCGGTGAGGGTCCCAGGGCCTGACATCAAGGTCTCTCAGCCCAAGGGCCAGGCCATAGCAGGGTGACTGCTACGCGCGACACACTGCGCCAGGCTTGAGATCCGCGCCGCTGTCTCGTGGCGCCGGAGCAGGTGGCCCGAAGCCCTCGTGGCCGTAGCAACGCAGCGCGGCCTCCTCGTAGGCCTCCAAAATGGTCTGGCGCTCCTCCGGGGTGAAGTCCATAGAGAAGGGATGCACCTGCAGAATGTGTCGCTTGATGGTGCTCACCTTGAGCGTGGCCAGCGCGCCCCCGCACACCATGCACACCAGCCCGCGTCGACTGCCGTCGTAGTCCATCAAGTACTCGCCCCGCCAGCGCGGCTGGTAGTTGCGCCGCTGCTCCCGACTACGAGGCGGCGGCGGCGGGGGAGGTGGCGGTGGCGGCAGTGGCAGCGGTGGGAAGGCCAGGCCCCCGGGTTCCTGGCTGTCATCTTCGTCCTCCTCTTCCTCGGCAGGTCGCTCCGACGGAGCTCCAGGGGACTGCGGCGCGTCGCCTGGAGAAGAACAAAGGGCTACCTTGGAGCCAGTGGCAAGAATTAGGCCCAGTCCTGCTCTCCACTACTCTCCGGTGCCGTCCTCCCGTCTCTCTACAGCCTTCCATTCTCGCCACCCTTCCCGCCGAGCCCTGCCCTCTCTCCCTTGCCAGTAGCTCTGGCCCTCCACAGGCTCACCCCACCACTCCTCCTCTGGCTCCGCCTCCTCGGCCCCTCCCCCCTCCTCAGAGGCTGAGGCTGTGCTGGGGGCGACGGGGCCGCTGGGCGACTCCGGCCTGGGCAGCCCCAGGGCCAGCAGGTGTGCGGCCTTTTCGCTCCACTCCTGGGCGATGAGGGCTTTGACTGGCCCGCTGAGGCTGTTGGAGCCGGGATGGCGCTGGCGGATGTGTCGCTTGATGGTGCTCATCTTGAGCGAGGCCAGCGCGCCCCCGCACACCATGCACACCAGGCCGCGCCGGCAGCCGTCCAGCTCCATGAGGTACTCCAGCCGCCAGCGCTCCTGGTAGTGGCGGCGATGGTCTCGGCCCCTCCGAGGCCGGCCCGGGATGCCCGCCCTCTCGCCCTCGCCCTCGCCCTCCTCGGCCTCCTCCTCCGCCGCCGGCCCGGGCCTCTCAGGCACCCAGCCAGCCTCCTCCTTTACGTCTGGGGGGCTGAGATCCTGAGAGGAGGGGGCTCCAGAAGCGGGGGCGGAGTCCCGGCTCTTTCTGGTCAGGTCCTGGGGGACGAGGTCATCGTCTGTTGGGGAAGGGGTGAAGGAGAAGGGCTCTCAGCCTTCTGGCTGGGTTGTCCTTACCCACACAAGAGGGTTCCATCCTTACTCCTCACCCCAGCCCCAAGCTAGCCGGCCCCAGCCAGAGAGAGATGGGTGGGAAGTTGAATGTTTGTGTGTAAAGGGAAAATAGGCCTGCAGCCCTCAACCAAAAATCCCTGCCTCCCAAATACTGAAGGGATCTCAGCCCTGGGACAGCCTCGCACCTGGTGAGGGCTGGGTGAGCTCAGACAGAGCCTCAGGCTGGTCACCCCAGGCCTGCAGCAGGGCACTGCGCTGGGGGCCACTGAGCCCTAGGGAGCTGGGGTGCACCTCCAGCACGTGAGCACGGATGTCGTCCAAGTGTAGGCTGGGCAGTGCCCGGCCGCAGGCCATGCACACCAGCCGATTCCCCCGTGGGTCGTAGTCCATGAGACACTCAGCCCGGAACCAGTTCTGCAGTGACTCCTTCAGCCTCCGCTCCAGGCGCCGGGCCCCCAGCCCCCTGCTGCCCCCAGCCCTTCGGGAGGCTGCCAGGCGCCGGCGCCGAGGTGCCGCTGGGCCCCCTCGGACCCCTCGCCGCTGGCGCCGGCAGCCCCCACCAGCTGGGGCTTTGCCTGAAAGGGTTCGAGGGAAGCAACTGAGTCTCTGGCCCTCTGGGGAGTCCTCCACCACAGCCAGGTGCTCCACACACAACCTCTTTCTCACTCAACTCTGACTCAGGTCCCATGCCTGTCTTTTCCTCTCCTCTTACATCTTTTTCTGTTCTGCTTTTTGTTGTTGTTGTTTTGTTTTCTTTTCTTTTTTTTTTTAAACACAGAATCTCATACAGCCTAGGCTGGGTTCAAAGGCCCTATCTAGCCACTGCCTATCTAGTGATGCCCCTGCCTCCACGTTCCTAATACTAGAATAACAAGCATATGCCACCACACTCACTCCCTTTATCTTAACCCTCTCCCTAATCCTGTTCACTCACTCAAGTCCCACCCAGCCTCCCTAAACCCAGATTTCAGCCCCTTCCCTGGGCTTCACTGTGCCAACACTACACCCCACTTCCCTCACAAAGTACCCTTCCTCAACCTGACCCTCACACCCCTACAACTACAGTGTCTAGGCCTACCCCGACACCACTATCCCTCCCCACGCTCAACAGTAAGGGCAGTGAACAGACTCCACCCAAAGAACAGAGACTTGCTCAAAAAAAAAAAAAAGGCAGAAAAGCAGCCCCCTCCCTGAGCCCCATTACACACAAGCCCCTGCCTCTCCATATTCTGTATTACCTGAGCCCTTGGGTGGGCAAGCTTGAACGTTGGCCCTCTCCTCCTCCTCTTCATCTTCTTCTTCCTCCTCCTCAGCCCCCTGGGCCCCCAGGCTCTCAGCCTCACCACAGGCCCCCAGCCCCAGATGGGCGTCCCAGCTGTTGCTGATGACCTCCTTCTCCCTGGGGCTCCAATGGAGGGAGTAGGGGTGTTTCTGGCGGATGTGCCTCTTGATGGTGCTGAGCTTGAGTGTGGCCAGGGAGCTGCCACACACCATACACACCATGCCGTGCCGGGAGGGGATGAAGTCCATCAGATACTCCAGCCGCCAGTGGTCGTGGTAATAGCGCCGGTGGTCCCTGCCAGGGATTCGACTCTTTCCAGGCCTCGAGGCCCGAGCCTCACAATGATCTGAGTATTTCCTGCCTGAAGATGCTGGTCCCCTGGCCCTGGAGGAGGGTAGGGGGGCACTCCCCCAGGACCCCAAGGCACCCCCTTCCAGCTGAAGAGCTTGTCCTGAAGAAGGGAAAAGGGAGACAGGTTCTCAATCTCAGATTTCCAGAGAAAGGACCTAAGGCTTTGATTTGGAAGCATGAGAAGGGGCGGGGAAGTTTAGGGGGAGAAAGGGAAGGCAAGAGCAAGGGAAAGGGGGGGGGGGAAGGGAGTCAGAACACCCATGGAGAGCAGGTACCCAGCTCGGCAGAACAAAGGGATGTGGACACTGGGCTACCTTACTGAAGACCTTAAAACCAAGGTGAAGGCCAAGGAGGATGCCAGCCTACAGGGGTCTAAGGAGGGAGGAAGCCGGAAACTCAGCAGGCTGGGCAGTTACAGGCAGAATGGAGCAAGCAGTAGGGAGAGGGGAACAATAGGGGGTATTTGTCTGCACCCAGATCGGTGCACACCACCACCCACCTCAGGCCCCTCCAGGAGGGCCCCCACCAAAGGTTATCTCCCTTTTCCAATATGCCTCAAATATGCCATCTTGTAAATAGCAGTTTAGGGATGAGGTGTGAACTGTCAGGTCTTCCACTGTCGGGACACCTAAGACACAGCTGTCAACACCTCCAGGGAAAGGAGTTTCTCAGACTTGGACTTCCCCAGAGTCTGGGAGCAGACCTGAAAAGGGGAGGTAGGCGGGGGAGCAGCCACCACCCAGCACACCCATTCAGTCTTTCTAGGCATTATCTCATTTGTGCTGGTAGGGACCACCTTACTGCCGAGCCTTCCCAAAGGTGTGCACTTCTGGGGCCTTGCCAACCCATTAGTGTTCCTTCACCCAGAGCCCTCCTTGCAGTGCTGGCTGACCATTTTTTATTTAGAAAATGGTCTCCTGGCCACAAAGACTAAGCAAGCAGATTCTGGTCACTCTCTCAGTACAGAATCCCAGAGTCAGACAAACAAATGACAGGATCAGAGCGGGTTCTTGTCCCCATATGGAGTTGGTTTTTGTTGTCTTTTTTTTATTTTTTTATTTTTGTCTGTGTGTTTGTTTGTTTGTTTGGCTTCCATTACTTTTTTTTAGGTAGAGGTGTAGAAAAAACATTAGATTCGAGATCTGGCTTCACTGGTGCCTTGCCCAGTGACCTTTGGTAGGTCACGTCCGCTCTCTGGGCCTATGCGTCTTTGTCTGCAAACGCACTGACTGAATAGCTATCATCCTACTAAGCATCCTTCCAGTGCAGGAGCCCCGTGTTAAATCTAAGGCAGACTGGCCCTTTAAGAGCAGAAAGAAAAAAAGAAAGAAAGAAAGAAAAAAGAGGAGCTGAGATTTAAAAAAAAAAAAAAGGGGGGTGGGGGGTTTACAGGAAGGGGAGCTCAGAGAGTAGAGAACAGTCTCCCTAGTCAGGACGGAACCTCCGCTGATCTAAAGGCAATGAGCCCTGCAGTCGGGAGACAAAAAAGCAGTTGATTTTAAGGGTCAACTAAGACCGGCGAGTCTTGGTACAGCTGACAAACTGGGGCCAAAATCAATTCTGAAACGAGAGAACGCACGGGCAGGAGGGGGCATCCACTTTCGTGTGCGAACCCATCCCTTACTTCCCGACATGGGAGATGACAGACGGGGGACCCCAGGACGCAGGCTGCGCTTTGTTTCTCGTAGCGTAATCGTGAAGGGAAGGCACGCAAGCCCACGCAGAAAGGGACGGCATACCCGAGAACAGCGGAATCCCGAGCTACGCTACTCTGGGGAAAGCCTAAGAAAGGGACAGAGGGACTGGGTAGCCTTTAAAAGAAAGACCAATTAGGAGTGTGAAAGAGAAAGGGCGGGAGCCGCAAGTTCCAATGCCTCGACTCCCACGTCGCTGGCCCCCCAAAAACGAGCGCCGCGGGGCCCTTTAAGAAGCAGGGATCCGCCCCAGCCCGGCGGGCAGACCCCGCCACGGGCGGGGAGCGCCCCGCGGGCCTTGTAGCTGCTCTCTACGCCCACCAGGTGGCGCCCCGAGCCGCCCTGGGCTCGTCCCCCGCTTTGTTCGGCGGCCGAGAGGGGCCCGGAGCCGCAGCCCTCCCCTCCCCCACGCCGGGGCCCCCCACCCCGGGCCGTCGGCCCCAGATCTTACCGCCGTCGTCCTCCTCGGGCTCCGTGCCGCCGCTCGCCGCCGTGGGCGGCAGCCGTCGACCCCGTGCCGAGGCCACTGCGGGCCCGGGGCCGCCCCTGCCGCCGCCGCCGCTCCGGCTCCGGTGGTCCCCGCCGGGCTCCATGCGCTGCGCTGTGGAGCGGGGGCCCCGAGGCGGCGGGGCACGGGGCCGCGGAGCCAGCGGCGGCGCACGCGGGGCGCTCGGTGCGCGGGGCCCCCGGGCGTGGGAGGCATTCACGGGCGGCCGGCCGCACGGACGGCTGGCTGCTCGCTCGGCAGCGCGGGCTGGACCGGGGTGGGGATTCCTGTCTGGGGCCCCTGGGGCTCCTTTAAGGGCTCCTGGGTAAATTTAAAGGGGCCGCGCGCAATTTCCTCCTGCCAGCTCGCGGGGGGCTGGTGCGGGGAAGGCGGGAGGTGGCAAGTCCGCAGCGGGCGCTTGTTACGGACGCGGAGAGCACCGATCTAAGCGCCCTCGCGGGCCCGCCCTGCCGCGTCCGCAGCTGCAGCTCCGGCTCGTAAAGAGTCGCCGAGGTGACCAGGGGCTGCCGCGTCCAGTCCGCTGCGACGCGCTTCAGCCACCGCCCCCTCGGGGCATCTCCGAGCGCGGCTCTCCGCAGCCCGCTAGCAGGGGACCGCCCGGTGCGGCGTCACGGTTCCCCTCTCCGGGGTGCCTGGTTCTCCCTCATGAGCTGGGCGCGGGCCCCGAGCGGACGCGCCTGGCAGGGGCCCCAGATGGCCGCGGCCCCGCGGAGAGGGTGGAGCCGTGGGGGCTGCCGCGCCCCCTCCCGCGGGAGCCTGGGGCTAGCGCTGGCAGCTCTGGCTTCTACCGGGGAGGGGCGGCGAGACGAGGTTTCCCCGGAGCCGGCCAGAGTGAGGACAGCGGCCGCGAAAGCGCAAGCCGGGGAGAGGGGCGCGCAGAGGAGTGTAAGAGAGCTAGCACGCTGCGCCTGGCCAGCCGGCGTTGCGAAGCAGAGGTGGCCCCGAGCTGGAAGCCGGAACCAGAGGAAGACTGCGGCGGTGATTCAGGCTCCTGCCCCCGCAGGCCTATAGGTACCGGGTGAGGCACTCCGCTCAGCCCCGGGGCTCCTGCACAGGACGAAGGGGCAAAGAATGCTGGCCCGGATCTGTGTGATGGGCAGCTGGAGACGCGCGTCCCTAGGCTGGCAACCCCTGGGGCGAATTCTGGCTTCGGCCGAGGGACACCTTCAGGTCCCTGACTCCCGGTAAGCCTGGAGAAGGAACCTGGAGAGGTTGTAGGGGCTAGGCAGCCTGGGCTGCAGGACCAGCTGGAGAAGCAGGTGCTCGCTTAGCCTGTGGTTGGTCGCCCATAACAAAGCAGGGGCCTGGAGATCCAAATTACTGGAGCGGGAGACTATGAGAGTCTAGAAGTGGGTTTTATTCCCTCCTTGTCGGGGAGGCACACCACAGACAGTCAAAGAAGTCGCCATTCGTGGACTCATTCTCACACTTAACACCTACTATGTGCTACAAGAACTGACACTCTGGACATGCAACCACCGTGAACAAAATTGCTACTACTGCGGGTAACTTAAACATCCTCAGCCTCTAAGAAGGAAACAATTTCAGCCCCTTGGGAGTAAGGGAACTAGTAAATTACCCGACCCACAGGAAATCGTTCCCCAAAGTGTATATACCATGAGGACAATAACTAAAATTTCTGAAGTGCCATAATGGCACTATCATTGGTGGAAATCACCCTCCACCCCCCATGTTGTCTCCTGTCTCCAGGATGACTTGGGAGAGATTTCACCTTAGGGAAATATAAGTCCCTTTCCATAGCTCTGCTCTCCCACGGTTGGCTGCCCTTAATTTCACCCCCTTGGACTGAGCAGGGCCACATGCTCATGGGATGAATGCCGGATGCACCATGAAGTGGAAGGTTGCTAGGCCCAGGAACACACACACAAGGCAGGGAATTGGCCTTTACATGTTCCTGTGTAAAACCTAAAAAGATGCCAGGGGTTCATGGCACAAGCTTCTAACCCTGCACTGACAGACAAGTCTTTGTAGGCAAACCTGGTCTACATAGCAAGGAAGGAAGGGCTGGATGTGGTGACAGGAAGCTATGATTCCAGCACTCTGGAAACTGAGGCAGGATGATTAGATGTTAGCTCTAGATTCTATCCCAAGAACCTTTACTAAAGGAATAAAACACTCCAAAGCAATCTAGTGACCTAAGCAAAAGAAATCTGTTTTCCTAAAGCCTCGTGCTTTATCTAGTTTAGTTTCCAGGTATAAGGGTCTCTAGTGGAGGGCCAGCCCTGCAAAACAATTTGGAATCTGTCCTTTCCGATATTATTTACAAAAAGAAATTTTGTTACCAGAAGAAAGCCATCACAGCCACCTGGAGCTATGTTTAAATTGCCAGTCCTCACCCATACCCATCTCAGGAAGGGCCTCAAGGCTCCACAAGCATTTGCCATCCATAGTTCAGTCCTCACAGCCTACCACAAACATGGAGTTGCTAAGATGAGAAGCAGAGTCTCTAAGACACACACTGATCCAAGCCAGGCACATGACTTTAATCCCACCACTCAGGAGGCAGAGGCAGGTGGATCTCTAAATTGGAGGCCAACCTGGTCTATAGAGCAAGTTCTCTGTAGCCAGAGACAGGAAAAACTCTGTCTCAAAAAACCAGGGAAGGCCGGGCAGTGGTGGCACATGCCTTTAATCCCAGCACTTGGGAGGCAGAGGCAGGTGGATTTCTGAGTTCGAGGCCAGCCTGGTCTACAGAGTGAGTTCCAGAACAGCCAGGGCTACACAGAGAAACCCTGTCTCGAAAAACCAAAAAAAGAGAGAGAGAAAGAAAGAAAGAAAGAAAGAAAGAAAGAAAGAAAGAAAGAAAGACAGACCAGGGAAAAAAAGAAATTTCCAGTGGACACAGTGGTAGACAGGCTTGTAACTTTAATTTTTTTAAACCTACTTTTCCTGATGGTTCTTAAAAGCTTTAACCTCCCTTGTAGGCCACCACCCACTAGAGGTAGTGGGGAAAAAGGATACAGAGGAAGTGGACCTGTTTAGAAAGGTTCTTTGGAGCAACTCTCCTCTGTGTTGTCTGGAAATCAGCACTTGAGTTCACAGGTCAGCAGCAGCAGCTCGATTCACTCGCGAACACTATAGCAGTCCAGGTAGATAGAGTTGAGATCAGCAGAGGTAGCACTACCTAGCAGAGACAGCCAGGCTTCAGCCTCAGCAGGAGTCGGCATGAGGGACCAGGCCAATAGGAGCACCAGCTCTCTCAGTGAAGTGAAGATCAGCAAGGAAGACCTAAGACCAACAAGCGTTGAAAAGCTAGTTCTATAAGTCAGTCTATCAGCCACAGCCATAGTCCATCAAGTCTTATTTATATCCCTCTAAACATCACGTGTCCTCCACTGGTCTTGTCTCTGTGTGTGAGTCTGTCTCAGCTGACATCACTCTGTCAATCAGCCTGAGTTCGAGGAAGCGACAAGAAACTATAGCAGGCCACCACAAGTGTTTTGGTGTGTTTCTCCCTATGACGTATGGACAAATGCAGCTCAACTACAAAATGTAAAGTGGACCAATATATGCCTGCCATTAGCAAAGACTCCTTCACCACGTGTTCTTTCATGTGCTTGCTTCAGCAGAACATCTTTTCTCCCGTGTCTGCTTCAGTGAAATGTTCCTTCAAGAGTCTGCCTTAGCCTCTCATCTGTGTCCACTTCAGGAAAACACTCCTTCACGGGTTTGCTCCAGCAAAAGACCTTCTAACACCACTGGCTTTCCAAAAAATCTCTTAAGTTTCCACTTCACAGGCAGAAGACAGAGGAGCAGAATTGTTTGAAACCAGAATGATAAGGTTTTCATAGTGAGTTCCGGTCTACCCAGAGCTATGCATATATCCTGTTGCAAAATAAAATAAAGCTATATGTAGTGGTGCATGCGTAGTGTCAACTGGTGACAGCAAAGTCAAGAGGGTCTCAAGTTTGAGGCCAGCATGAAAAAAGGGGAAGGGCTTGAGGAGAAGGGAAGGAAAGTGGAGAAGGAGGAAAGGAAAAAGGAAGAGGGAGAGGGAAGAAAGGACAAAGAAAATTTCAAATAGTACAGTTTTATAAAGGGAGGAAAACCATTTTCCTTGGCCTTTTTTGTTTGTTTGGTTGGTTTTGTTTTTTCGAGAAAGGGTTTCTCTGTGTAGCCCTGGCTGTCCTGGAACTCACTCTGTAGACCAGGCTGGCCGAGAACTCAGGAATCTGCCTGCCTCTGACTCCCAAGTGCTGGAATTAAAGGTGTGTGCCACCACCGCCCGGCTCCTTGGCCTTTTTTATGTAAAAAAAAAAAAAAAAAAAAAAAAGTACTTTCGTGTGTATGGCTCTTTCTTTCACCTACTTGTATGTTCAAGTACTATGTGTATGTCTGGTGCCAAAAGAGGCCAGAAGATGGCACTGGATCCTCTGAACTGGAATTACACTTGTAAACTACCACCATGTGGGTGCTGGCAATTGAACCTGGGTCCTCTGGAAAAGCAGCTTACTCAGTGAGCTATCTCTCCAATCCTCCTTTAACCCTTTAAAATTCTTTCTTTTTCCTTCTGATTATTAAAAATAAGTATTTTGTGAGCCCCTGAGAGCATGGTGAGTTCTCAGCCTCTGGTACCAATGGGATGCCAGAGTTGAAATATGGGGTCATATCTCCAAGAACAACCATCAACCTGGGATGGCATCCAAGGGACAGCATGGTTTGGAAAGCCCAGGAAGCATTGCTGGGAGGAGAAAGGGACAGCAGGCTCTGCTGGCCAAGGCCAGGCCACTTGAGGTAAGTGATGGACAAGTGGAAGAACGGAAAAGGAGAGGGACTTTAGCAAGGACTAAGCCTTAGGGGCCACCTTGAAAGTCCAGTCTGTCCTTGAGACCCCAGAAGGTTCAACTTCCAGGAGATACCCCTAAGGACACCAGAGAGGGAGGTTACAGAGCAACTCACCTGGGCCTTTAGAGCAGGCAGCAGAAGCAAAGAGAGACCTCAGCCACCAATGCAGCAGTGCCAATGAGGACAGAGCTCGAGCGAGCTACAGCACGTAGTGGTGCAATCACTGCATACAGGAGGGGGTGAGCTATAAAGTGAGATGCCTCCTGTGTCCACCCCTCACCCCTGCAATGGCTGCAGGAAGAAGATAACTATAGCACATGACTTACCTGGAAGCTGCTCACACCCAAAGTTGGTCCTTCTTCCCATTTTCTACCAAGGTTCCCCTAGAGGAGAGCTGTGGCTTTGACTTGAGTTGTATTAAGAAGGTAGAACTGGAGAGACGCACCTGCCACCACGTGGTGGAGAGATGGGAAAGAAAAGCCAAACAGTTGGAAAACAGAGAGGTGGAACTGGAGACTTGTGGGAGCAGCCTGATGTGAATAACCTTCCGTGCCACCTGAGGCCATGATGAAGTCCCAGCCATGCTACTACTGATGTCCATGTCTGGGTCAGCAGCTGTGCAGCAGCAGGGGTCTGTGTCAATGTCCTGTGGCTCATACTACCACCAAAGACTATGAGGATGCCCCTGATCTGGGCTGCCACCTGGCATCATGTTTAATGTCCAAGGGCTGTGCAGAACTGGCCCTGTCCCTCACTAGCTCCTATGAGATGCTGTGGGAGAGAGAGGAATGCCCTCCAGCTCCTCGACACCTGGAGGGAGGAGGGCTGATATGTTTGCAGGAAAGGTCATGAGAGTGGAAGAGCTAGTCCCACCCGTCATGGGCTGTGGTAAACTAACAGGGCAGTGCTGGAGAGCTCGACCTGGAAGTCTGGGTACAGGAGAGCTGGTGGGCTGACTAACTCAGCCACCACTCGGGCTTGATCCAGGGCTATGAGGCTACCCAATTTTATGAACTGCTGAACCTGTGAAGGAGCTAGTCTTACCAATGCAAAGCTGAAGGATCTCCATGACACAGGGCAACAACAAGATATCTGAAAGGAATCCCAGTCGGGATCCAGTATTGATGGTGTAGCAAAGTCAAAGGCCTTGAACCAGACCAATGACTCATTGCAAGGAACATTTCCAAGTAAAGATGTGTGGACAAAAGGGTAGACTGTGGGACGTACTGTGTGACACTACAGCTTTCATGACAATATGTTTGGGCTTTTTAAATTCCTTTTTATTTTTTATTTCCTTTGGGGACGGGGTTACAAAGGCAGAAGGCAGATATGAAGAGATGGGGAGATAAATAGGATTGGGGTTCATGATGTGAAATTCACAAAGAATCAATTAAAAGTTTAAAAAAATGCTAGAGCTGGCTTAGTAAAGCAGAACAAGAGAGTCATAAGCTAAGATCAAGCTGGTGAGGTGACTGTGTGACTTGCCACACAAGCATGAGAACCCAACCTGGATTCCCCAGGGCGCATGTAAATCCAGGTTTGGTGGCACGAATATGTCAACTGCTACTCCTGTGGCAAGGTAGGAGACTAGGAAAAGGGTCCTGAGGGCCTTAGACCAGCCTATTGAATGAAGCATCCATCAGCAAATAGAAAGACCCTGTCTCAAAGCAGGATTGGAAGCTGGGCATAGTAGTATCTATCATTATCCCAGCACGAGGAAGGCAGATCCCTGTGAGTGTGACACCATCTTGGTCTATATAGTGAGTATAGACTGATCAGTGCTGCATAGTGAGAAACTTTGGAGACTGACTCAATGATCTCTCAATATTTAAATTGACTTATTTCATATGTATGTGTGTTTTGTCTGCATATTATGTACATGCACTGTATGTATGCCTAGTGAACAAGGAGGTCAGAAAAAGGCATTGATTTCCCTGGAACTGGAGTTGTGAATGGTTGTAAGACATCATGTGTGTGCTGGGAACAGAACCTTGGTCTTCTGCCAGAGCAACAACTGCTCTTAACTGCTAAGCCATTCTCCAGCCCCAGAGACCTTCCAGTTTTTACATCTTGCCTCTTCTCTTCCATCTCAGCTCAAATGCTTACTCTGCCTGCTAATGTCTCCAGCCAGGGCTATGGGCTACCTAACACCGCTCTCTGCTCCCAGCTTCAGAGTGCCAGAAATCCTCAAAATGAGAGGCCACTTCCTCCTGCTTCTTAGATGTCTCCTTATGCAGTACCATAAAAAAAGTAAACATGGCTGAGAACTAAGCCAGAAGACCTGTGAAAGTGTTCCCAAGGGGAGGCCTGAAGGAGGCACAGATATTAGCATCACTGGACCCAAACTGCCCACAAACACTATACTTTTTCAATATGCTTATAGCTCAAAAAACAAATAATGGTTCTGGAAGGCAGGCTTTTGACACCTCCAAAGGGCAATATATATAGCAAGTAGATATCGTGTGTGTGTGTGTGTGTGTGTGTGTGTGTGTGTGTGTGTGTGTGTG
>NW_021604650.1:674781-698597 GCF_004785775.1 Grammomys surdaster
TGTGTGTGTGTGTGTGTGTGTGTGTGTGTGTGTGTGTGTGTGTGTGTTATGCTGAGAATAGAAACCAGGATCCGACAGTCTAGAGTCTAGGCAAGCTCTCTAACACTAAACTACACTCCAGCCCTCAAAGGGACTTTCTGTATACTCTGGAAATTAAATCATCTCATGTGAAATCCCTTCTAGAATTCCAGGAATAAAAATTATATACAAGCCAGGTATGGTGACACATGCCTTTCTTTAACCCCAGCACACAGGAGGCAGAAGCAGATTGTGAGTTCAAGGCCAGCCTGGTCTACAAAGCAAATCCAGGACAGTCAGGGATTGTTACACAGAGAAGCCCTGTCCCAAAAAACAAAAACAAAACAAAATTACATCCAAGCCAGGCATGATGACTCAGGCCTAGAGTCCTAGTATTTAAGAGGTGAAAGCAAGAGGATCTGCATGCAGTTCAAGACTAGTCTTGACCATATGGCGAACTAAAAAACAGACTGGGGTATGTGAGATCCAGGTTTAAGCTAAAACTTAAAACTTTGTGATGGGGAAGAGGGCAGGAATTTTAGTCCCATACATATTTGGAAATAAAGCAGTCAGTAAGTTTCTTGCTTTTAGAAAACAGAAACCAGGGCTGGAGAGATGGCTCAGTGGTTAAGAGCACTGACTGCTCTTCCTGAGGTCCTGAGTTCAATTCCCAGCAACCACATAGTGGCTCACAGCCATCTGTAATGGGATCTGACGCCCTCTTCTGGTGTGTCTGAAGATAGCTACAGTGTACTCATATAAATGAAATGAATAAAAAAAAGAAAAGAGAAATCAGAAAGGCTGTTTCTGGTGTTGACTCAATGGAAAGTTAAAGCAGAGAATTAGGAAGCTTGGCAGCCCAAGAGGGTTAGATTCAGATGAGACAGGAGACAAGGCTTTGTGAAGAGACCAATCTGCCTCCTCTTAAAAAGACTTGAAAATTAAATAAATAAACATTTAAAAACAGGAGCCAGGTGTAGTGGTGCACATCATTAATCCCAGTGCACTTAGGCAGAGGCAGGTAGATCTCCGAGTTCAAAGCCAGCCTGGTCTACATACTGAGTCTCAGGACAGCCAGAAACCCTATCTCAGAAAAGAAAATCAATCAACAATTCTCCAATTCTCTATCTTTCTGTCTGTCTGTCTATCTGTTAAGCCCTACGTAGAATGTAAGACCGAGGTAACTGTTACCTAGCTAGCCTGCCATTGTAAAGAAACTTTCTCCTATGTTTCTGCTGTTCCTAGGAAAATTCTAATGCCAAGATTGATTACATATTCTGTTATGTTCTGTGCCCCTGGAAACCAATCACAATAGAATTCAGTAGAACTTTTTTGTATAGTTATCTACAATAAGCTTGGGCTCAAAATAACCATCCAACAGCACAGCCTATACCTATGTATAAGTTTTATGTTATAAGTTGCCTCCGGGATAGACCCCCAACATAAGACAGACAAACCATTTAGAATGAGACAGTAGAGGTCTAATAAGGTAAGTTCCCAAGACCTTCCTGGGAACTGACATTCTACTTGTCAGAAAGGGACATATAGGTGGGTAATTGACGTCCTGGTTGGCAAGTTAAGACATGAATGTCAGACAAGACAAATCCTATCCTGGTAGACAACTTCAAACATGAATATTAGACAAGGCAAGTCCCCTTCCATAGTTGAATACTCCAGCCAATGGGAGCAGGATAAGTGTAAAACAAAGACATATTCCAAAGGAAATCCCCTATCCCTAAATCCTGATTGGTGGAGTAACTTGGCACAGATGTTTGTGGATTTGGGCTTAAAAACTCTGAATGTTCTTGGGGTCATAGTTCAGTTGCCAAATATGGACCTGTTGCGAGAAATATTAAAGTCAAGGCACCAATTTCCCACACTTCGCCCAGCTATTCTCTGCCCCAGCAGGCTGGCCGGCCATGCACTGGCCGGCAGTGGCCGACCTGTTCTTATCTCATGGAGACTCTCTTGACTCAGAGCTCCAAAATCTCTCCACCCAGCTTGCTAAGTTCACACTGGCTGGTCACTACATTGCCAGCCCCGTGCTTAAAATCCCCCACGGCCTTTTGTGGTGCACATCGGGCAAACCCACGCTTTGCCACTGTTCCTTTCTCTCTGAACCCAGATGAGCTGCCACGTGAAGGAAAACACAACACAAACTTAGTTCAGAAACAATGGTAACTCCATCACTGGGCACAACAACCAGAATCCTAATCTTGTAATCTATACTAAACCTAAATCTTCCGGTGACAAATCCTGACAGATCCGCCATTGAAACCGGGAGTCACTAATAGCTACTATGTCTTGTCCTTTCACTATCCCTGTCCAAAAGGTCCTCACTCCTGCTTCCTCTCTTCCTCTGTCCAACCTGGAAGTCCCACCTACTCGCCCAAAGATTAGTCCCTTTATTCATTGGGGGAAGGTTCACAAGAAGTCACTTGAGCCGGGCGGGCGGTGGTGGCGCACGCCTTTAATCCCAGCACTTGGGAGGCAGAGACAGGCGGATTTCTGAGTTCAAGGCTAGCCTGGTCTACAGAGTGAGTTATAGCCAGAGCTATACAGAGAAACTCTGTCTCGAAAAACCAAAAAAGGTGGCCGCGGCGCGGGAAGTACGGTGAGCAGCCGCGATGGCTGATGAGATTTCCAAGGCTCAAGTGGCCCAGCCCGGTGGCGACACGATATTCGGCAAGATCATCCGGAAAGAAATCCCCGCCAAGATCATCTTCGAGGACGACCAGTGTCTTGCTTTTCATGACATTTCTCCTCAAGCACCAACACACTTTCTGGTGATACCCAAGAAGCATATATCCCAGATTTCTGTAGCAGATGATGATGATGAAAATCTTCTAGGACATTTAATGATTGTTGACAAGAAATGTGCTGCAGATCTGGGCCTGAAGCGCGGGTATCGGATGGTGGTGAATGAAGGTGTGGACGGGGGACAGTCTGTCTATCCTATCCACCTCCACGTCCTTGGGGGTCGGCAGATGAACTGGCCTCCTGGTTAAGCAGGTTGGGGATAAAGTCCTTCTCTAGATAGTTGGCAAGCTCCAGTAAGTAAACGGCACACATAGTTTTGCCTGTGTATGGAGAAACTGAAGAGATCATTTAAAATTCTGTGCCTAATAAAAGACATTGTTGAAAAAAGAAAAGAAAAAAAAGTCACTTGAGTACTCATTCCTCTGCCCAGACAGTCACTCCTGGGAAAGTGAAATTAACATCAAAACACAGGCAGCACCAGGGCCATCCACAACATGGACCATGGCCCTGGTCAACCAGTCCTGGGGTGTATGCACACCTCTGTCTGACTGAGATCGGTGTCCATGTGGATTGTGAGGCAGTTCCTGGACTCCAACACTATCTTATTATCTTTTTAAAAGACAAGGTATGCACTGTGTATCCCTGGCTGTCCTGAAACTCCCTCTGTAGACCAGGCTAGCCTCAAACTCAGAGATTCATCTGCCTACCTCTGCCTCCTGTGTGCTGGGATCGATTAAAGGCGTGCGCCACCATATCTAGCCATTCTAGCCTCTCTTTTATTATTTCATTTTATGTGTATGAGTGTTTTAATTGCATGCATGTATATCATGTGTGTGCCTAGTGCCCTCGGAAGTCAGAATAGAGCATCAGACTACCTAGAACTGGAGTAACAGACAATTGTGAGCTGTCATGAAAGTGCTGGGAATTGAATCTGGCTCCAAATGCTCTTAACTACTGAACTGTCTCTTCAGCAGAAATTTTCATTATTCTTGTTCTCCTCCTCTTCTTCTTCTTAATATCTTTTTAAAATATGCATAAATGTGTTGCCTGCGTGTATGTATATGTATCATGTGAGTGTCTATGGATGATCGTGAGTCACTGTATGGATGATGGAAACCAGGTCCTCTGAGAGAACATCAAGTTATAGAGAGAACATCTTGTGTTGTATGGATGCTTCACCTATCAATTTAAAAGCCTATGGCCTATGGCTTAGGCAGAAAATAGAAGATGAGACATCAGGAAGAGAAAGAATTCTAGGAGAGAAGGAGGCGGGAACATTTGCCATGAAGGTGTGACAAGGTGGACACATGGTACCTGAGCACAGGTAATCAGCCACGCGGCAGAATGTAGACTAGAATAAGTGCAACATTTAAAGTTGTATCTAGTCAGAGAAGAGCCTAGCTATGTGGCCAAGGGATTTGCAAACACCTTTTGAGTCTGATCCTTATTTCTGGGAGCATGGGGCTGGGAGGAAGAATTTTAACACCAAGTGCTCTTAACTGCTGTATCACCTTGTAAGAGTCCATGATTCACCGAAGAATGACACCCAGACTCAAATAGTAAGTAAGTACAAAGAGTGTTTTATTCTGCAGAAGTCCAGCATGCTGGGGTCTCCCATGACCAAGACAGAGAGACAGCCAAGTGAGCGGCAGGCCTGATCTAAAGCACATCAGGGAATTCAGGGCAGGTGACCTCTGTGTTAATCTGTTAGGTTCATCTCTAGGGATAATCCATTACCAAGGTACGGGGGCTGGAAACTTGCTGGGGAGGTCTGGAAACTGTTACTGAGGAAATAGCTGAGGAAGTCTAGATACTGCTGCTGACCCATTGTTCTTGCCACAGGCCAGGTGGCAGGACAGCTCCTGGGGCCTGGACTTGCCTGGAATTGCTTAGTTCTTGGAAACAGAGATTTAGGCCTAGCCTCCTTAACTGGCAATTTGAAATCTGTCATGGAATCAGCCTAGCCTTCTCATTCCCCCCTTTCGGTAATGGGCCATCTTGAATCCTTGAGATGTTTCTGAGGGCCCTACACTAGCAGCTCCAGCCAGCCCTACGTCAAGGAGAGAACCTAGTAATGTAGCAGAAATGGCCACCCTTTTAACCCGAATGTTTGGAAGTGCTTGCTGGTTGAAGACACCCTCCCCAGAGTAATAAGTCACTCTGGGTGTAAGCTGTACTAGAACATAAAAATCCTGAGTCGTATTTACAACCAGGCCATAAATGCATGGAGTAAGCCCTGAGGTACAAGTCCACCAAGCGTTCTCTGGGGGCAGCATATATCCTACAACAGTAGGGGTTACAGTGTGGTTGCAGAGGTGCACAGGTGGGAATAGGCTGTGGGTACTTTATTTCCAATACAGAGCCCCTGTAACCAATAATTCTGTGTTAAATCTGGGGAGAGAGGAGTTAAGAACCATCAGTCCAAGCCGGGCAGTGGTGGCGCATACCTTTAGTCCCAGCACTTGAGAGGTAGAGGCAGGCAGATTTATGAGTTCAAGGCCAGCCTGGTCTACAGTGTGAGTTCCAGGACAGCCACGGTTATACAGAGAAACCCTGTCTCAAAAAAATAAAACAAAACCAAAAAACAAAACAACAATCGGCCTTCCTGCCAGCCACTGTGAGCTCGATGACAAGGATGTTGCATCGCCCCCTGGGGGTACCCAGATAGTAAGGGGGTGTAAGCAGCAAACAACCAGGATCTAGAGCACTGGAGTCGCAGTTTCAGCAGATTTACGGGATGTGGGGGGACCTTCCGTCATTCTTGTGGCAGTTAACCTGGAAGTCTCCTCTGTTGGGACCTCAACTGCTGGATCATCTCTCTCCTAGCAGGACTAACGTGGGAGTGATGTATCCATGTCCTGATCCCATCCACCTTAACAGCCGTAAACATGGTCAGGATCACGGTGTGAGGTCCTTTCTAGCGAGGTTCCAGAGTCTTGTGGTTGTGTCTCTTAATTCAGACTTTGTCATCTGGTTCAAAGCAATAGGCATTAGGGAGAAGCAGACTCATAAACCTGGCAGATGGCAGGCCAGAGTTGCTTCTAGATTCTATGGAGGATTTAAAAACTTACGTTGGTCATAGTCAGCTAAGATATCAGAATGAAGGAAGGGTGGGGCAGCCTGGGAGGGGGGCTCCCATATAGGATCTCAAAGGTGGGGGGAACCTAAAGTATAGAGGGTGTTCCTAGCCCTATATAAGGTGAGAGAAATTCCCAATCAGTTTCGGGAGTTAATTTGATCAAGGCCTCCTTTAGGGTCTAATTTATCTTCTCTACTTGCCCTGAACTCTGTAGGCTGTATGAAGAATGTAATTTCCAACTGCCCCCCCAGAACCTGTGCTAGAGATTGAGTTACCTGAAAAATGAATGCTGGTCCATTGTCAAGCAGGGTAGGCCATTCATACCTGGGCATGATGTCTTCTAGAAGGTTCTTTGCCACTATGTTGGCAGTCTCCTTCTTTGTAGGGTAGGCTTCTACCCATCCTGAAAAGATATCTATAAAAACTAGCAAATACTTATATCCATGTGTTCCTGGCTTTACTTCTGTATAATCTATTTCCCAATTAAACCCTGGACATTGACCCCTGACTCTGGTTTCTGTAGTGGCTCCTTGATTGGAGCCTGAGGAATTCATGGCCTGGCAGGTGGCACAGCCTGAGATTACTTGATCAACCAAGTATCCTAAGTCAAATATTTTGTACCTTGTCCCTCACAGCAGTTCCTTCAGTTTTCGGTGATCAGGTATGACGCTCGATGAATCTGATGGAGGGGTTGCTTAGCAAACTTCTTAGGGTAGGATGGTGCAGCCTCCTTCAGAGGCCAGCAACCATCTGTTTCTTCTGTAAACTCCTTAGAATTTTGCCTGGTGTCATTTGTCTTCACCAGTATATTCAGGTATGGCAGGGAGCATGGGGTAGAGGGGAAGGGGAGAAGTTCAACAGCATGAGTTGGCTGCCTCCTCTTGAATACGTACCCCAGATATGTGACTTCAAGTTGACAAAGCTGGGCCTTCTTAGCAGACAGTAGGTACACAAGTTGACTCAGCTCCTGTAGCAGTTCTCATGCGACCTCCTGGCGTGTCTCCAAGTCAGGGTCCCACAATATTCACTGGAGCACAGTTATTTGGGGGTGAGCCAACTGGTACTCACCCAAGTCCTCATGCAGTGGCCTGTCAAAGGTGAGTTCCTGAATCCTTGAGGCAGGCGTGTCCAAGTCAGTGTCCCTTGAAGTCTCTCTCCAAATCTTGCCATTCAAAGGCAAATAGAGGCTGGCTTTGGATGCCAGAGGCACGCCTCAAAGTTATTCAGTGGCTGAAGCTTCCAGCTGATGTCCGAGGCAGCTTGGTCAACAAGCTAATACTTCTCTGGCTTCTCTGGCTTCTGGGTCAAAAGCAGTGTAGGTCCTATAGGCTTCAAAAAGTCTTTCTAGCTAGTCCCTGGGCTCTCATTCTTTCCCTGTGTCACCTTAGATACATTTGTGGGCCATCGGGCAGAATCTAGTGATAGACTCAGAGCTTCTCCTTACCTTTAACAGCACTGTAGCCGGGCAGTGGTGGCACACACCTTTAATCCCAGAACTTGGGAGGCAGAGGCAGGCGGATTTCTGAGTTCGAGGCCAGCCTGGTCTACAGAGTGTCTAGAAAAAAAACAAAAAACAAAAACAAAAACAAAAAAAAACCCAAACCAAACCAAACAAAACCAAACAAAACAAAGCAGCAGTGTAAAAATCCCAGTCAGGTGAGTCAAAGAAAAGGCCACATCGACATCAGCCTGAACTTGAGTGGGCAGCCCATTCGTTTCTGGAACCAATCTCAGGGTAGCTCCCAAGATCCTCTCTCCTCTGTTGTGAAGAAGACCTGGAGCAGTTGCTGACAGTCATCCCAGGTGAGTCAGCTGATTGCATCTAGAAGGCCTGTGAGAGCTGATAGCCTTTCAGAAAATAGAGGGGAGGGGATTTCTGCACCTTCCAATTGTAAAGATCATTACTGGCAAATGGCACACATGTCATGAACTGTCTCCCCTGAGCATCTGGGGGATCCAATAGCCCAAAGAGGTAAGGCCATAGTAGAGTTGGCCCTGTAGAGTGAAAAATTATAGATACTGGGTATATAGAATTCTTTTTAGACATATAAAATATTCTTTAGGCTTTCTTTATAAAGACATGGAGAAACAGAGGCATGAAGCAAGTTAGGAATGTGGAAAGACCAGTCACCATTACTGGAACTGGCCTATCACAAAGAGAAAGGAAAGAATGCAAGTGAACTAGGTGGAACCAAGCTGAGAACCAAGCTGGGAACCGCAGTGACAGGGCAAGGCCGAAGTAACAGGGCAGGACCACATTCTTGAGAAAGATAAGCGTACAGAGAGTTTTCACCTGATCCTGACTCATGTAGGTTGGGTTCCTTTGGAATGTTCCACTATTTTTATGTTATGCCACCTTAACAACCATGAGCCCCCTCCCCATTCCTTGGTCTGTGGATTTTCCCTTTAAAAACCCCTCTCAAACTGCCTGTCGGGGTCAATTCAGCTCCTGCGTGGACATACGAATTGACCGGCAGCTAGCTGTCACACACCCTAATAAACCTCACTATTGCTCTGGTACACGGTGTCTCAAGCAGATTACTGGGTGGTCGCGACTTTCTGAGACTTGAGTGAGGAGTGAGGGTCTCCCCTCTGTGGAGGTCTTCAGCCCTCTGGGCGCTACAGGCCACAGTGTGATGTAGACCCCAAGTGGAGTCAGGAAAATCAGGTACTGCTTCTACCTCTGCCTGTGCTGGCTGGGCAGAGGTAGCAGCACTGGCTGCAGAAACAGGAACAAAAGGGGGAGGGTAGAGATCCTCCTCTGCTTGGGAGCAAGGCGGGGGCCGAGGATGACCCTCCTTTAAAGGAAGAAGGGTGGGGAGCAGTGACACCCATGGCTTTTAGTCTGAGTGGCCCCAGGTCTCATAAAGTAAACCTTCACGGTGTAAATGATGGGGATAGAGAGTTCCTCCTGGGGCCATCGTGTTTTATAGGTGGGCCGTTCCTGCAGAAGATGGTTAGTTTGTGGGGACGAACAACCAGACTGGAGTCTTCTGTGACTCAGCAAAAGTCCTTAAAATGGCTCAGGACCAAGCCCAGTGGGACTTTGTGCCTGTCTCATCCTAGGAATCAAGAAAAATTTGTACAAGAGGACAAAAACCACAAACAGCATACACACAGATGGACTCAGAAGGACATTCCCAGGAAAACAAAAACAAACTGAAAGACTGTCCCAGACGGTTCTCCCTGCACATGAGAGGCCCATAGACCCACAGCCAGTTCAGAATCCAGATGAGAACTAGCAAGTTCTCTAGCTTCTGGTAAGGGGTCGGGCACATCCTCCATTGCTCCTGGCCAGGTGACATAATATGCATCCACTTTGTCTCTCTCAGCCTCCAGATTAAACCCAAAACAGAATTAAACCCAAGACAGGAACACAGATATGGACAAAAGACAACCAGACAACCTGACATTGTGATCCGGAAACACTCCACTATCTGGATCAGGAGATCTCCAGCGAATCCAGGACGAGCCCCCAAATGAACGGGTCCAAGATTCACTGAAGAATGACACCCCAGACTCAAATAGTATATAAACACAAAGAGTGTTTTATTCTGCAGAAATTCGGCACACTGGGGACTCTCATTACCAAGGTAGAGAGACAACCAGATGAGCTTGCAGGCCTGATTTAAAGCACATTAGGAAATTAGGTGACCTCGGTGTTAACCTGTTGGGTCCATCTCTATGGAAACTGCTGCTGGCCCATTGTCCTTGCCTCAGGCTAGGTGGCAGGAGCAGCTTCTGAGGCCTGGACTTGCCTGGAATTACGCAGGTCTTGGAAACAGAGGTTTAGGCCTAGTATCCTTAATGGCCAGTTTGAAACCTGTCATGGAATCAGCCTAGCCTTCTCAACTTCACCAGCCACCCATTTTCATTAACTTTGAAGAAATTTATATCACCCTGCCTATAGAATTTAAAAAAATATTTTAGTTGTGTGTGCATGGAAGTTTCATCTACAAGTGTGCACCCACATGCATGCAGAATTCTTGGAGGCCAGGAGAGGGCACCAGAACCCCTATAACTGGGCTTGCAGAGGTTGTAGTCTCCATGTGGGTGCTGGGAACCAAACAAAACCTAGATTTTCTGTTAAAGCAGCAGGTACTACCTGTTTTTTGTTTTAGAGACAGGATATCATTATGTAACTCTGGATGGTCTTGAATTCACTTATGTAGACCAGGCTGACCTCAAACTTACAAAGATCTGTCTGCATTTGCTTGTGAACCATCATTAACTGTTGAACCATCTCTCTAGCCTCATAAATGGTATCACTCCAGATTTCAAATTCTAGAACTTTGGGGACCCATGAGATGGCTCAGATGGTAAAGAGACTTATAACCACACCTTGACAAGGTGGAAAGAGAGAATTGACTTCTTCAAGTTGTCCTCTGAGCTTCATACGAATATACACAATAAATGTATAAAATACATTTATGCCAGGAAGTGGTGGCGCACGCCTTTAATCCCAGCACTTGGGAGGCAGAGGCAGGCGGATTTCTGAGTTTGAGGCCAGCCTGGTCTACAGAGTGAGTTCCAGGACAGTCAGGGCTACACAGAGAAACCCTGTCTCAAAAACCAAAACAAAACAAAACAAGACAAAAAAAATACATTTAGGTAAAAAAAAAGTAATCACAAAATGCTTTAAGTACTCTTACTATTGTGTGTTGGGCTGCAGACATAGCTATTCTGGGTCCCCACCTGGATCATCTTGCATCTGGAAATTTCTCCAGAAAATTCCATGCTGAAAGTGATGATGGGAGAGGTGGGAGCCCTAGGGCTCTAAGAACTGTCTAGGACAGAGGTTCTCAACCTGTGGGTCATGACCCCATTGGGAAGTCCAATGGCTTGCTGGGTGGTGGTGGCACATGCCTTTAATCCCAGCACTTTGGAGGCAGAGGCAGGCGGATTTCTGAGTTCCAGGCCAGCCTGGTCTACAGAGTGAGCTCCAGGACAGCCAGCCAGGACTACACAGAGAAACCCTGTCTCGAAAAACCAAAAAAAAAAAAAAAAAGAAAAAAAGAAAGAAAGAAAATAGATGCTTACACTTTTTATTCATAACATTATAAAAGTACAGTTATAAAGTATCAGTGAAAATAATTTTATGGTTGGGGGTCACCACAACCTGAGGGACTGTATTAAAGGCTCTCAGCATTAGAGATAATCACTCTTTGGAAGTTCGACTTTGAAAGTGCATGGCGGGGTGGGAGGAACCGTTACCTCCAGATTTGATTACCAATCTACAAGTTATATCAATGCATGCGTATTTCCTAAGTTTTGTTTCATTTTTCAATAATCTTAAATTTGCTACAGGCAAGGCAGAGAAATTGAGTTTTTCTCTCTCCAGTTCTGGTCATACTTTAAATTAACCTATTTCCTCCTGTCAATTCCTTTTTTAATTTAATTTTATTTATTATGTGTGCATATGTAAGCATAAGTGGGTATGTACACCATGCTGTGCGAGTGGAGGTCAGAGAACAACACCAACCATTCAAGTCTCTCCTTCCAACCCACAGAGCCATTCCACTGGCTTAAGATGTCAATTCTCAACTTTACCCAC
Source organism: Grammomys surdaster (assembly GCF_004785775.1). Taxonomy (NCBI): domain Eukaryota; kingdom Metazoa; phylum Chordata; class Mammalia; order Rodentia; family Muridae; genus Grammomys; species Grammomys surdaster. Next base: position 686,193 of record NW_021604650.1, read on the forward strand.
AGATTAAGTTGCAATCTAAATGTGTGTGTGTGTGTGTGTGTGTGTATGTGAAGACCTCCACTCAGGGGAGACCCTCACTCAAGTCTCAGAAAGTTGTGACCACCCAGTAATCTGCTCGAGACACCGTGTACCGGAGCAAAAGCGAGGTTTATTCGGGCATGTGACAGCTAGCTGCCGGTCAATTCGTATGCCCACGCAGGAGCTGAATTGACCCCGACAGCCAGTTTGAGAGGGGTTTTTAAGGGGAAAAAAAAACCACAAACCAGGGAATGGGGAGGGGGATGAGGGGTTGTTAAGGTGACATAACATAAAAATAGCAGAACATTCCAAAGGAACCCAACCTACGTGAGTCAGGGTCATGTGAAAACTCTCTGTACGCTAATCTTTCTCAAGAATGTGGTCCTGCCCTGTCAGTGTGGCCTTGCCCTGTCACTGTGGTTCCCAGCTTGGTTCCCAGCTTGGTTCCCAGCTTGGTTCCCAGCTTGGTTCCCAGCTAGCTAACTTGCATTCTAGCCAGTTCCCATAACTAGCCTGTCCACATTCTTAACTTGCTTCATGGCTCTGTTTCTCAGAAAATTTTCCATGTCCTTATAAAGAAAGCCTAAAGAATATTTTATATGTCTAAAAAGGATTCTATATACCCAGCATCTATAATTTTTCACTCTACATCCCCGCTTCTTCTAATGATAGTTTTTAATCTTTTTTTTAAAGATTTATTTATTTATTATATATGAATACACTGTAGCTGTCTTCAGACACACCAGAAGAGGGCATCAGATCTCATTACAGATGGTTGTGAGCCACCATGTGGTTGCTGGGATTTGAACTCAGGATCTCTGGAATAGCAGTCAGTGCTCTTAACCACTGAGCCATCTCTCCAGCCCGATAGTTTTTAATCTTAAAAACGTAACCCCACTTCTTCTAATGTAAATTAGATTATGAATCTTGTATTTCAGTATCTTCATAGCTTCCGTTTTCGTGTCCTAAAGTTTGATATTGATGGTGTAGCAATAAAAGCTGAACAGTACTAACTCTCTCTCTAACAAAGGTAACTAATCTGTTTAAGAAGCAAAAAACAGAATCAAAAGGGGGCCAGTGAGGGAAAACATCAGAGTGGTAATGTCTAATTCCTGAAGCATGTCCTGAAAGGCCGCCTCATGGTTGTGCTGCACTCCATTGGCCACATGCCACAGGGTTTATAGTGTCCTCTGGAATGCTGCACCGGCCTCACCCAGAGGCTTCAAGTCCTTGGAACTGGTCGCTTGCTCCTACAGGTATAGCTCATTTCTCTGCAGGCCAAACATAGTTGGACACCACAGGCAGCTTGGTGGTGTTGAACTAGAACCGCGTCTGTCAACTGGTGTGGCACACTCGGGTCTCCAGTCTCGTAGGCCCCTTTCAGCTGTTCCCAGACCTCGCGTCGGACCACTTTAAGTGCTTTTATGTAGGCAAACAAGGATTTAGAAAGGACAGCATCAGGATCATTCATTCCGCCCGCCCCAGTAAGTGGCAGTGGTACCCCACACAAAATCTCAAAGAGTGTAAGCTTAAATCACTCTAGAGTGTTCCACACTCAGAACAAGGCAAAGGGAAGGAGGGCTGTCCAGTCATTACCACCGGTCTCCAATGCTAATTTGGTTAAGGTCTCCTTAATTGTTCTATTTATCCTCTCTATCTGTCCTGAACTCTGGGGTTTATAAGCACAATGTACTTTCTAATTAATCCCCAGCTGTGTGACCAGTCCCTGACTCACCTGGGCAACAAAGGGCAGGTCTATTAACAGACCAAATTACCTTGGGTATTCCAAACCTTGGAAAGATTTCTTCCAGGATCTTCTTAGTCACCATGTTGGCAGTTTCATTCTTCCTGAAAAGTTGTCTATAAAAACTAAAAGATATTTATTTCCATATTTTGCCAGTTTGACTTCTGTGAAGTCCATCTCCCAGTAAGCTCCGGGCCGGTCGCCCCTCAGTCTCTTCCCATTGGTTAAGGCACAAGCTCTATAGTTTCTCACCACAGCTTTCGCCAAATCAGACAGTCCTTCTTCTTGTGGGAGGGTTAATTTACCATCTCAGTTTTTATTACCCCATAAGGGGTTTAAGAGTGAAAGCCCAATTTGCCCATCACTTGATGGTCGTCGGTGGCATATCTGAAACTGGTATCTCGAGTGTCAAAATAGTCTCTGGAACCCTTACTGCTAGAATCATTGCTCCCTGGGCAGCTTTCTAGGCAGCCATGTCAGCCATCTTATTTCCTTTTGCAACAGTGTCCTGAGTCCTCTGGCTTTGGTTCAAAGAGGCTCAGTTTTTCTGCAGATGTCAGCAGCCCTCTTTGTCTATAGATTGTACTATGTATATGAGCCGTGGCAAAGGCATATCGGTACTCGCTTTCCATCTGCCACTGAATCTCCCGCCATTTGCTTACCTTCCACCACAAAACTGCTGCCATCTGTATACCAGTGCAGACTTCCTGGCCAGGGCTGGTCCTTCAGGTCACTCCGAGTACTTGTTTCTTCAGCCAGGGTATCAACACAGTGATGGATGGGAGAAGAGTCGTCAGTCACAGGCAGCAAGGTGTCAGGATTCAAGATGGCCGGGGGTGCAAAGATCACCCTTTCAGTCAACAACAGGCTCTGATAGTGCATCATGCGAGCATTAGTCATCCATCGGTCAGGGGGCTGCCGGAAAGTTGATGCTGCCAAAAGTCCTCTCTGGTGGGAGTGAACTGAGGAGGTTAAGTGTCTTGTACTCTCTTATTGACTTTTCTTAGATCTTGTACTGGCTTGTAATCATTAGTGCCTGACTTCTTCAGTTTCAGACCAAACTTTTGGGAATTCTGCTAGCCATTCACTGATATCTGGGGCTTCCACCTTCATCACCCAGGTTCTCTGTCTAATTCCTATCCTATCTCTTGTCTTGTCTTTCTCTCCTGCACTGCGGCCAAAATCCTTCCTGCCTGCAATCTCACCTGCCTTTTCTCTCCTTCCTTCCTTCCTTCCTTTCTTTCTTTCTTTCTTTCTTTCTTTCTTTCTTTCTTTCTTTCCTTCTCTCTCTCTCTCTTTCTTTCTTTCTTTCTTTCTCTACCTCTTATAGTACACTTTCTCCGCCTCCTTAACTAAATCTTCCAGTAACCCCTCAAGAAACACAGAGCTCGTTTTGTCCCTGAAGGACTTCTCTTACCTTGGCCAAATTGGTGGGCCATCTCGCTGCCCTTGGAAACCCGCTAGAGCCCGATGGTAGACCACCAGCCGCCCCTTACCTGCAGTTAAGGGGGAATCTGGCATCAATCTCATTGGGAAGCTGTGTTGTCACCAGGAACGTTCTTACGGGCTTCTAATAGAATTCTTTCCTTCTCTTCAGTAGTAAAGAGAACCTGTAAATGCTATTGACAATCATCCCAGGTGGGCTGGAGGGAAAACATCAAAGACTCTACCAGTCCCATCAGACTGGCTGGGTTGTCTGGAAAGGAAAAGTGATGAGTCTTCTAAGATCCCCACAGATATCTCCTCTCTTTCTTAAGGTGGGGGCTAAATTTGTCTCTACCACTGTATCTAATTGACAGCAGGCTGGTACTGTGTCACAGCTGTTCTTATTTTTTTTCTTACTCTAGCAATCATTTCCACCTGCTCTATCTTCTTCTCAACCATAAACATGAGTGAGTCAAAATTTCTGGAGCTCACGATTGAACTGTCAACTGCAGCCACTGTTTCACTATACTTTTAAGTTTCTTTTTGTAATACTAGAGTGTAATCATAATTTTGAGAAACAAAACCAATTTTTAACAATGTAAACAATCTATTTTCTCTAAAATCAACACTAAATGCATTACTTTCAGGTTACAAAGTTGGCTGTCAGTTCTTATACATGAATGCATGATAGTGCAGCTTTTAATAACTCATAAGAGACATTGTTTTAAATCCTATCTCTATACATCTGGTTTCTGAATGACTCCAAACCTGAGTTACCAGTTTTAAGCCAACTTTCTTTTACCAAGGTTGGAAATTTTTAACCATACCCAATAACTTATAGGGAAATAATCTATAACATGCAGAACATTCTTATACTTTTAAAACCAGTCACAAACAAAAATGAAGTAAATGCACAGCTTATATATTTTTTCAAACAAAATTTTCTTACTTTTTCTGGCTGTAATTTCAAAAGAAGCACTTTGTCACCTGCTAAACTCAATAATCAATGAGACCAAGGCAGGGCTCCAAAAGTCAATTGAAACTGCTTTTTGTTTTTACTTTTCTTACTCTTAACTTCTTGTAAGGCTATTAGCCATTCCTTGAGGCAAAATGTTCTAGTGATGTCGCTTCATGGTCTCTCAAAAATTACAAGCATATTCACTGCATGCAAACCTCTCATCTTAAAGGAACAGTATAAAAACACTCTTCTAAATCTATAATAATTCTGTATGCATTTCTTGGAATGGCAGCTGGAGTAGGCAAGTCAGGCTGTAATTCTAATTTCTCTAGCATAATCATTATATAGCTCCTAGACCATAAACTGTCTCTTGTAAATGTCCTTGGGTCTGAGGCTGATCTTTCTTCCCCAAGGAAGAAGCAAGGCAATAAAACAAATTCCAGAAAACACCTTTCCAGGGGCTAGTCAGAGTGACCATGACAACAGGAATGTCACACCAGCTTCTGCTGAGCCCACTCTGAGCTTTGTCTTAACTCAAATGTGAAAGTTCTTAATTTGGGCCTATTTCCTGAGGCCTGGCCCAACAATTATCCTTCCTACACTGAGAACAGATTCCAGAGGAGTGATTCTTCTGTCTGTCTATGCCTCTATTTTTTTGGAGTCTTTCCTAAAATGACCTATGTCCCCATATCTAGAACATTCCTTATCACCTCAGCACTGTGAAAGTATGGCTTGGACTACAGTTAGCATTCTCATAAGCCAATTGTGTAAAAGGGACTCCTGCCTGAGGGTCTCTAAAAATCCTACCTGTCCTTTTAGCGGCCTATCAAGGCCTTATTTGATCCCAGATAAAACTTTACACTGGAATCTCCTTTTCAATCTTGGGGGAAGAAAAGAAAATCAGTTTCTTTACCAGGAAAGCCAAAAAGTTCTTAACCTCCCCAAGAGCAGCTTGTGCAAAGAATCATTTTTGCCAGGGCTCCTCCTGCTGTACCTCACTTTCATCCACAAAGCAGGGGGACTTGCCTATAAGTTTTAACCCTTTTTATCTTTCTGAACATGAATCACAGAACAGACATTTATTCTAATGAAATAAAGACAGACTACGACACACGTGGACAAATTTGGCGCCAAGGACTCACAATAGACATAGAAAGCATAACCAAGAATCTCTCCGGTACAGGCCAGAGAGTTCCTTTTCTTTTGCTAACACACCACGGAGATCAGACAATTGTTTTAGCTATTTCTCTGCCAATGGCCATGTTACCTCTTGTTAACTCAGGATATTCAACACAGTAGATTCAGTCCAAAATAACATCAGTCACAGTCCAAAAACGCACAAACAGTTCATAAGCACAAGTACACAGTCTGTTGTCCCTATCACATCACTAGTAACACAAAACATAGACAAAACAACTACACAAAGAGACTAACCGTCTCAACTGAGAAAGCCAACACCAATACAGAAAAACAGATGGCCAGGAGGTCTCTCACACCTCCTCCAGCAAGAGGACCACTGCATCCTCCCCGGCCTCCAGACGGGCACCCACCAGGCGTCCCTGGGGTCCCTCCTCACCTGGGACGTCTCCCAGGTTGTGGCAGTGGTAACCCTCCTAGCACGTCTGCCGGTCACCCGTTCGCCTCCTGCCGAGACAAAAACGGTTTGCTGCCTCTTACAAGACAGAAACAGCTGCCAAGCCAAACCACAGAAGTGCACTTTCCAGAATTCCAAACCAGATGTCAGAACGAGACGGATAGACACACAAACAAAACCATGGTACCCTTACCTCCCAGTGGGGGTCTCAGAGATCAGGATGGTCGCAAATCCCGGGACAAGCCCCCAATGAAGACCTCCACTCAGGGGAGACCCTCACTCAAGTCTCAGAAAGTTGTGACCACCCAGTAATCTGCTCGAGACACCGTGTACCGGAGCAAAAGCGAGGTTTATTCGGGCATGTGACAGCTAGCTGCCGGTCAATTCGTATGCCCACGCAGGAGCTGAATTGACCCCGACAGCCAGTTTGAGAGGGGTTTTTAAGGGGAAAAAAAACCACAAACCAGGGAATGGGGAGGGGGATGAGGGGTTGTTAAGGTGGCATAACATAAAAATAGTGGAACATTCCAAAGGAACAAAACCTACGTGAGTCAGGGTCATGTGAAAACTCTCTGTACGCTAATCTTTCTCAAGAATGTGGTCCTGCCCTGTCAGTGTGGCCTTGCCCTGTCACTGTGGTTCCCAGCTTGGTTCCCAGCTTGGTTCTCAGCTTGGTTCCCAGCTAGCTAACTTGCATTCTAGCCAGTTCCCGTAACTAACCTGTCCACATTCTTAACTTGCTTCATGGCTCTGTTTCTCAGAAAATTTTCCATGTCCTTATAAAGAAAGCCTAAAGAATATTTTATATGACTAAAAAGGATTCTATATACCCAGCATCTATAATTTTTCACTCTACATATGTATGTATGTATGTATGTATGTATGTATGAATGTATTTGTGTATGTAATCAACTGGGCATTGGTGGCTCATGCCTTTAATCCCAGCAGTGGGGAGGGAGAGGAAGGTGAATCTCTGAGTTTGATGCTAGCCTAGTCTACAGCATGAATTCCAGGACATCCAGAACTACACAGAGAACCCCTTTTGGAATAAACAAATGTAGGACTTTCAGGTCTCAGTTTGAATTTAAGATTAAAAGAACCTCACTGTCCCAGGACACATCCCAGGAGGGGCACATTCCACTCCTTAGTCAGAGGACACTTGCTAGATTAATATTCAGAGGAAAAAGGGAAAGGCGGATTAACATTCTTCAGACCACAGGGGAGGAAACCCACCTGTGGGTGAGGAAGGCCCAGAGCACACAGACACATTCCAGGAATCAGGAAGCTGGGCCCTTAACCTAATAAACCTGGGCAAACAGAAGACAATCCTCATCATAATCTGAGTCACTTGGAGATCAGACTTGGAAAGATCAGACTTTGTGGTTTGCCCTCGTGAACTCTGCATAAATACTGTTCCCAGCTTTTGTTCAGGGCTCTCTTGCCTACATTCGAGAGAGTCCTAGGGCACTAGTTTAATTAAACCTCATATTATTGCAGCAAGTCCAGTCCGTGTGTCTCTGTGGGAGCACAACCCCTGGTTTTGGATCTTAGAGTCCAATACAAACAAACAAACCAGAAAGTTATTTTATGAATATAAACAAAATGAGCCACATAAGGTCGCACATGCCTTTTATCCCAGAATTTAAGAAGCAGAGGCAGGAAAATCTGAGGCCAGGCTGGTGTACATAGTGAGTTTCAAGACATCCAAGGCTGTATAGAAAGACTGTGTCTACAAAAACAAAAAACAGGCCAGAGGTGGTGGTGCATACCTTTAGTCCCAGTACTTAGGACAGAGGCAGGCAGATCTAAGTGAGTTCAAGGCCAGCCTGATCTACAAATTGAGTTCCAAGACAGCCAAAACTACACAGAGAAATCCTGTCTCAAAAAAGCAAAGACAAAAGAGATTGTAGCCAGGGCTATTGCTGAAGGCACAACATGCACTGGTTGCAGAACATAGAGAAGTCAAGCTGAGCTGGAAGGTTCCAGCCCTCCGGTTAGTGCTTATACCACAGAAGGTACTGTGCACATGGCTGGGGGAGAATTTCATCAACACTCTTACTCATTGTGAACCCAGTGTACCACACTACCAACTTACCGCGTATCTGCTGGTGCAGTTGTGACAAGTCTGTTATAGGTGTCACCAACTGCTTTCTGAATTCCACAAAAAGAAATTCTTGTGTGGCACTTAAATATAGTCAAAGACCTGGAGAAGTCATAACCCCAGGCAGTAAGCTACATAAACCCAGGCAGTAAGCTACTGCTAGTGTCTTTCAAATTACCTTCTAAATAATTATGTTTGAATGGAAACTTCGGGTTGTATCATGTGATGCAGACTCAGGTGGTGTTTTCCTGAGTCAAGACCTGCGGATAGACAATAAGCAGCACTCAACAGGACAGTGACAGGCACTTACATAGCTAGCTTTACCATGCTTCCTTCATCTTGGGTCTTCTCTGATCTTCTTCACTTTGTTGAGAGAGGCATCACAGAAGACTTTTCAAGGCACTCTGCTGGTCCTGGTCGGTCCTGCTGACTGACTCATGCTGGATCAGGCCTGTTGGTTCCGGTTTGTGCAGCTGCTGCTGATTTGTGTTTGGTATCCTGATACTACTGAATTAAACCGCCGATATCTTGACAACTGGAAATTGGAGCTGGGCTAAAGAACTACTCTTTTTTTGTTGTTTTGTTTTGTTTTTTTGAGACAGGGTTTCTCTGTGTAGTCCTGGCTGTCCTGGAACTCACTCGGTAGACCAGGCTGGCCTCGAACTCAGAAATCCACCTGCCTCTGCCTCCCAAGTGCTGGGATTAAAGGCGTGTGCCACCACTGCCTGGCTTAAAGAACTACTTCTAAGCAGGCCCATAGCCCATGTCCCATTTACCATCTTTTCTCACCTATCTTTGGACAGTGGGCTAGAAGATGGGTCAAAGCATTTGAGAACCCTTATTAAAAGTAGGCTTTGAAAAACCTAAGCCTACATATGTTCATGCTTTCAAATTACTGTTGTGGTCAGCAGTGGTCAGAGGGGCTTGTTTTTGCAGTGGGCAGTGTTAACTACAGACTTCTCACTGGTTAAAGAGAGGAAAATAAATAACTGTTGAATGTTCAGCCATAAATGCGGCATCTATGTTACCCCAGCGAAGGCTCAAGGAATGTTACAGAGTTGGGGTAGAAAGAATGTAAGAGTCAGTAGAAGGGGCAGAATGTTGTAGGCATATGTGATGATTTGGATATGCTTGGCCCAGGGAGTACCACTATTTGGAGGTGTGGCCTGATTAGAGTGGGTGTGTCACTGTGGGCGTGGGCTTTTAAGACTAGTTCTAACTGCCTGGAAGTCAGTATTCTGCTAGTAGCCTTCAGATGGAGATGTAGAACTCTCAGCTCCTTCTGCACCATGCCTTCCTTGATGTTGCCATGTTTCTGCCTTGATGATAATGGACTGAATGTCTGAACCTGTAAGCTAGCCACAATTAAATGTTGCCCTTATAAGAGTTGCCTTGCTCATGGTGTCTGTTCACAGCAGTAAAACCTTAACTAAGACAGCATGGCTGTCCAGGAACTGGAAAAGAGCTACCTACCTCTGCCCCCCAAGTGGATTACAGTTGTGCACCATCACACCTATGGAACATATGGAACATGGTCTTTTGGTCAGGATGTAGTCTTTGCACACACACAACCACATACACCATCGACACACACAGACACACACATACACCCATCATACAGAACAATAGTAAGAAATAAAATTGTGCCAGATATAATGATGCACAACTTTTTTTTTTTAAGATTTATTTTATGTATGTGAGTACACTATAGCTGTCTTCACACCAGTAGAGGGCATCAGATCCCATCACAGATGGTTGTGAGCCACTGTGTGGTTGCTGAGAATTGAAGTCAGGTCCTCTGGAAGAGCAATCAGTGCTGTTAACCACTGAGCCGTCTCTCCAGTCCCAGTGATGCACAACTTTAATCCCAACACTTCGGCCGGGCAGTGGTGTCGCACGCCTTTAATCCCAGCACTTGGGAGGCAGAGGCAGGTGGATTTCTGAGTTTGAGGCCAGCCTGGTCTACCGAGTGAGTTCCAGGACAGCCAGGGCTACAAAGAGAAACCTTGTCTCGGAAAAAAAAAAAAAAACCCAACACTTGGTAGGCAGATCTCTGCAAATTCAAGGCCAACCTGGTCTACAGAGCCAATTCCATGATAGCCAGAGGTATATAATAACAGCCTGTCTAAAATAAAAAGAGGAAAGAAAATTTTTTGATTTTTTTTTTTAGAAAAAAATTATTACACTGTATGTGTGTCTGTGTGTATAGAGGCCAGGAGTTGAATCTAGTGTCTTTCTCATCTGCTTTCCACCTTATTTTCTTCAAAAATTTTATTTTTGTCTATGAGTACTTTGCCTGCAAATATGTCTGTGTACCACATACATGCTGGTGTCTGAAGAGGCCAAAAGAGGCCATTGGATTCCCTGGAACTGGAGTTACAGATCGTTGTGAGTCACTGTGTGGGTGCTGGGAACAGAACTGGGGTCCCGTTGAAGAATAAACTGGGGTCCTGTTGAAGAGTAGTTGCAGCTCTTAATGTCTAAGCTAGCCCCAAGAAACAACTTTTAAAACTTCATCTGTTTAATGTATACATGCCTGTGTGTATTGTACGTCTGTGTGCCACATGCGTGCAGTGCTGGGGAAGGCCCGAGACGATGGTGGATCCCTTGGAACTGGAGTTAGAAAGCTTTGATCTGCCATATAGGGGCTGGGACTCAAATCCTGGTCCCCTGGAAAAGTGGCCAGTTCTGAACCACTGAGTCATCTGTTCAGCCCATATTTTTCTCTAAAGAAGTCATCTAGGAATTGATGAGACGGCTCCTTGTGTAAAGGCACTTGCTGCCAAGCCTGATGGTCTGTGTTCAATCCCCAGAACCCATAGGGTGGAAAACTGATTCCTTCAAATTTTATCTGACCTTCACATGCAAGCTATGGCACACGTGCTTACACACATATGTACATACATGTCAACTCCCATCAGCTGTGCTCTGACCTCCGAACACTGTGACACTCATGTGAGAAAATACACACAAGATATTAATGTAATACAAATTTAAAAGAAACCAGCAGATCTCAGAGCCTGCATTTTTCTGACTGTGTTAGAACTAAAGGGACCACCAAACTCCCACCTCATTTGGGGCTCAGCAGTAGGAATAACCTGGAGCTTATTGGTCTGGCAGGAAGTGAACATCCGTGCCCCTCCTGCTAAAGCCCAGGATCCAGCTCTAGACAACAGGATGCAGGAAGGAACCCGGAAGCAAGGCCTCCTGTGCAAAGGGGTGGTGGTCTTCCTTAGAGACTGGAAGCTCCCCTGTGAACCAATGAGTGCAGACAGATGTCATCCTTCAGAGACAACGGGCCTCATTGCTTCCCACTATGCTGCAAGGGCATGTGAAGTGAGCCGAATTGCAACCACTGCTCCTCTGGTAATGTGCATTCCTTCCGGGTATCTAGCTAACTCAGTGTTGACAGACAATAGGTGTGCAATCATATATGCTTGCTACAGATAGCAGGTTCCTGAGCTGTGTGTGGTGGCAATCAGGGTGGCCTGGAAGTCACTGTATAACCCAGGCTGGCTTTGAACTTGCAGTGATTTTCCTGTCTCTGTGCTGTTGAGTGCTGGGATTACAGGCATGTACTACGATGAAGAGACAGCTGTTACCTGATTCTGCTTAGCATCTTTACTTCTTCATTTAGAGCCTTTGAGGCACTTTGAGCTGTGCTGGTTCATCTTCATCGACTAGATTTGGAATCAGCCAGGAGATGCACCTTAGAGTCTGTCTGTGCGGTCATTTCCAAGGAGGTTTCCTTTTGAGGGAGGTTCAGGTAGGGTAGCTGAAAGAGTCTCTGGTAGTCCAGGCTGGCTTCAGAATTGCTATGTAGAGGAGGACCCTGAACTCCTGACCCTCCTAGCTCCACCTTCTAAGTACTAAGACCCATCCTGGATGGGTAGCCCCAACGCATGGACTGGGTCCTGACCTGAATAAAGAAGGAAAAAGAAAGCAGCGCCTGCATTCATCTCTCCCAGTCCCTGACTGGGTTCTGCATGGCCAGCCACCTTACACATCTGCTGCCAAGGCCTCCCCACCACAAATGACCTGTGCTCCCTTAAACATCGTAAGTTGTTTTTTTTTTCAGAGATTCTGTAGTAGCAATGGGAAAAGTAGCTAATAAAGGGTAAAAATATAGAAGTGACATCAGTGATTTAAGTTGCTTGCCATAAAAGCAGACTTGCCACCCATCCTGAAGATATGAGATACATTTCTGAAAGGAGCCTGGCAGTGGTGGTATACACCTTTAATTTCAGCACTTGGGAGGCACAGGCAGACAGAACCCTGTGAGTTCAAGGCCAGCCTGGTCTATGGAGTGAGTTCTAGGACAGCCAAGGCTATACAGAAAAACCCTGTCTCAAAACAAAACAAAACAAACAAAAAAGAACTTGCAGGGAACCATGGCTCTGGAAGGGAAGGGCCAGTAAGCTTCAAGGGAGCACAGATTCTCTGTGTATGTAATGTGTTATGTTGTTCTTTTTCCATTTCTCTCTCTCTCTCTCTCTCTCTCTCTCTCTCTCTCTCTCTCCCTCCCTCCCCCTCCCTCCCTCCCTCCCTCCCTCCCTCCCTCCCTC
>NW_021604650.1:698697-712959 GCF_004785775.1 Grammomys surdaster
CCTCTCTCTCTCTCTCTCTCTCTCTCTCTCTCTCTGTGTGTGTGTGTGTGTGTGTGAATTATGCTTTGTGTGTGAAAGGTTTTTACGCGCAGCTTGTAACAGATCACAGAAGACCCTGGGGCCACATACTCGGTCCTGATGGAGTTTTGGGGACCCACTTCACCCTCGAGTTCTCCGATTGTCGGGGTAGGAGGACAACCTTACCTTCCTAACCAGACCCCCCCACTTAGTTGCATTTTTAGGGGTGTGCCTCTCACCCATTCCATTTTGGTAGTGCCTACAGGTCCTGTCCCCTTATTAGGAAGAGATATTTTAGCTAAGTTGGGAGCTTCTATTTCTTTTGCTCCAACAATTCGCTTAAGCCCAAGCTCGCCAGCAGTTCTTCTGCTCCTCCTTCTAGCCAGTCAACCTACTAACACTAACATGTTATTTCCCTTACCAGCTTCTCAGGTGGACCCCCAAGTTTGGGACGTCCAGAACCCCTCTGTTGCTAAACATCATTCTCCCGTTGTCATCCAGTTACTCGACTCTACCAGGTACATCTGCCAAGCCCAATACTCTCTTTCTCTCCAGAGCCTCAGGGGACTTAAGCCTATCATTGCTGACCTCTTAAGGAAAAAACTCCTTCGACCTACCTCTTCCCCCTTTAACACCCCTACACTGGCAGTTAAGAAACCTAATGGTACCTATCGACTGGTTCAAGATCTCAGGTGCATTAACTCTGCAGTAGTTCCCCTCCATCCTGCTGTAGCTAACCCTTACACGCTTCTCTCTACTATCCCTTCAGGGACTTCTCATTTTTCAGTCCTAGATCTCAAGGACGGATTATTTTCTATCCCTCTAGACACCCAGTCACAGGACATATTTGCCTTTACCTGGACAGATCCTGACACCTACTTTTCTACCCAACTTACCTGGACTGTTCTACCTCAGGGATTCCAGGACAGCCCACATCTGTTCAGGCAGGCCCTGGCTTCCGACTTAATCTCTTTATCTCTCCCTAGATCTAAGATTGTACTTTACGTAGATGCTGTTCTTCTCTGTAGCCCCTCCCTAGAAATTGGCCAAGACGACACAGCTGTTCTTCTAAATTTCCTTTCCAGTCGGGGCTACAGGGTCTCACCTTCTAAAGTTCAACTGTCCACTCCTCAAGTCACCTATTTGGGACTAGAAATTACCCCAACCCACAAGGCTATTACCTTAGGTAGAAAGAACCTGATTCAGTCTCTAACTGTCCCTTCTACAAAGGAAGAGATTCTATCATTCCTAGGAATGGCTAGCTTTTTGCGTTCCTGGGTTCCTTCCTTTTCTCTACTTTCTCGACCCTTATATGAAGCAGCATTAGGCCCCACCAACGAACCTCTTCTCAAACCTGTCACTAAGCCCTTTCAAAGGCTCCAACATGCTCTCCTTAAGGCCCCAGCCTTACATCTCCCGGACCTGACTCATCCTTTTTCCCCTCTACTTAACTGAAAAAGAGGGATTTGCCCTTGGAGCCTTAGGTCACCAACTGGGACCATCTTTTACACCCATAACATACTTGTCAAAAAGACTAAATCCAACCATCCAGGAATGGGCACCTTGCATTCGTACCTTAGCAGCTGCTGAACTCCTTATTCGAGAATCAAAGAAACTAACCCTGGGATCGCCTATAACTGTCCTCTCTTCTCGCAACCTGTCACAGCTCCTAACTTATAAAGACTTACAGACTCTACCTCCCTGCAGGGTTCATTCTCTTCAGGTAGCTCTAATAGAAGACTCCACTCTCACCTTTCATTCATGCCCACCTCTTAATATTTCCAATCTTCTTCCCCAACCTAACACTGACTACTCTCTATCTGACTCCTGCACTGAAACCTTAGAAGAACTATTACCTCATCCTTCACACATACAGGAGGGCACACTGCCTCAAGCTACCTTTATACCTGGTATACAGATGGAAGCTCCTTTCCTCATGAAGGGGTCAGGAAAGCTGGCTATGCCATAGTGTCTGACACCAAGGTGGTGGAGGCACAGGCCCTTCCTGCTCATACCACCAACCAACAGGCTGAATTAATAGCCCTTACCCGTGCCTTCCAGCTGGCACAGGGACAATTCCTCAGCATATACACAGATTCCAAATATGCTTTTCATATCCTCCTGTCCCATGCTGCTATCTGGAAGGAGCTCGGGTTACTTACCACAAAAGGAGGATCAGTAACTAATGCAAACCAGATTATGGCCATGCTGAAGGCCTCCCATCTCCCCACAGCTATTGGGATTGTCCACTGCAGATCCCACCATACAGATGACTCTATAGCCTCCAAGGGACAACAACCGAGCTGATGAGGCAGCTAGAACTGCAGCCCTTAGGGGCCTAGACTCATCTCACCCTCCCAAGGAGATTCTTACACTACAACCTACATCCCCACCTACACCCCCTGACACTCATCAAACCCTGCCCTATCTTCACCAACTCTTTCATCCTAATAGCCAAGCATTGTCTTATTTTGTTTAGACCCACCTACAGCCTACTCCTGAGGACTTAAGTTTCCTAAAATCTATCACTGCTTTTTGCAAAATCTGTCAGATCTCAGATCCCAACTCAAGGTATCGTAGCACCCCTTTTCCTACCCACCAGGCTACCCACTGGCAACTTGATGTTACCCACATGCCTGCTGTAAAACGTTTCAAGTACCTCCTGGTCTTGGTGGACACCTTCTCAGGCTGGGTAGAGGCTTTTCCCACAACTAACAAAAGGGCTCAGACAGTCTCTGATTTCCTCCTCAGAGAGATCATCCCCCGTTTTGGTGTCCCAGCCTCCCTTCAGTCAGACAATGGGCCTGAATTTACTTCCCTAGCTTCTCAGACTCTATCTAAGGCCCTAGACATCCCCTGGCATTTTCATATTCCTTACCACCCTCAATCTTCAGGTAAGGTGGAGAGAACTAACCGCTCTTTAAAAACCACTTTTGTCAAGCTGTCACAGGAACTTCACCTTGACTGGGTAAAACTCCTACCTCGGGCTCTTTTCAGGCTATGAGCCCTTCCCAAGCGACCTCTCCTCATTTCACCTTTTGAACTCATGTATGGACGTCCAGTCCTAACCCCTGGTCTTTCACCTAAGTGTTCCCCCCTCCCAGACCATCTGCTCACCCCATTACTTTGCCACCTCCGTTCTCTCTTGTGGAACTTTGCTGACCACCATCTACTTCGACCACACACTGTCTCCTGTCCACTGCCTGTCAACATTGGAGACCAAGTGCTTCTCTCCCCTCCAGATCATCGGCCCTCACCTCTCTCTCCCGAATGGCAGGGACCTTTTAAGGTAATCCTCGTTAGTATAGTGGTGAGCATAGCTGCCTTCCAAGCAGTTGACTTGGGTTCGATTCTCTGCCAATGCTCCAAATGTAAGAATCCGGGCGCAGTTTGGACAGAAAACACAAGGCCTATTTAGTTCCACAGGGAGGGGTTTATTCAGGAGATAGGAGGGAGAGCAGAGAGGTAGAGGAGTGGAGGCCAGCCATGACCACATGGAGAGAGTTGGAAGGGAAGGGGGGAGGGAAGAGGACAACCTGCAGGCACTGGGTTGAGGAGAACAAGAGAGAGAGGAGGGGGCAAGCAGCCCCCTTTTATAGTGGGCAGGCCTATCTGGCTGCTGCCAGGTAACTGTGGGGAGGAGCATACCTGGCTGTTGCCAGGTGACTGTGGAGGTGGAGTTTAGACAGATTACTAACAGTGTGTATGTCTGTTTTTGCATGTGTGTGGTTGTACATTTGTGTGGGTATGTGTAGGCTTAGATTTTTTAAAGCCTACTTTAGTAAAGGTTCTCAAACACTTCGACCCACCTTCTAGCCCACTGTCCAAAGGTAGAAAAGAGAAGATGGTAAATAGGACAAGGGGATGTGGACCTGTTCAGTAGAAGTTCTTTGAGGCAATTCCCATCTCTGTTTGTCAGGATCCCAGCAGTTCAGTTCAGTAGTGTCAGGAAAGCAAACAGGAATCCGCAGCAGCTACATGATCCAGCAGAAACAGCCAAATCGGCATGAGTCAGTGGAAAAATGTGAGTCTGCATCACATGACGTGACCAGGAACTTCCACTTCAGGTATGCATGCATGTGGAGGCCTGAGGCGGATACCAGGAATCATCCTCAATGCCTCCTCTAACATATTCTTTTAGGCAGGGTCTCTCAACCTAACATAGAACTCCTTGCAAAGCTGGAATTACAAGCCAGCAGCCATGGTTGCCTAGGATTTATGTGAGTTTCTGGACTTCACAGTTGTGTGGCAAGCACTTTAACCAGCTCCCAGCCATCTCCTCAACCCCTTTGTTTTGTTTTGAAACAGGGTCTGGTGCAGTTCATGCTTTCTTCAAACTCAGTATGCACTACGCTTGCCTTTGATCTCTCCAACTCCTGGGAACTAAGATTAAAGGCATACGCTGCCATGCTCACCTCACAGCTGAACTCCACATCTCCCTGAGCCCCAACTAAATCCAGCCCACAGAAAGAGGATTCTTGGAGAAAGTTATCGTCATCATCTTCTTCTGATGAGACCAGGATTCTGATCTCCTGGTCAAATATCACTACAGTGAAGAAAACACAGTCCTGAGTGAGTAGCACTACCTACCGGAGATCTAACCGCACCCAGCTCATCTCCAGAGCTTGCATTTGCACCAACACAAAACCTATAACACAGTGCTGAGGGAACTTTCTGCCTAGGATGTATCCCAGCTCATTAAGAAAGAATACAGTAGGCTGGAGAGAAGGCTCAGCAGTTAAGAGCACTGACTGTTCTTCCATAGGTCCTGAGTTCAATTCCCAGCAACCGTATGGTAGCTCACGACCATCAGTAATGGGATCTGATGCCCTCTTCTGGTGTGTCAGAAGACAGCAACACTGTACTCATATTCATTAAATAAATAAATAAATAAATCTTTTTTGAAAAAATAAAAGGAAGAAAGAATATGGTAATTAAATGATTAGAGATGTCCTCCATGAACAAGGAGCTTGGAAGCTGCAGCTCCAAGAACATAAGCAACAAGGAATGATGAACTACATCCACTTGTACTGTGAGGGCTGGAGAGAGACATGGCTCAGTGGTTAAAAGCATCCCTCCTCTTCCAGGGGACCCAGGTTCAATTCCCAGCACCTACATGACAGCTCTTAGCCATGTGTAATCCAGCTCCAAATGATCTGATAGACATAGATGTAGGCAAAACACCAAAGCACATAAAATAAAAATAAGTTTTTTTTAAAAAAACCCTTTTATTTTCCTTTGTTTTTTATTTTTTAAACATTTATCTTACTTATTCAAGTACACTGTAGCTGTCAGACACACCAAGAGGGCATTAGAGATGGTTGTGAGCCACCATGTGATTGCTGGGAATTGAACTCACGATCTTTGGAAGAGCGGACAGTGCTCTTAACCTCTGAGCCATCTCTCCAGCCCCAGTAAGTCGTTTTTAAAAACCTTTTTATATGGATATCATTCAGTTTGCAGATGTTCATCTAGTGTGCACAAAACTCTCCGATCAGTCCTAGCAAGACATCAACCACATGCAGTTTAGTGTTGTGAGAAATATTTAAAAATGACAGCATGGTTCCCACGCTACACCGGGCAACGGCGGGCAACGGCGGGCAACGGTGGACCACACTGCACCAGCAGGGTGTTCTCACCTCCGCAGACTCTCTGGCTCCAAAACATCTCCACCAGCTCGCTATGTTCCCACTGGCAGGTAACTACCACGCCAGCCCCAGGTTTTTCGAGACAGGGTTTCTCTGTGTAGTCCTGGCTGTCCTGGAACTCACTCTGTAGACCAGGCTGGCCTCGAACTCAGAAATCCGCCTGCCTCTGCCTCCCAAGTGCTGGGATTAAAGGCGTGAGCCACCTGTTTAGAATGCTACTCTTGTAAGCCACATTAAATCTAAATTCTCCTGTAGTGAGTCCTGGTGGATGTGCCATGAGCCGGTAGTACTAGTAGCTACATCTTGCCCTATCGCTGTCTGAAAAGGACTCTCTCCTCTCTCTCTCCCCTCACTCCGCTCTCTCTCTCCTCTCTTTACCTCTTCCTCTCCCTCTCCTTTTCCTCTTCCCCTATCCAACCTGGAAGCCCCTCCTACTCACCCAGTGATTGGCTCCTTTATTCATTAGGGGTTGGTTCACACGAAGTCGCCTGAGCACGTGACTCACTCCTTGTCCACAACCCCTCCCAGGAAAGCGTAATTAATATCAAAATACAAACAGCACCAGGCCCATCCACAACAGTTCAGCACTCAGGAGGTAGAGGCAGGAAAATCAGAAGTGAGAGATCGTCTTCAGCTCAAAGAGATTAGAGGCTAGCCTGGGATACATAGGAGCTATTCTCAAAAAGAAATTATGGGCTGGAGAGACGGCTCAGTGGCTACGCACACTAGCTGCTTTTATAGAGAGCTCAGGTTCTGTTCCCAGCACTCACATAGTAGCTCATAACCATCTGTAATGCCATCTCTAGGAATCTAACACCCTCCTTTGGCCTCTGTGAGTTTGATACATAAAGACCACACACTCACACACATACACATCCCACAGACATACACATATTAAAATTAAGGTAAATTTATTTACATACTTATTTTGAGACAGGATCTCTCTATTACATAGCTCTGGCTATCCTGGAATTTATTACATAGACTAGACTGGCCTCAAACTCAGTGATCCACCCAGAGTGTTGGGATTAAAGGGGTGCATTACCATGCCTGAGGTCCAGCTCTGGTTTTTTGTTGTTGTTATTGTTGTTTCTTTGTTTGTTTTAATGAACAAAAGAAGGCTGACAAGATGGTTTAGAAAAAAGGCAATTGCCACAAGTCTGATGACTTGAGTTCAATTCCCACATGGTGAAGGAGAGAAACAATTCTTGTTACTTGTCTCTGACCTCCACACATATGCGGGTGACTCCTACACATATATTTTTTTTAATATATTTTTTTAAAGATTTATTTATTTATTATGTATGAATACACTGTAGCTGTCTTCAGACACACCAGAAGAGGGCATCAGATCTCATTACAGATGGTTGTGAGCCACCATGTGGTTGCTGGGATTTGAACTCAGGACCTCTGGAAGTGCAGTCAGTGCTCTTAACCACTGAGCCATCTCTCCAGCCCTCCTACACATATATTAAATAAATAAAACTTATTAGAAATTTGGGGGGGGGAAGCAAAGAAAGAAAGAAAAGGAAAGAAAAAAGAGAAAATGTTGCTTTAAGAAAATAAGGCGAGCTGGGCAGTGGTGGCTCACGCCTTTAGTCCCAGCACTTGGGAGGCAGAGGCAGGCGGATTTCTGAGTTCGAGGCCAGCCTGGTCTACAGAGTGAGTTCCAGGACAGCCAGGACTACACAGAGAAACCCTGTCTCGAAAAACCAAACCAAACCAAACCAAACCAAACAAACAAACAAAAAAAAAAACAAATGGTGAAGGTGCTCTCCATGGTCACCGAGGAAACATAAACCAACACCGTGACAGACCACAGTTGCACCCACAAGGATGGCTTTCTACATAAGACAGACAATAACAAGTGTTGGCAAGGTTATGGAGAAAGGGATCCCACTCTGCTGCTAGTGGGAAAGCATCACTCAGCAGCTGTGGAAAATCACCTGGCAGTTTCCCAGAGTTGAAAGAATCAACCACATCACTCTGCAATCCCCTCCAGGCATGGGTCCAAGAGAAGTGAAAACAGATGTTCAAACAAACCTGCACACAGAGTGTACAACAGCTCGGTTCACAGTGACCAAAGGTGGGGAGAACCCAAATGAACATCACCGGGGCATGAAAGGAGGCACCACCGTGCGTGTCTGGAGCCCCAGCACTCAGTGGCCAAGACTGAGGATGCTGAAGTCAAGGTCACGTTTTCTTTCTTTCTTTTCTCTGTGTGGGTTATTTGTCTGTATAAATGTCTGTGGTGCCTGAGAAGGCCAGAAGAGGGCATCAGATCTCCTGGATCTAGTTACAGAAGGTTGAACAAGCTGCCCTTGGGCACTGGGAATCCAACAGTCCTCTGAAAAAGCAGAGATCTTAACCACTGAGCCACCTATCCAGCCCCACTATCTAGCTATGCGTTTTATTTTTGTTATTAATGAACAAACTAAGAGAAAGAAAAATGGACAGACCTAGAAAATATTGTGCTCATTACATCATCAGGCTGAAGGCAGAAAAGGCCACAAATTTTATGGTTCCATCTGATGAAATTTCCAGAATACATGCATGTGCACACAGAGACTAGAAAGACCATTGGCTGCATGAGCCTTGGAGAGCATCCTGGTTATTATTCATGTTTCTGTGCTAAAACCTGGACAAAAGCAACTCAAGGGCGAAGGAGTTTATTTTAGCTCACAGTTTAAGATACAATCCGTTGTGGCGAGGCAGCAGGAGCTTGAAGCAGTAGGTCACATGTTGTCCACGATTAGGAAAGAAAGCAATGAGTGTGTGCCTCCTAGTGCTCGGCTTGCTTCCTACATTTTATACAGTGCAGGATCTTCCTGATCAGGAAATGGTTGTACCATAATTAAGATCAGTTTCCCTAACTGGGCGTGGTGATGCACACCTTTGATCCTAGTGTAGCCACCTGCGGCCACGGACCAACTGCGTTCACCTGAAAGGGGGGCTGGGAATGAAGAAAGGGATGGAAGCATGAGAGAAACATGAAACCAAGACAAAGTTCTCTGATCAAGGCTCGAAGTTTAATAGTCAGCTCTTCTAATTTTTTTTTTTTTTGTTGTTGTTGTTGTTGTTTTTCGAGACAGGGTTTCTCTGTGTAGTCCTGGCTGTCCTGGAACTCACTCTGTAGACCAGGCTGGCCTCGAACTCAGAAATCCGCCTGCCTCTGCCTCTCAAGTGCTGGGATTAAAGGCGTGCACCACCACCGCCTGGCCAGCTCTTCTAATTTAAAGGGAAAGCCCCACCGAACCCCTTCTTGTTTGAGCCAGAGATGGGTGAAACCCATCCTTACTCACTGCCAGAGATGGGTGGGGGAACCCATCCTTAGTCACTGCCGGAGATATCTCAAGGCAAGCTCAGCAGGCAGTTTATTCTTCTAAGTTCCTGTAGCAGGTTGTAAGTGCAGTCAAAGTGGGTAACTCCACCTAGGTCCTATTATTTGGTCTATTGTGGTAAACAAGGTCTTTCAGGCCCGCTCAAGGCTGGGAGTAGGGCACATACTAGTGCTCGAGAGGCAGAGGTAGGCAGATCTCTGTGAGTTCGAGGACAGCCTGGTATACAAAGAGAGTTCCAGGACAGCAAGGTCTACACAGAGAAACCATGTCTGGAAAAAAAAATGGCTTCCCCATATTAAATAGTATAATCAAGATGATCTGGTGTAGGTATGCCCAGAGGCCCATTTTCCGATGGACTCTAGATTTTATCAAGGGCTGAAAAGATATCTTTCCCACACTTCCAGAGGAGTCATGTTAGGTTCCCTGCAACCCACATCTGGTGGTTTACAAATTGCCTGCAGCTCCAACTCCAGGGGATCTGATACTCTGGATTCTGCAGGTACCCAAATTCACATACATATTACTCACATACAGAAAATATACACATCAAGGCAGTGATGGTCCATACATTTAATTCCATTGCTCGAGGGGCAGAGGCAAGCAGATCTCTATGAGTTTGAGGCCAGACTGGTCTCCCTAGCAAGTTCCAGGACACCTAGGGCTACACCGAGAAACCCTGTGACAAAACATGGCCAATGCAATTTATAAGAAATACTATTATATTTGGCTTATGGTTTCAGAGGGTTAGAGTCCATGATGGCAGGCTGAAGGGCAGCTGAGAGATCACACCTAGATTCACCACCATGACAGAGAAAGAACACTAAGAATGGCATGACTCTTCTGAAACCTCAAAGCCCAAAGCCCACCCCCAGTGGCACACCTCCTTCACACCTTCTAATTCTTACCAGACAGTCCCACTAATAGATAGGAACCAACGATTCAAGTATATTAGCCTGTGGGGTCCATTCTCATTTAAACCACCACAAACCCAGAGAGAACACTGAGAGCAAACCAAAGGAACAATTCTATTCAAATTCACCGTAGTAACCCATGAGCTTATGAGGGAGTCCTAAAAGGAGTATAGATAAAGGGATACTTATGGCAATGTAGGTGACCTCCAAAACAGTTTATATCATAAAAACAATCCATTCCAGCACTGTTGACGGCCTCTGGAAAACTGCAGGGATGGACTCCGGTTCAGTTACCCTTTCAACTCTGAGCCACACCCTAGCACCACCAGAGATCATATGACTTTGGCATAGGAATATAAGCAACCAGAGGATGGTTCTGGATCGAGTGAGTGGCTGGGATCTCAGGGAAGGTTCTTATGCCTGTATAGCCGCCTGTGAGTAAGCACAGCTGTTCTGATTTCAAGATGGTAATGGCCATGGGGTAGAGTTCTACAGATGACTACCATGGCTGTGGGGTTCCTTTAGGAAATGAGAAAATATTCTGAAATCAGAGTCACAGCTCACTCTATGCTTCTTGTCAGTCAAAAAGTGAGCACATCTGCTGGGCAGTAGTGGTGCATGCCTTTGACCCCAGCACTCAGGAGACAGATGTAGGCAGATATCTGTGGGCTTGAGGCCAGACTGGTCTACAGAGTGGGTTCCAAGGCAGATAAGGTTACACAGACAAGTGTTACAAGGTTACACTTGTCTCAACCCCTTCATCCCCCAAAAAGCACCACTTCTACCAACACTCTAACATGCCTAAGTGCATGAGACCAAACAACCATGGGCTGCCCTATGAAATCAGGAGTAAAATGCATGGATTTTGTTGTTGTTTTTTGGGGTTTTGTTTTTTGTTGTTGTTGTTGTTTTTTGTTTTTGTTTTTGTTTTTTTTGGTTTTTCGAAACAGAATTTCTCTGTGCAGCCCTGGCTGTCCTGGAACTCACTCTATAGACCAGGCTGGCCTCGAACTCAGAAATCTGCCTGCCTCTGCCTCCCAAGTGCTGGGATTAAAGATGTGCACCACCACTGCCTGGTTGTTTTGGACTTCTTTAGTTTTGAGAAATCAAAAACTGAGGCCTAGACTCCTGGATTGCCAGCCTGTCATGGAGTCAGCCTGGCTCTGGCTAACTCAGTCCTCTCACTTATGGGTGAAGAATAACCGTGATGGTTTGTATGATATAACACTTATATTCTTGGACATTTGAATATTTGGTCCACAGACACCTTTAGGGAGGTTAAGAGGCATGACCTTTCTAGAAGAAGCACACCACTGGGGCCAGGCTTTGATGCTTCAAAGCCTCCTGCCATTTCCAGTTTACTCTCTCTAATTGTTGATTGTAGCTGGAGATGTGAGCTCTCAACTGTTCCTGCCTGCTGCCAGGTTTACTTCTGTATTGCTGATGGGCTCTTACCCTTCTGGAAACACAAGCTTAATGTCTCTATACGTTGTCCTGCCCATGGTGCTCTAACACAGCAATATAACAGTCGGTGAAAACAGCAGAATGATTAAAAAACAAAAACCAAAAAAACCCCACCCACCCAGTATAGGTGATGGCTCACAAAATCTGCAGCACACTGTATAGCCTCAGGCAGCTTGACAGACTGGAGCACCCAAACAGCCTATAAGGTTTCTTGCCTCTTCTAGACAGTGTGGCTGATTTTTGCTTTTTCCAGGCACTTTAGTTGCTGTGCAGAGTCTTCTAGGCAGCTTGGCTGTTCAAAGAGTAGTTCTCAACAGTCCTTACTCCTATAGACACATGAGGAGAGAAGGGCCTAGTGAATCTGGTCAGTTTCTGGAATTTCTGGAGTTACTGAGTACGGGGCAAGTGGACCCTGCTACCAGACAGAAGAACTACTAAGGTTGAGTGTGCCCAAACCCCATGAAACTCAGAATTGAGAACGGTAGCCAGCTCCCTGCCTAACTATACCTGCTCTGGAACACGTGATGTCGACACCCCACTGAGAGGACCACCACAATCAGTCACATAGGGAAAACACCTCCAGTCCTTTCCCAGGCTGATAGCACCTCAAACTGAGCCAATGGGAAGCACCTACCCCTGGATCCGACTCTATCCTCAATGTTTATGAAGTCCCTGTCCACATGAGATAAAGTTCCCAAGTTATTTTGAAGACCTCCACAGAGGGGAGACCCTCACTCAAGTCTCAGAAAGTCGCGACTACCCAGTAATCTGCTCGAGACACCGTGTACCAGAGCAATTTCGAGGTTTATTAGGGCGTGACAGCTAGCTGCTGGTCAATTCGTATGCCCACGCAGGAGCTGAATTGACCCCGACAGGCAGTTTGAGAGGGGTTTTTAAGGGGAAAATCCACAAGCCAAGGAATGGGGAGGGGGCTCATGGTTGTTAAGGTGCCATAACATAAAAATAGCAGAACATTCCAAAGGAACCCAACCTACGTGAGTCGGGATCAGGTGAAAACTCTCTGTATGCTTATCTTTCTCAAGAATGTGGTCCTGCCCTGTCACTGTGGCCTTGCCCTGTCACTGCGGTTCTCAACTTGGTTCTACCTGGCTATCTTGCATTCTAGCCAGTTCCCATAACTAGCCTGTCCACATTCTTAACTTGTTTCATGGCTCGGTTTCTCCATATCTTTATAAAGAAAGCCTAAAGAATATTTTATATGTCTAAAAAGAATTCTATATACCCAGTATCTATAATTTTTCACTCTACAATTTCACTCAGAATCCTCTGAGAGTGGCTGTTTTACTGAGCTGTAACATTTTGGGGAAGAGTTTTCTCTCACTAAGCATTCATCTCTGGACCTTAGTCCTACCTTGCAGACTAGACTCACGTCCCTGCTGTCCCTGCTGTCCCTGCTGCTGCTGCTGCTGCTGCCACCAACCACCTGCTGCCCCTACCCCTGCCGCTGGCATTGATGCTGACATGATCGTGGGTGAGACATGGGATCCTGACTACCTACCCTGCAAGGGCTTTCCTTCTGATAGCTGTAACACTTTAACTGTTTCCGACCAGACCAGAGACCCACAGAACCCCTGGTTCCTGGGAGGACAACAATTGAGCTGTTTACTTCCGGGAATGGAAGTAAACTGGAAATGGAATGTTTCACCTCCCTTTAGAACAATCTTGCCTCTTGGAATGTTCTAGTTAGAATTCTATTGTTGTGATGAAACACCATGACCAGAGCCACTTGTTGGGGAAAGGGTTAATTTGGCTTTCACTTCAAAAATCACTGCTTATCACTGAAGGAAATCAGGACAGGAACTTAGAGCAGGAACCTGGAGGCAGGAGCTGATGCAGAGGCCATGGAGGAAAATTGCTTACTGGGTTGTTCTCCCTGACTTGCTCAGCCTGCTTTCTTATAGAATTAACCACCAGCCCACAGATGGTCCTACCTGCAATGGGCCGGGTCCTCTTTCATCAGTCACTAATTAAGAAAATGCCCTACAGTCTTGTAGTACAGCTTGAACTTGTGTTTGTTTTGTTTTTGCGAGACAGAGGGTCTAGGTGAGCTCTGACTATCCTGGAACTCTGTAGCTCAATCTGGCCTCAAACTCATATAGATCTGCCTATGTTTGCCTCCTGAGTGCTGAGGTTAAAGGTGTGTACCGCCACCACCTGGCGCCTAACAGTCTGACTTTATGAGGCATTTTCTTGAAACTCTCCTTTCAGATGACTTTAGCTTATGTCAAGTTGACACAAAACTACCCACCACTTGGAGCTTGGCTTCAAAGTAGAATACTTCATCTGAGAGGCAAATGATATGGAACAAACAGTATGAGTACAAGAAGCCAATGTGGGAAAGCCTTAGCTGCTGGGAACAGACACCATGACCAAGGCAGTTCTTTAGGGACATTTAATTGAGGCTGTCTTACAGGTTCTGAGATTCAGTCCAGTATCAAGGCAGAAGCATGGCAGAGTCCAGGCAAGCATGGTGGCAGGAGAAGCTGAGAGGTCTACATCTTCATCTACAGGCCTCTAGAGAAGACCGACTCCCAGGTGCTTAGGATGAGGGCCTTAAAGCCACACCCACAGTGACAAATTTCCTCCAAGGCCAAAGCTCCAAATAGTGCCATTCACTGAGCCAAGCATATTTAAGTTACCACGTGGGACTTAGCTCTTTCTTGTGAAGGATGACTGTTAGTAAACTGTTCAACTCCACCTCCACAGTCACCTGGAAACAGCCGGGTATCCTCCTCCCCAGAGTTACCTGGCAACAGGCAGGTTGTCCTGCCCACTATAAAAGGGGCTCCTTGGCCCCTCCTCTCTCCTCTCCTCTCCTCTCCCCTCCCCTCCCCTCCCCTCCCCTCCCCTCCCCTCCCC
>NW_021604650.1:713059-734640 GCF_004785775.1 Grammomys surdaster
TCTCTCTCTCTCTCTCTCTCTCTCTCTCTCACTCTCTCTCACTCTCGGCTCCTCGACCCCACGCACCTGCAGGTTGTTGTCTCCCCTCCCCCCTTCTCTTTCCCCCTCTCTCCACGTGGTCATGGCCGGCCTCTACCCTCTCTACTCTTCTCTCTCTCCTGCTCTCCCACCCTCTTAATAAACCTCCCCTCCTGGAACCATCTTGGCCTGCTGTGATCTGTCCAAGCTGCGCATAACCTTTTAATGACTTTCTATGGCTAAGGCCAGAGTCAAGGAAGCAGGACACTATTCACTTCCTAATGAAGGGCGCTCCTGATCTCCAGGTGGTAGGCTGGAATGGCATTTACCTGCAGAAAGGTGGAAAAATGCATCTGATCTGAGGTAGTACTTACTTGGTGTTTGTGTGCTATAAGACAGACACTGGTAGACAGGCCAAGAAGGCTGTCCACACTTATTTCATCTATTTACATTTCAAATGTTATCCCTTTTCCTGGTTACCCCACCCCCACCCCAGAAACCTCCTATCCCATCCCTCCTCTCCTCCCCCGCCCCTTGATTCTATGAGGATGTTTTCCCACCTACCCAGCCACTTCCACCTCCCCAACTTGGCATTCCCCTACACTGGAGCATTGAGCCTTCACAGGACCAAGGGCCTCTGCTCCCAATGATGCCTGACAAGGCTATCCTCTGCTACCTATGCAGCTGGAGCCATGAGTCCCTCCATGTGTGTTCCCAGGCTGGTGGTTTAGGCCCTGGGAGGGGGGGGGGTCTGGCTGGTTGATACTGTTGTTCTTCCTATGGGATTGCAAACCCCTTCATTTCCTTCAGTCCTTTCTCTAACTGGAGTATTGGGGACCCCGTGCTCAGTCCAATAATTGGCTGCAAGCATCTGCCTCTGTATTTGTCTGGCTCTGGCAGAGCCTCTCAGGAGACAACTATATCAGGCTCCTGTCAGCATACACTTCTTGGCATCCACAATAGTGTCTGGGCTTGGTGTCTGTATATGAGATGGATCCCCAGGTGGGGCAGTCTCTGGATGGCCTTTCCCTCAGTCTCTGATCCACACTTTGTCTCTGTATTTGCCCCCATGAGTATTTTATTCCCCCTTCTAAGAAGGACTGAAGCATCCACACTTTGGTCTTCCTCCTTCTTGAGCTTCATGTGGTCTATGAATTGTAATTTGGGTATTCTGAGTTTTTGACTTAATATTCACTTATCAGTAACTGTATACCATGTCTGTTCTTTTGTGATTGGGTTACCTCACTCACGATGATATTTTCTAGTTCCATCCATTTGCCTAAGAATTTCGTGAAGTCATTATTTTTTATAGCTGAGTAGTATTCCATTGTGTAAATGTACCATACTTTCTGTATCCATTCCTCTGTTGAAGGACATTTGGGTCCTTTCCAGCTTCTGTCTATTATAAATAAGGCTTCTATGAACATAGTGGAGCACGTGTCCTTGTTATATGTTGGGGCATCTTTTGGGTATATGCCCAGGAGTCGTATAGCTGGGTCCTTGGGTAATATAATGTTCGATTTTCTGAGGAACCACCAGAATGCTTTCCATAGTGGTTGTACCGGCTTGCAATCCCACCAACAATGGAGGAGTGTTCCTCTTTCTCCACACCCTTGCCAGCCTCTGCTGTCACCTGAGTTTTTGATCTTAGCCATTCTGACTGGTATGAAGTGGAATCTCGGGGTCATTTTGACTTGCATTTCCCTGATGACTAAGGATGTTGAACATTTCTTTAGGTGCTTCTTGGCCATTTGATATCCTTCAGTTGAGAATTCTTTGTTTAGCTCTGTACCTCATTTTTAATAGGGTTATTTGGTTGTCTAGAGTCTAATTTCTTGAGTTCTTTGTATATATTGGATATTAGCCCTCTATCGGATGTAGGATTGGTAAAGATCTTTTTCCAATTTGTTGGTTGCCAGTTTATCCTATTAACAGTGTCCTTTGCCTTACAGAAGCTTTGCAATTTTATGAGGTCCCATTTGTCGATTGTTCATCTTAGAGCATAAGCCATTGGTGTTCTGTTCAGGAACTTTTCCCCTGTGCCCAAGTATTCGAGGGTCTTCCCCACTTTCTTTCTCTTCTATTAGTTTCAGTGTATCTGGTTTTATGTGGAGATCCTTGATCCACTTGGACTTGAGCTTTGTACAAGGATATAAGAATGGATCAGTTTGCATTCTTCTACATGCTGACCTGCAGTTGAACCAGCAATATTTGTTGAAAATGCTGTCTTTTTTCCACTGGATGGTTTTAGCTCCTTTGTCGAAGATCAAGTGACCATAGGAGTGTGGGTTCATTTCTGGGTCTTCAATTCTATTCCATTGATCTACCTGCCTGTCTCTGTACCAATACCATACAGATTTTATCACTATTGCTCTGTAATACAGCTTGAGGTCAGGGATGGTGATTCCCCCAGAAGTTCTTTTATTGTGGAGAATAGTTTTCGCTGGGCGGTGGTGGCACACACCTTTAATCCCAGCACCTGGGAGGCAGAGGCAGGCAGATTTCTGAGTTGGAGGCCAGCCTGGTCTCCAGAGAGTGAGTTCCAGGACAGCCAGGGCTATACAGAGAAACCCTGTCTCGGAAAAAAAAAAAAAAAAAAAAAAAAAAAAGAGAGAGAGAGAGAGAGAGAGAGAATAGTTTTCACTATCCTGAGTTTTTTTGTTATTCCAAATGAATTTGAGAATTACTCTTGCTTTTTCTTTCTTTCTTTCTTTCTTTCTTTCTTTCTTTCTTTCTTTCTTTTTTTTGAGAATTGCTCTTTCTAACTCTAAAAAATTGAGTTGGAATTTTGATGGGAATTCTATTGAATCTGTAGACTAGGAACTGTCTTTTTAAAAAAGAAAGTGAGGGCTGGAGAGGTGGCTCAGCAGTTAAGAGCACTTGCTGCTCTTAAAAACTTGGGTTCAGTTCCCAGCATTTACATATTGACTCACAACTTCAATTCCAGGAGATCTGCCACCCTCTTTTGGCACCTGGCAATCACATGGTATACATACATATGCAGGCAAATCATCATATATATATATACATATATATGTATATATATATATATATATATACACATATATATGTATATATATGTATATGTTTATGTGTGTGTATGCATATGCTGTATATATATATAATTATATATATTAAAAAATAAGTATTCTAAATGGAAATGGGACATGCAAGATGGCTCCACAGGTAAAGGGATTTGCTGTCAAGCCTGATGTCCACAATTCAATTCCCCAGGACCCACGTGGCAAAAGGAGAGAGCCAAAGCCAGGCATGGTAGTACATGCCTTTATTTTTTTTATTTTTTAAGAACTATTTACTTATTTTATATATAGAAGTATACTATAGCTATCTTCAGACACACCAGAAGAGGGCATCAGATACAGTTGTGAGCAACCATGATCTTGCTGGGAGTCGAACTCAGGACCTCTGGAAGAGCAGTCAGTGCTCTTAACCACTGAGCCCTCTCTCCAGCTCTGGTGTACACCTTTAATGTCAGCATTGGGGAGGCAGAGACAGGAGGATCTCCCCAGTCTGGTCTACACAGCCAGTTCCAGGATAGCCAGAGATATGTGCCTAGCTTGTGTGTGTGGTGGTGGTGGTGGGGTCACAATAAGATTAATGAAAGGAAACCATGTATAAAGTTTTTTGTTTGGTTGTTGCTGGGGCTTTGTTTTTTGGGAGGGGGGGGAAGGTTCCCTGTTTAGCCCCAGCTATCCTGGAACTCACTCTATAAACCAGGTTGGTCTCAAACTCAGAGATCCATATTAACTCTGCCTCCTACTGCCAGGATTAAAGGTATGTACTGTCATTGCTTAGCTATAACGTTGTTTTGATGTTGCATTAACTTCTTTAATGAAAAAAAGAAAAAAAAAACTTCTCTAACATGTATGGTGCCTTGTGTTTTAGATGTATCACCACAAAAATAAAATAAAAAACAAACAAAAAAACATTTCAATTAGTGAGGCATGGTAGTACACATCTTTTTTTTATCTTTTTTTCCTTTCTTTTTTTTTTTTTCAAGACAGGGTTTTTCTGTGTAGTTCTGGCTGTCCTGGAACCACTCTGTAGACCAGGCTGGCCTCGAGCTCAGAAATCTGCCTGCCTCTGTCTCCCAAGTGCTGGGATTAAAGGTGTGCACCACCACTGCCCAGTAGTGTACATCTTAACAATCAGAAAGCTGACACAGGAAAATTGCCTTGAGTCTGAGTCAGCCTGGACTCAAAACAAAAAAAAGAAAAAAGAAAAGAAAAAAGCACCCTGCCTCAAAGGAAACAAAGAAATGAGGTCTAATAATAAAATTATCAGATTGTGGAAAAAAAAAACAACTTTTAAATGGCCGGGCAGTGGTGGCACATGCCTTTAATCCCATCATTCAGGAGGCAAAGGAACTCAGATCTCTGAGTTCGAGGCTAGCCTGGTCTACAGAGTAAGTTCCAGCACAGACAGGGCTAAACAGAGAAACCCTGTCTCAAAAAACCAAAAAATAAAAAAGAATTTCTATGGATAATTTGGTTTCTGGAAAAAAAAAACATATAAATATTACAAGAATGTGTTTTCCTTTTTTTTTTTTTTTTGGTTTTTCAAGACAGGGTTTCTCTGTGTAGCCCTGGCTGTCCTGGAACTCACTCTATAGACCAGGCTGGCCTACGAACTCAGAAATCTGCCTGCCTCTGCCTCCCAAGTGCTGGGATTAAAGGCGTGCGCCACCAATGCCCAGCTAGAATGTGGTTTTCCTTTTGACCCAGGTGTAGGGATATGGGCTGCTTCAGACTGTCCACAGCTGCTGACCATGATTTGCCTCGTGCTCTAGCAAAAGCAGGTTTGCCAGCTTCAGACAATTTGTAAGATTGTGTGGTTTGGAATTCTGGGAACTTTTCAGAGAGTATATAAATGCTAAAGCCCCACTAGGTGGGTTGGTGGGTGTTGGTCATTTAGGTAGATTATTTGCAGTTTGTTATTAGCCATGGTCAAAGAAGAAACAAAAGGAAAGAAATTAAGTTTAAGAATTTTTCTAAGCCCGGAGGTTGTGACGCACGCCTTTAATTCCAGAACTTGAGAGGCAGAGGCAGGCAGATTTCTGAATTCGAGGCCAGCCTGGTCTACAGAGTAAGTTCCTGGACAGACAGGACTTACACAGAGAAACTCTGTCTGGAACTCCTCCCCCCCAAAAAAGAGTTTTTCTAATTCCTCTCTCCCCTTCTCTCCTTTCTTCTCTATCCTTGTTCCTTTGTTCTTTAGTGTTAGGGTGTGAAACTGGGGGGATAAACAGCAGGGTGGGGGAGGAGGTATAAGTGACATCCAACATTAGGCCAAATTAAAAAAAAATAATGGGAGATTTTATTTCAATTTCATGCACACACAGGCTTTTAATCCATAGGGAGCTTCCAGTTCGTGTGAGGGGCCCTAGACTCCAGGTTCGCGTCTGGCCACAGCTTCCTGGACCACAGGGCTGGTTCCCCCCCACCCACCCCCCAGCACATGTGTCTGGCCTCTAGCCGAACCACAACTGCTATTCTACTAGGACCTTGAACCGATTGAGTGATTTCCCCTCTCGGTCAGAAATAGCTCGTAACCCTTCCCCAGCTCTTGCAGCTCCACAGAAAACTGGTACCAGCCGAGCTATCTCCCGACTGGCTAACTTCTGGTGGGCTAGCCCAGTCCAGGCCCTTATTTGATTGCACGACAGCCCGATTATTATAAGCAGTGCCTGATTTCTGTTGCCAAAGATTAGTTCAGGACGCTGAACTAAGATTGGTAACTTTCACTCAATGGGTTCATCTTCTTCGTCCATACCAGCAGACACCCCACTGGGCTGTCTACTGAAAAACCTCAAATCTTTACGATTAACGCCTGAGTTGAGGCCTTCCAAATTAATACATCTTTGCAATAAAGTCTGGATCGGGTACCCTTTAGACAGTGGGATGACCACGTGGCCACGTAATGGCACCCTAGACCCCATTATTTTACGGAGTCTTTTTTTTTTTTTTTTTGAGACAGGGTTTCTCTGTGTAGCCCTGGCTGTCCTGAAACTCACTCTGTAGACCAGGCTGGCCTCGAACTCAGAAATCCGCCTGCCTCTGCCTCCCAAGTGCTGGGATCAAAGGCTTGCGCCACCACCGCCCGGCTTTACGGAGTCTTAATACATATTGCCAGCAGTCCGGTAAATGGAAGGAAATGTCCTATATCAGTGCATTTATTTACCTCCGTTACTCCCCTTCTATGTACGCCACCTGCTCTACACCTAAGGTTCTCTTGGCAATGACACCTGCTCAACCCCCAGACGACCACACACCTCTAGACCCAGCTGATGAACCCCCTCCCCTCCGTCGCAAGCCTGTTTCCATGCCGCCTAAAACCCAAACTGCTACCTCAGTTTCTTCTTCTCACCAGGGCGCCCCTGAGTCCACTGGCTTGACCTCTCCAGACCCCTCCCCTCCTTCTGTGTCAGCCACAGGCCATGCTAACTGTCCTGCACTGGCACCAACTTTCACTCCTCCTATCACGCGTTCCAAAGCTAAGGGCCCTACCCCTTCTCCTCCAGGGACACCGAAACCAGCATCTGTTCTTCCCCTACGGGAAGTGGCTGGTGTTGATGGCTTGGTCAGGGTACATGTCCCCTTCTCACTGAGTGAACTCTCCCAGATAGAGAGCAGACTGGGCTCCTATACCTCTAACTCTTCTGCCTTCATTAAGGAATTTCAATATATTTCTCAGTCTTACAGCCTTACATACCATGACGTACATATGATTTTAACTAATAACCTACATCCAGATGAATGCAGGTGAGTTTGGGATGAGGTAAAAGCTCGTGCAGATCAGATTCATCAAACAGACGGGACTTATCCAATTGGATCAGAAGCCATTCCTGACCAGGACCCTCGATGGGATTATAACTCCGCAGGTGGTATCTTAGCCAGAGATAGATTTATTTTTATTTATTTTTTTATTTTTTTTGGTTTGGTTTTTTTCGAGACAGGGTTTCTCTGTGTAGCCCTGGCTGTCCTGGAACTCACTCTGTAGACGAGGCTGGCCTCGAACTCAGAAATCCGCCTGCCTCTGCCTCCCAAGTGCTGGGATTAAAGGCATGCGCCACCACTGCCCGGCCAGAGATAGATTTATAACACGACTTTTGGCAGGCCTAAGGAAGGCGACGTTAAAGCCGGTTAACTTTGAGAAACTTCAGGAGGTTGTCCAAGATAAACAAGAAAATCCATCTCAATTCTTAGAACGCCTTACAAAGGTCTTACTACAATATACTAATCTGGACCCTGAAAGCCCAGAAGGTAAGCAACTCCTCATGACCTACTTTTTTCCCCTGAGCTACCCCGACATAAAAGCTAAACTTAGGTGATTGGAGAGAGGGCCCCTAACTCCACAGGCCGAAGTCTTGGCATTGGCCTTCAAAGTGTACCATGAGAGAGATGAGAAAGCCCGTAAACAGAAATACCATATGCTGGCAAAGGCTGTCCAACCAGCCTCAGCCTCTACCCCAGACCCCTGGTCTTCAAAGGCTCAGAGACCACCTGGCCCCTGCTATAAATGTGGTCAACATGGTCATTGGGTAAAAGCCTGTCCTAACCCCAGCAAGCCAAGGGGACCATGTCCCAAGTGCAATCAGAAGGGGCATTGGGGGACCGACTGCCCTCATGTCGCTCAGAACAGAGGGACATCGCTCCCAGAAAAACCCTCAGATGACCTTCTAGGCTTGGCTATGGAGGACTGACAGGCCCCAAGCTCTCTTGACCCAACCACGCCCATCACTAGCAGAGAGCCACGGGTAGAGATTATGGTGTGTGGGAGAACCATCTCCTTCCTCTTGGACACTGGGGCCACATACTCGGTCCTGACGGAGTTTTGGGGACCCAATTCACCTTCGTGTTCTCCGATTGTCAGGGTAGGAGGACAACCTTACCTTCCTTACCAGACTCCCCCACTTAGTTGCATTTTTAGTGGTGTGCCTCTCACCCATTCCATTTTGGTAGTGCCTACATGTCCTGTCCCCTTATTAGGAAGAGATATCTTAGCTAAGTTGGGAGCTTCTATTTCTTTTGCTCCAACAATTCGCTTAAGCCCAAGATCGCCAGCAGTTCCTCTGCTCCTCCTTCTAGCCAGTCAACCTACTAACACTAACATGTTATTTCCCTTACCAGCTTCTCAGGTGGACCCCCGAGTTTGGGACGTCCAGAACCCCTCTGTTGCTAAACATCATTCTCCCGTTGTCATCCAGTTATTGGACTCTACCAGGTACATCTGCCAAGCCCAATACCCTCTTTCTCTCCAGAGCCTCAGGGGACTTAAGCCTATCATTGCTGACCTCTTAAGGAAAAAACTTCTTCGACCTACCTCTTCCCCCTTTAACACCCCTATACTGACAGTTAAGAAACCTAATTGTACCTATCGACTGGTTCAAGTTCTCAGGTTCTTTAACTCTGCCGTAGTTCCCCTCCATCCTGTCATAGCTAACCCTTACACACTTCTCTCTACTATCCCCTCAGAGACTTCTCATTTTTCAGTCCTAGATCTCAAGGACGCATTTTTTTCTATCCCTCTAGACACCCAGTCACAGGACATATCTACCTTTACCTGGACAGATCCTGACACCCACTTTTCTACCCAACTTACTTGGACTGTTCTATCTCAGGGATTCCAGGACAGCCCACATCTGTTCAGGCAGGCCCTGGCTTCTGACTTAGTCTCTTTATCTCTCCCTAGATCTAAGATTGTACTTTATATAGATGACGTTCTTCTCTGTACCCCTCCCTAGAAATTAGCCAAGATGACACAGATAAATTTCCTTTCCAGTCGGGGCTTCAGGGTCTCACCTTCTAAAGTTCAACTGTCCACTCCTCAAGTCACCTATTTGGGACTAGAAATTACCCCAACCCACAAGGCTATTACCTTAGATAGAAAGAACCTGATTCAGTCTCTAACTGTTCCTTCTACAAAGGAAGAGATTATATCATTCCTAGGAATGGCTAGCTTTTTGCATTCCTGGGTTCCTTCCTTTTCTCTACTTTCTCGCCCCTTATATGAAGCAGCATTAGGCCCCACCCACAAACCTCTTCTCAAACCTGTCACTAAGCCCTTTCAAAAGCTCCAACAGGCTCTCCTTAAGGCCCCAGGCTTACATCTCCCGGACCTGACTCATCCTTTTTCCCCTCTACTTAACTGAAAAAGAGGGATTTGCCCTTGGAGCCTTAGGTCACCAACTGGGACCATCTTTTACACCCATAACATACTTGTCAAAAAGACTAGATCCAACCATCCAGGGATGGGCACCTTGCATTCGTACCTTAGCAGCTGCTGAACTCCTTATTCGAGAATCAAAGAAACTAACCCTGAGATCACCTATAACTGTCCTTTCTTCTTACAACCTGTCACAGTTCCTAACTTATAAAGACTTACAGACTCTACCTCCCTGCAGGGTTCTTTCTCTTCAGGTAGCCCTAATAGAAGACTCCACTCTCACCTTTCAATCATGCCCACCTCTTAATATTTCCAATCTTCTTCCCCAACCTAACACTGACTACTCTCTATCTGACTCCTGCACTGAAACCTTAGAAGAACTATTACCTCATCCTTCACACATACAGGAGGGCACATTGCCTCAAGCCACCTTTACCTGGTATACAGATGGAAGCTCCTTTCTTCATGAAGGGGTCAGGAAAGCTGGCTATGCCATAGTGTCTGACACCAAGGTGGTGGAGGCACAGGCCCTTCCTGCTCATACCACCAACCAACAGGCTGAATTAATAGCCCTTACCCGTGCCTTCCAGCTGGCAAAGGGACAATCCCTCAGCGCATACACAGATTCCAAATATGCTTTCCATATCCTCCTGTCCCATGCTGTTATCTGGAAGGAGTGCGGGTTACTTACCACAAAAGGAGGATCAGTAACTAATGCAAACCAAATTATGGCCATGCTGAAGACTTCGCATATCCCCATAGCTATTGGGATTGTCCACTGCAGATCCCACCATACAGATGACTCTATAGCCTCCAAGGGACAACAACCGAGCTGATGAGGCAGCTAGAACTGCAGCCCTTAGGGGCCTAGACTCATCTCACCCTCCCAAGGAGATTCTTACACTACAACCTACATCCCCACCTACACCCCCTGACACTTGTCAAACCCTGTCCTATCTTCACAAACTCTTTCATCCTAATAGCCAAGCATTGTCTTATTTTGTTTAGACCCACCTACAGCCTACTCCTGAGGACTTAAGTTTCCTAAAATCTATCACTGCTTATTGCAAAACCTGTCAGATGTCAGATCCCAACTCAAGGTATCGTAGCACCCCTTTTCCTATCCACCAGGCCAGAGGTTCCCTTCCTGGAACCAACTGGCAACTTGATTTTACCCACATTCCTGCTGTAAAACGTTTCAAGTACCTCCTGGTCTTGGTGGACACCTTCTCAGGCTGGGTAGAGGCTTTTCCCACAACTAACAAAAGGGCTCAGACAGTCTCTGATCTCCTCCTCAGAGAGATCATCCCCCGTTTTGGTGTCCCAGCCTCCCTTCAGTCAGACAATGGGCCTGAATTTACTTCCCTAGCTTCTCAGACTCTATCTAAGGCCCTAGACATCCCCTGGCATTTTCATATTCCTTACCACCCTCAATCTTCAGGTAAGGTGGAGAGAACTAACCGCTCTTTAAAAACCACTTTTGTCAAGCTGTCACAGGAACTTCACCTTGACTGGGTAAAACTCCTACCTCGGGCTCTTTTCAGGCTATGAGCCCTTCCCAAGAGACCTCTCCTCATTTCACCTTTTGAACTCATGTATGGACGTCCAGTCCTAACTCCTGGTCTTTCACCTAAGTGTTCCCCCCTCCCAGACCATCTGCTCACCCCATTACTTTGCCACCTCCGTTCTCTCTTGTGGAACTTTGCTGACCACCATCTACCTCGACCACACAGTGTCTCCTATCCACTGCCTGTCAACATTGGAGACCAAGTGCTTCTCTCCCCTCCAGATCATCGGCCCTCACCTCTCTCTCCCAAATGGCAGGGTCCTTTTAAGGTAATCCTCGTGATCCCTACAGCTGCTAAACTTGAAGGACTCCCTCATTGGGTCCACCTGTCTCACCTTAAGCCCTTCACCCCCCACCACACCTAAAATTGATTCTCCTTCATACACGTCGACTCTAACAGGACCTTGCTCTATTAAGCTCCAGAGGACATCGAGACTACACACCTTGTCCTCAATCCCAGAAAATGAGACTCCACTCTGGCAGCCGAGCTTGACCCCACTGGACTAGACATATGTTTCTTGTCCTCTCCCTGCTGTTTATTCCTATCCAGGTCAGCCCTTACATCTGGATGTAAGAGTTTTGAGAGACACTCTCAGATAACAGTCTTTCCAAACAGGGTCAAGAAACTGCTCCATAGCCGGATGCCAAGAACCAATCCAAACTGCATCCAGGAACCACTCCTATGTCTGGTATCCCATCTACATGTTATGTCCTCTATACTTGCTTCCTCTCGCCCAGATACAAGAGTATTGGTCCTTTCAGATACATATGCTAAGGTTCACAGACCAACCACTTCTTCTACCAACATTGCAAGACACCCATTTCTACACACAGAGCCCGTGAGATTCCAGCTGTGGTGCTTCAGAACCGACAGATGCCAGGTGTCCTGACAGCCAAAGAAGATGGTCTTCGCCAGCACCCGCAAGAAATACCGTTTTGGGGAATGTGAGACCTCCAGTCCAGATACTCTCCTGTAACACCCTTCTTGTCATCCTCCTGGTATTATTTCTAACCAGTTTATTAATCAGTTCTTGATACAGGATCACCAGTTGCTGTCCACAGAAGAGCCTGGTACACACATCCACGGAATGGGCCCCATGGTGAAAAAGCCAGCTCCTCCCCCAACAGACTACACACAGCAGGAAGTAGTTTAAGAGAGACACGACACCCGATCCCCCTTTCACCATCGGCTTCCCCTCTCCTTTTTTTCCTTTTTTATAATAAGAAAAAGTGGGGTATGTTAGTATAAGTCTGAACCCGGTGATGTCATATTCAGGGGCCGGCGACTCCTACGTTGCTGGGACAACCACTCCCAGAATTCACCTACCTGGCTCACCTACACCTGGGAAGTTACACATGTCATCACCCACTTAAATAGTTGGGACCGCCCCAACCTCTCTCTCTCTCTCTCTCTCTTTCTCTCTCTCTCTCTCTCTTTCTCTCTTCTCTTCACTCACCATCTTCCTGCTCCTCTCTCCCACTCCCTTCCCCAAATAAACCCCTTCCCTTGGAACCGGATCAGCTTTTGTGTTGTCTGTCCAAACCACACTCGAATTCTAACAAATACCATAGAGGAAATGGCAAGGAAATGGCTTGTGTTTTTCAAGACACAAGCAAAGAAGTTATTGAAGCTGCTACCACTGGGATATACCACACTTTGCTCCCAGAGGGTATTTTCTGTTTTTTTCTTTTCCTTCATTTTATAGTCAGTTTCAAAAAAGGTTGAAAGAGTGGCTGACCAGTTGAAAAAATTGTGGGTGGAATTGGAGGAGCCTGAGAGACAAAAAAAATGGCTGAAGTGGAGAAACAAAAGGGGTCACTCTGCTCTCTTGCTTCTGAAAGGGTTACAGAGTTGGCTGTGCAACTGGGAAAATTATGGGTGGAAGTGGAAGCACTTGAGAGGCAGGGGCACCTAAAGAGGGAGAACAAAAGGCTCAGTCCTGGGGCTGGAGAGATGGCTCAGTGGTTAAGAGCACTGACTGCACTTCCAGAGGTCCTGAGTTCAAATCCCAGTAACCATATGGTGGCTCACAACCATCTGTAATGAGATCTGATGCCCTCTTCTGGTGTGTCTGAAGACAGCTACAGTGTATTCATATATAATAAATAAATAAGTCTTTAAAAAAAAAAAGGCTCAGTCCTGGTGACTGAGCAAGACAGCGGGAGAAAAGAGGAAAAGAAACTGTGTCAGAAAAGTTGACAAGAGGACAATCTTATGACACAGCTTGTTTTGAGAGAAAGGGTTAATCTGGTTTTTTTTGTTTGTTTTTTGGTTTTTGGTTTTTTTTGTTTGTTTGTTTTTCGAGACAGGGTTTCTCTGTGTATCTAGGCTGTCCTGGAACTCACTCTGTAGACCAGGCTGGCCTCGAACTCGGAAATCCTCCTGCCTCTGCCTCCAAAGTGCTGGGATTAAAGATGTGCGCCACCACTGCCCGGCGAGAAAGGGTTAATCTCAAACTAACTGCACCACCACAGGAGGAGGAGGGGTGGCCCTGGGTTAGAAGATCACCACCATTAGTTTTCCTATCTGCCTGTCAATGGTGTGGAACAAGGTTATGATGAGATAGGATGGTGTCCTGTTGAAACGATAGGTCTAAGCAGTTTAAAGAAGCCATGACTTTGAGGCTAGAGAGATGGCTCAGTGGTTAAAAGCACCAATTATTCTTCCAGAGGGCCTGAGTTCAATTCCCAGCAACCATACAAAGGCTCACAACTATCTGTAATGGGATCTGATGCCCTCTTCCAGTGTGTCTGGACGGCACACAGTAAACAGTGACAGTGTACTCACATACACAAGACTAGTGCATCTTTTTTAAAAAGCCATGATTTCATATGTGGTGCACTCACCTTAAGTGAAACAAATTCTAAATAACTGGGCTGCTCAAAATCCAATTATTCCAAGACTGGAAGGGATTGTTGAAAGCTGTACTAGAACCCAGTTCACAGTTGCAATGGTTATTTAACATGATGGACAGAAGAAGCTGTGAATATTGGACAGTGAAATAGAGCAAGGGGAATGAATAGAGTCAAAGACCAGTTGCTAAAGGAAGGGTGGTACTGTGATATACAGGAACAGATTCAATTTGATGATGTCAGATAATGTTGATTAATGGCTTTAAGAGTGTGGGACAAATTGAGGAACCCAGGAAAAAAAAAGTCCACTTCATTTTACAAAGATTATACAAGGCTCTGGAGAAGTCTTCACTGATTTTTTTTTTAACAAAGATTATTATCAGTTGTGACCAAAGTAGTATCAGACCCTCCCAGAAGGCAGATGTTGATAGGGAACTTGGTTTGTGTAGTGATTACCAGACCCCAACACCAGTCTGTTCTAATGGCAGACTTTTTATAGGGAAAAAACAGGTTCAGAAGGCAAGAGTGGAGGCAGTACTACATTTGGCTAATCAAAGTATTATCAACTAACCTTTAAATTGATTGGTCCTAAGTGAAGTAACGGGTGGTGGACAGGTAGTGAACAGGGGAGTTTCAGAGTGTTGACATAACAGAGAATGCATATTACAACCTTTTAAAATTCTTCAGTGTCGGCTATGAATAATTATGTCTGGGAAGTGGAGTCTGAGAACCTGAACTTAATTTCACCTTATGAGCGAAATGGAGACTGATTACAAAATGGCTACAGTGATGTTAAAAGGAGCGGGGCTCAACACCTGGGTCCTCTGGAAGTGCATTCAGTGCTATTCACTGCTGAGCCATCAGACTTCAGTCACTGTCTACTTTTTAAAAGATATATTTTATTACATTTTATATGTATATGTTTATGTTGTGTGGAAATACACAGAGATCAGAGAATCGCTTACAGAAATCAATTCTATCCTACTGTGTGGATCCTGTTGATTAAACTCAGGTCATTAGGCTTGGGCCTATTGGCCATCTTAACAATCCTGAACCAACAACTTAACTCTTGTTTTAGAGGGAAGGCCTCACTTATATTATCCCAACTGACTTCAAACTTGCCATCTTCTTGTCTCAGCCTACCAAATAGCTGAGATTATTGGTATATACCACAGTACCTGCCTAGCAATTTAGTTTGTTAACCTTTAACAGTTTACATTACAAAACATGTACAATATGACTTACTGTAAAAGATTTATTACTGGTTGTAGAGGAATTTTAACCCAGCAACATGGCTGCTCTGGGAAGGGATCACATCCAAAGACCTCCTAGGTCTATATGATCCAGCCAGAATGCAGACAGGCCCTTGATTACAGTATGATATGGCTGGAATACATACACAACCTTAGTGCACACCTTTAATTGCTAAAAATAAAGACATGGTTAGTTTGTAGAAGGAAGCAGCCACATTTGAAAGTGATGTTTGAGGGGTAACTAAAGTGATGAATCAGAGCAAGATCTGACAGAACAAGTAAGAGAGAGAACATACCCAACTCGCATGAGAACAGCATAGAAATGAGGCTACATTAGAGCAGCTAGAGAGATACAGTATGTGCATCTGTGTGTGTAGCTGTTTTACTGGGAGAGTTTTACAGAGAAAGGTTGCAGAGACAATGAACTAGACACAAGAAAAAACATATTGCCAAAGTTAGTATGAGGCCAAGCAGAGAAACTCAGGCAGAAGCCAAGAAAAGCTGGATTGAATAAGTCAGCTTTGAAGATTAGATTGTATAGAAGCTAGAAGCTTCCAGGCCTGGGTCCAGGGGTAGTTAGAACTGAGAAAAAAATGCTCTGCACCCAGGCTAAGCTGTGTATTCCCACAGTTTGGGCATAGTTCTCATCTCGTCCATTCATCTGAGGAAATTAAAGTGACATTTAAAATTGGTCTTTGGCTACTTGTTGGGTTCTTTTTTCTTCCACCCTTTCAGCCCCCTAACATTATATAAGATGTTGGCTATTCACACTGACTCAAGCGGCAGCAGAGTGTTGAGCTCTGGGACTTGTCATACAAACCATACGAGCACCAATCTCGATTAAGCAAGACTAGTTTATTGAATTCACACCATAATACTGGATGTCCAGATCCACAAGAAGGAAAAATCTAATTATGGCACCAATCTGTCCTCAAGGCAGACTTTTTATATGAAAAACCAGGTTCAAAAGTTTGAAGGCAAGCAGTAAAGCGGTACAACAGTTTTGGCTAACTAGACAAAGTATGATCAGCTGACCTTTACACTGATTGTTCCTGAGTGAAGTAAGAAGAGTGGTAGACAGGTGGTCAACAGGGAAATCTCAGAACGTTAACTGGGGATGAGTGATTTAACCGT
Source organism: Grammomys surdaster (assembly GCF_004785775.1). Classification (NCBI taxonomy): domain Eukaryota; kingdom Metazoa; phylum Chordata; class Mammalia; order Rodentia; family Muridae; genus Grammomys; species Grammomys surdaster. The sequence goes on from NW_021604650.1 coordinate 729,071, forward strand.
AACTCTTTTATTAGTAACATTTTTTTAAGTGTCAGCTATGGATGATTACATTTGGGAAACAGAGTCTGAGAACCTGAACTTACTTTCACCTTATGAGCAAAGTAGAGACTGAATACAAAATGGCTACAGTTATATTAAAAGGAGCAGGCCTCAACACAGAGGACTGGCTTTGAAAACTCTCAAAGCAGGAAAGTAGCTAGGCCCCTGCCTGAGGGGGTCCATCAATCTGGTCCCTCCCCCACAGTACCCTAACTGTCATAACAGTGATTTCAACCTCTGTAACTGTCACAAAGGTCATCTCCAGCTCCTCAACAGGACCCTCCCCAGAGTATGCTCATTTTAAGTGAAGCGTCTAAACAAAACGCACCAATCCCTGAGCTTCCCAAATTCAGGATTTAAAAATCCCTCCAATCCTCACCCTGGAAACGTCTGCCTTAGTTCCCTGCTGTTCACTTCCAGGAGCAGAGGCCGCCACTGACAGACTGCACCCTCCACACCCCTGACTCTCCCAATAGATCACTTGTTATGGAATTTGCTGCCTGGTGTTACGCGGAAGAAGCCCAGAAGCTATGAGGAGAAGTGAAGTGGGAGCAGGACTGAGGCTTCTGAGCTCAGCTAGGAATCCCATCCTCTGGGAGTTGCAACATCTCTCCTGAAGAGGCTTCCTCTCAGAGCTGTATGGTTCCCAGCCTCCCAGTCTCAGGATGCCCTTCTACTAGGATATCTCCTGTTGTTCCTGAACTTTTGAGTCCTAAGATGCCTTTCCATCCGAGCAAGAAGGCCAACAGAGGAGAGAAAAGGATCGCAATGAAAGGAAAGAGACCCCTGAATAAAGTGGGGGATTAAAAAAGGGGTGACTACTTCCTGCTGATTAGGGGCATCAGGTTCCTTGGGGAAAGTTTGATCTTTGCCACTGGGATATCTAATTTCTTGTTTCTTCTTTGTGTGGGACTACTTAAACTGACCAATAACCAACCAGCAACTCAAACTATCCAGCTCCTCGACCTCCTCCACCACCACCAATCCCAACCCCACCATTTACATAACCTCTCAAACACCATCAGAATTCCAAACGTCACATAATTGTAGAAACTAAACTATTTGCAGCTGGCAAAACCACACCCCTGCTAAAGCATGAGGCAAATCATAGTCAGCTGCTACAGACAAACCAAACCAGCCCCATATCCCACACTTGGGAGTAAAATAAAAACATATTCTTATAATATTTTTGTGACTTTTTTTTTTCAAAGAAATCAAAACTCCAAAATTGCCACTACACTTGTGGTGGCCAAAGAACTAGTCTTATTAAGTATGTGGTAGAGGGCTAGTGACAAATGAGTAGAATTCTCAGGACCCACACAAAAAGGAGAATCAACTCCCCAAAGCTGTTTCTCTAACCTTCAGACAGGTACTCTGGTACATAACCCATAAGAAAACACATACATGTAACTAAATAAGAATCTGGTGGAATACTAGAACTATCCATTGCTTAGGAATCAAACAAGAAATAGGAACCACAGAGTGACCCAAATGACAGAAGTCACAGGAGAAGTGACATAAACCAAGTACTCACAAAGACACTGGAGCCACAGACTCACCAGCTCAGGAGGAGTTAAAGGAACTAAGCAGGCACGGGGGTGGGGGTGGGGGTGGGGAAATAGGCTTTTTTTTTTTCTTGCCTTTCAGGCCTTAAGTCACTATCTGCCTGAGGTTTGCTTCCTGTAGCCAGGCCACTGCAAAAACAGAGCAGAGACTACCCAGAGACTTTGAGCAAAGCAAAGAACAGCCTTTAGGTAGGAACTAGCCAGATCTAGGAAATAGCATCATTTGGAATACCTTTAAAGTACTGGATACATTTTAAAGTAACAGAAATTTCCTTAATTCCTTATATTGTGGCTGCTGTATGTGGTGTTAGCTTAGACCTTTAATCCTTGCACCTGGGAAACAGAGGGAGGAGGAAGGGGTTTAGGGTAACCAGGGTTACACAAATTCCATGTCAGACTGACATCAAAGTGAGTCTTTATCTCAACAAAATAAAAGCTGGTGATACAGTGGTGGAGTGTTGGACATGCCTAGGCCACAAACACAAAATATACTGTAAGTGCCGGGCAGTGGTGGCACACGCCTTTAATCCCAACACTTGGGAGGCAGAGGCAGGCAGATTTCTGAGTTCGAGGCCAGCCTGGTCTACAGAGTGAGCTCCAGGACAGCCAGCCTGGTCTACAGAGTGAGCTCCAGGGCTACACAGAGAAACCTTGTCTCGAACAACAACATATATATATATATGTGTGTGTGTGTGTGTGTGTATGTGTATTAAACTGTTTATCTTGTTCCCTAGCCTCCTTCCTACATCATCCAGAATTACTGTTTCTGGGCTGATAATTACTGTTGGTGGCACTTAAAATCAGAATTTTTAGTGCCAGACATTTTCGATGTTTCTCAGCTGAAATCTAGTGTCTGTGTATGTGTGTGTGTGGGTGTTCTGTAGAAGTGTAAGTGCCCATTGTGACAGCCTTCACTCAGACACAAATGCCAGGCAGCAGCGCCATGGCAACCGGATCCCGGTCTTGGAGGCTCTCGGGATTTGCGGTGTCCTGGAAAAAGGCCACACTCTCTGGACTCAAGTTTTTTTAAAAAACGTAAATGATATCCACCGGGAAGCGGTTTGCACATGCCCACACGCCACTCCAGTCCTCTTCATCTTCTAGAATCTTTTGTTTAGGAGCATCCGAAGTGATTTCCCCCCCACCCCAAAAACTTATGTGCTAGTAGAAAAGAACGAGGCCCAAAGGAAAGAAAAGAAAAGATGCTGTTTCCACACTTCTGAGTCGATGTATCCTTCCCACATCCTCGCCGGTCTTTTCTTGTCCGTGATGCTTTCCAGGCGGCTAGTCAAGGGAAAGCCAAGAAGCAAGATGCCAAGCAGCCCCGCAGCACCTTTCCGCCAGCCATTGGTGGGGCTGCCCTACCGGGTCTCCAAGGGTGCGGGCGGCGCTCCCAAGAAGACTTCGGGCTTCGTCGCCCAGCAAAGCGGCCAGAGACAAGGAGCTGCACGGGGTTCTGGCCCAGACCTGTGGCTGGGGCGGGACTGGGGGCGTGTCCTCACGTGATTGGCCAGCTTGGTCAGGAGGCGGGACTGCCGGACGGACGCTGACAATGAGCCTCCATAAAAGGGAGCGGCGGGGTTGGGGGCCCCGGATCGAACCCTCCCCGCCCGGGGCCGTGACGCCCTGAAGTCCGTGGCTGGCGGGGCGGCCGGGCGAGCAGCGGGTGAGCTAGGCGGGCCGCGGGCCCGGCGTGGTCCGGAGTAGGAGGCGGCCGCTACAGGCGGCGCGCCGAGGTCTGTGCGTCGGTCCTCGGCTATCGGGTCGCCCTTCTTCGCCTCGCCATGGCCCTGAGAGCCGAGGGCGCCGCGGCGCTGGATTGCTTCGAGGTGACGCTCAAGTGTGAGGAAGGGGAGGACGACGAGGAGGCCGTGGTGGTGGCCGTGATCCCGCGGCCCGAGCCGATGCTCCGAGGTGAGGGGAGGGGAACCTCACTTCCGCTTGGTGGTCGGGGACTAGATCTCCAGTTCCCAGTCCTCTGTCCCCAGGCGCGTCCCTGGGCCGGCATCTGCAGCCCCAGAGGGCTCTTCCCGGTCCGGTCCGCGGCTAGGGCGCACTAGCTCCTCCCCCACCGGGTTTGGAATCCCAGGCCTCTCGGAGCCCCCCCTTCCTCCGCCGCCCCTCCCCCGCTCAGGGTCTAGAGCCTTCCATCCACACCGAATGAGCGCTTCAGGTCTTCCGGTTCCCTGCGCCCCCTCGGGCCCAGAGTAGAGGCCGGATTCCCAGTATAGTGGTTTGTGCGCGGCAGTTGTCTCCCGGTTCCGGTCTGTTTCCTAGGCCGAGGGGCGACCAGGCCTCTAGGCCCCAGGCTAGTCGCCCGTAGAGATAACGGAGGTGAAGGCTGGCGCGGCTGGCGACCTCCAGAGAAGGGAAATAAGAGCCCAGTAAGTAGAACCCTCCTCCCTTCCTTAGTCCTCTAGGCCTTCTGTCTTTGGAGCCACAGGTGTCAATTCTAGAACCCTGCATTTGAATGGACTTGCTAGTAGCACCCAGTTTGAGAAAAGCGGGACTTGCTTGGGGGTGGGTAACAAGCCAACTACATGGAGATTAGTCACCAAAGGAGGTGTTTGAGGGCCGATCTGGAAATACATTGCTCTCCCCTGCCTTCCTCCTTCCCCAGCCTTTCTGTTCCAAAGGAGAAAACAAAGAGCTACCTTTGTGGAAGACAATTAGTCATGAAAAATGCAAATATTTCCTTAAGGTGGAATACTTGTTTCCCTTAAGCATGACAATACCCAAAAGAGAACTAAGCTGGTCTTTGTGTTTCTTTAGCCTACCTCTTTTTTGGAAATGGGAGGGAAGGTTAGAAAATGGAAAAAAAAAAAAAGTCCACATTCCTCTCAATGTTGGGTGCATCACACAGGTTATTTTTTTTACTTGTGCTGGTTTATAGAGTGCTTGTTAGAAGGAAATAGAACTCTACAGAGGTTCATTCTTCATGGGCAGCTATATGCCAAGCGTTTTTTTCAGGCAGAGGTGGGAGTGTTAACAGTGGGGAGCAGGGTAAGTGACACCCTGCTTAAATGTGCATCCCAGTGGCCACCAACAGGTACATATCGAACTATAGTATGTTAGGTGGCAGTGAGTTCTTTTTTATTCTGTGCGTGTGTGTCTGTCCGTCCGTCCGTCTGTCCGTCCATGTCTGTCAGTTACCGCAAGTATTGAAGGGGTCAGGATAACTTTTGGGAGTCAGTTCTTGCACGATGTGGAATTGAATTTGGCTCATCAGGTTTGGCAGTAAGAGCTTTTACTAGCCCAGCCTTTTCCCTGGCCTAGTAATCAGTTCTTTTAGAGACTACAAAAGCTAGATAAAGAGAAATCTAGTTAGAATTTGTCTCTCTTAAGTTGTTAGGAAAAGTGTCTCTAGTAAGAATGCAAGAGAACTTAAAAGACCAAGTGGAAAGATTCCAGAGGCCTCTTGACATAGGCACAAGGTTCTAGAAAGATCTGGAGTATGAGAAAGTGGATGAATTCAAAAGTATTGTTGTTTGGGCTCAGCACAGTGGTGCACATCTTTTCTATCTTATCACTCGGGAGGCAGAGGCAGGAGTTTCAGGTCATCCTAGTTTATATAGTTGCAGGTCAACCAGAGCTATAGTGAGACAGTGTTTTTAAAAGAAAAGAAAAAACAAGGTGGGTTTTTTGTTTGTTTGTTTTTTGTCTTAGTTACTTTTCTATTGTGACAAACACTGTGACCAATACAAAGTGTAAACAAAAGGTGTTTGTGGCGCTTCTGGTATCCACCTTTAAATCTTAGCACTTAGGCCCAGGAACAACTGGGGTTACATAGGAAAACCCAGTCTCCAAACACCAAAACTATAGTTTTTTTAAAGTTGGGAGTTTAAGGTTAGAGTCCATGACGATCGTGGCTAAAAGCATGGCAGCAGGCAGGCATGGTTCTGGGGCAGTAGCTGAGAGCTTAGCTTGATCCACTAGCACAAGGCAGAGAGAACAGGAGCTAACTGG
>NW_021604650.1:734740-800338 GCF_004785775.1 Grammomys surdaster
GGAGAGAAAGAGAGAGAGAGAGAGAGAGAGAGAGAGAGAGAGAGAAGGTGCTAACTGGGAATGGCATTAGGCATTTAAAACCTCAAAGCCTACCTACCCCAGAGATCCACCACCTCTAACAAACCACGCCTTCTAATTCTCAAACAGTTCCACTAACCATGGACCAAGCATTCATGAATACGAGTCTTTCGGAGGCCATTCTCATTCAAACTGCCAGTCTTGTTACTTGAAAATGGAAGGATTATCTACTAGTTTACTGAGACAGGCTGTGCTGTGATCTACTAGTTTACTGAGACAGGCTGTGCTGTGGTGTAGACTTAAGTGCCTCACTGGGGTATAAATATGAGTTGCCAGGCCTGATAAGCAGGCTTGTAATTTGAGTTACTCAGGAGGCTGATGCAGGAGGATCACAAATTCTCTAACCCAGCCTGGTTAGTAGATCTAGTCTCAAAAAGTAAAAAAGATAGCCAAAAATAGAGTTCATTGGCAGAATACTCAACTAGCTACCAAGTACAAGTATATGGCCCTTCAGTCAATCCCACTGCTGCTGAAATAAAATATGAGTTGTCAGAAGGCAACAGGTGAGAATTACACAAAGGAGGGTGCAAAGGGATCAAAGAGCTGAGGTCAGTCCCTTGTCATTGATGTCTAGTGCTGTTGGTGCTCGAGATTTAGACACAGATATCTGTTGAGGGCCTGTATTGTGCTGTAGAGGAAACATGACATAGAAGGGAATGGGATGGTCAGCTTGGGGTTACAGCTTCTGTGGGGAGTTGATAAAATAGTCTTAGGTGTGGTTTTTCTGGAGGGGAGGGAAAAGAACCCAGGTAGGTGACAAGAGGAAGAACAGAAAGAGAACCAAGGGCATATAGTTCCCTGAATGCTTTTTGAGTAGAAGTCAAGATTGAGAAGGTGGCCGAACGGTGGTGGCGCACGCCTTTAATCCCAGCACTTGGGAGGCAGAGGCAGGCGGATTTCTGAGTTCGAGGCCAGCCTGGTCTACAGAGTGAGTTCCAGGACAGCCAGAACTACACAGAGAAAACCTGTCTCGAAAAACAAAACAAAACCAAAAAAAAAAAAAAAAAAAAGATTGAGAAGGTGACTGCGTGGAAGAAGTGCTGACTGGGTCAGTTGACCTTCATGAGCCCTGGTTTAATAGAATTAGGGGAAGAAGACCAATTGAAACTAGGGGTCCTGTCACATGGAAGAAAGGTTCTAAGACCTAGAATGTTTTAGTAGCTCCCTCTTCCTAGGTCCTAGTTGGTAGAAGGGGAGTTACAGTACTTAGGAATCACAGCCCTGGCAGAAGAGAACCAGGCTGCCTCTGAATTGAGGGTTCCTGCCCTGAGGGAGCTTTTCTCATCTGCAGAGAACTGGGAACACAAGCCAAAGAGGCCTGGCCGTCATTGCACATACTTCTGGAGCACCCTGAAAAGGAAGACTGATTGTGAGAGACAGATTGACCTTTGAGAGAGACCTTAACCTACAGAGAAACAGGCAGGCAGCTATTTCCTGCATGCCAGTTCTTTTGGTAACAATAAAATGATTGTCTTAGGGTTTTAGTGCCGTGAACAGACACCATGACCAAGACAACTTGTAGACATTTAATTGTGACTAGCTTGAGGGATCAGAGGTTCAGTCCATTATCATCAAGGTAAGAGCATGGCAGCATCCAGGCAGGCTTGGTGCAGGCAGAGCTAAGAGTTCTATATCTTCATCTGAAGGCTGCTAGGAGAAGACTAGCTTCCTGGCAGCTAGTATGAGGGTTTTAAAGCTCACACCCACAATGACACTCCAACAAGGCTACACCTCCTAATAGTGCCACTTCCTGGGCCAAGCATATACAAACCATCACATTGATCAAATTTAGTATTTTCACTCCCAAAAAACTATATACTATTGTAGTTAATCTTGGTTGCCATCTGGGAAAATGGAACCTCAATTAGAGTTGCCTCAATCAGATTACCCTGTGGGTCTATCTCTAGAGCATTTTCTTGATTGCTAATTGGGCCTGAGCTGTGTAAAGAAAGGTAGCTGGAAGGAGCTTGGGAGAAAAACCAGTAAGCCCCTTTTCTTTCTCTGGTTTCTGCTTCAATCTCTGCCTTGTCCCTAGATGATGAATTATAACCTTTAAGTAAACCCTTTCTTTTCTTTCTTAGTTGGGGTTACTATTGCTGTGATGACCATGACCAAAAGCAACTTGGGGAAATGTAAAAGTAACTTATTTTCTCAAATGAAGGGATGAGATGGGAGCTGTACCCAAGCTGTGCAAATACATGGCTTGGGCTGAGCCCAGAGCCGTTTCTCTGTTCTATTAATCTGTAAGGCTTAGGCTTAGAAGCTTCTAGCCTCCATACAATCTAATCTAGGCCTAGAATGTCTCAGCCTCTGAGGCATACTCACCAGATGTAATTGCCATCTTGGAGGCTTACTGATGAATAAACTCACCCTTTCCAGCTCTTTCTGAGCTCTGGCTGGCTGAACTCAGCTGTTCTAGCCTGAACTACTCTTCAAGCTGACTGATTCAAAGTGGCTTCTCTCAGCTTCTGACTGAATTGCTTTGCTTAGCCTCAAACTAACACTGGTAATCTGTTCTAATCTTCTGGCTCCTTTTCATTCTGTCTTCACTTGTAACTTGTCTCTGTAAAACAGTCTTGGTAAAACTGTGTTTTCACTCTCTGTGCTGTTCTCTTACATCCTCTCCTTCCTATCCATTCTCATTAGAGTTGAGCATATCCTAGCTCTGACTCGTTTTATCACATCTTTCTCTGATTCATCACTTTGTATGCCCCTCAATTAGAGGTCACTTTAAAAAATGGCAGTTTCCTTCACTGTTTGGGATTAAAGGTGTGTATTTTTTTTTTTAATTTATTTATTTATTATATGTAAGTACACTGTAGCTGTCTTTAGACACCCATATGAGGGCACCAGATCTCATTGTAGATGGTTGTGAGCCACCATGTGGTTGCTGGGATTTGAACTCATGACCTCTAGAAGAGCAGTCAGTGCTCTTAACCGCTGAGCCATCTCACCAGCCCCCTAAAGGTGTGTATTAAGGGTGTGTCTGTATTCTAGCCTAAGGGATTAAAGGTGTGTCATTCCAGCCAAATCCAAGTTGCTGGATTAAAATTTCTCTGTAACTTCCTCCTTTCTGGTTAAGCTGAAAATTGCACACAGTTTAACTTTTACAACAGAAACACTTACCAGTCACACAAACTTAAGTCTGAATGTTATGGAGATCTTTTGATGGGATGATCCTTCCTGACTGTAGTCCCGAGAGCATCCTTCAGCAAATGTTCATTCATTCACATCAAGATTTTCCAGTCTAATGAACTGATGGTCTGTCTGTTTTTTTTTTTTCTCCCAGCAAGTTTGTTGAGCTGCCCTCATGCAGGGCAAATCAGCTTTCTATGTTGTCTGTGTTGCTGTCTTTCTGCATTTTTAGACTGATAGGTCTGGTCTGAGACCAAGCTGGAAAGAAAACATGATTTTATTTTGTTTGGTTGAGACAGCTTTTCTATACAGTTCTAGCTGTCCTAGAACTTGCTCTGTAGAGCAGGTTGGCCCCCAACACAAGAGATCCACCTGTCTTTGCCTCCCAAGTTCTTGGATTAAAGGCGTGGGCTGCCCCCTTCCAGCTGAGGAAGCATGCTTTCAAGCTCCTTTCCTTGGCTTTCCTCAATGATAGATTGTAACCTGTAGCCCCTTTACCCCGCAAGTTGCTTTAATCTTGATGTTTTATTACAACAACAGAAAAGTAGTTTAAAAAATAAATAAACTAGAATAACTAAAAAGCAGAGTCTGGTGGTAAAACCTGAGGCAGGAGAACTGTATGTTGAAGGCCATCCTGGGTACCTAAGCATGACCTTAAGTTCGATCCTCTGAGCACCTGTGAGGGTGGATGGATGAATAGAACTTCATCCTAAAGCATTGTCATGTCACATGTGTCATGTCCCCGCCCCACTCACCCCTCCTCCCTACATCATACATAGACTAGTTCATACTTTAGGGGGTCAGTTAAAGTTGTCTCAGTTGGTAGAGTGCTTGTCTAGCATACATGAAACCTTGGGTTTGACTTCTATCACTTCAGATACCAGGCATGGTGGAAGCAAGAGGATTAGGAATTAAAAATTGACCTTCACTACATAGTAAATTTGAGGCTAGACTACTTGAGACTGAAGTATACATTGTGGTCTACAAATCAGATATGGATAGAGAAAACCAGATATGTTGAGGAAACCTAGAAGCCCCAGGAATGATATCTGCCAGATGATCAAAGAGGTCAAGGCAGGCATATGATCTCTTTCTTTCAGCTCTGGAAACGTGGGACTCATGACTAGATAAAAGGTAAAGGGCTAAGAGTGCAGTTTCAGGCACCCTGGCTGTGTGCCTCATGCTGATTTGTTGGGGTCTGATGGGGAGATGGAGCGCTGCCCAGGAATCACCATCCCACAAGGCATCATCAGCCCTGGCATCTTCACAGCACATTCTCCTTTCTGCAGTCACCCAACAGGAAAAGACGCCGCCACCTCGGCCTAACTTGCTGGAAGCAGGTGTCGAAGGCTGTGAGGAGTTCAAGCAGCAAGTGTCATGGGAGCAGGAGTTCCTGGTGGGGAACAGCCCAGGAGGCAGTGGACGGGCACTCTGCATGGTGTGTGGGGCTGAGATCCGGTTCCCATCAGCAGACACTGCTCGTGCACATATCCTGGAGCAGCATCCTCATACCCTGGACCTGAGCCCCTCTGAGAAGAGCAACATCTTGGAAGCCTGGAGTGAAGGGGTTGCTCTTCTGCAAGACATCCAAGCTGACCAGCCATCCCTGCCCAGCCTAGGTAGTAAGGGTGAGGGCTGAGGGAGAAGTGGGGCCTCTGGGGGCCCTTGAGCTCAGTGGGCTTTTGCCCCCTCAGAGTCAGGCCAGGATGGCCAGCCAGACCCCATCTCCAACCCGGATCCTGCCAGGATGCCAGCAGAGATCGTGGTCCTCTTGGACTCCGAGGACAACCCATCCCTCCCTAAGAGGCTCCGGCCCAGAGGACTCCGCCCTCTTGAGCTGCCTGGTCAGTCAACAGGGGAGCTTCAGCTTAGTGGGACACTCTGTGCTAAGGGGCTGGGGTGGGAGGGTGTTCTCTGGAACCTGAGGTTAAATGCTTGGGTACAGTGGCCTTAAAGTGCTAAAGTTTTTTCCTTTTTCAGTTGCCCCTGTCATAGAGCAAGGGAATAAAAGGCCCCGTGGTCAGAGATGGAAAGAGTCCCCTGAGGATGAGCCTGCTAGAAAGAAGAGAAGCAGGCATATGTCCAAAAACTTGGACCCTGACCCAGGTGAGGGGACTTAGGGGTGCTGAGCCTGGCTGTAACACTGGAGCATGGAGTCCATGAGGGGTGAGCGTCAGAGAGCATCTGCACGGGCTCAGCCAGAGCTTAGGGTTTTTGCCTTTGGGTTCTATCCTCTGCTACTCACACTTCTACGTGGCCTTCTTCCAGACCCCCCATCTCCTGAGTCACCCACAGAGACGTTCGCAGCACCAACTGAAGTCCGACATTTCACTGATGGCAGCTTCCCCCCTGGCTTCGTCCTCCAGCTCTTCTCCCACACGCAGCTCAGGACCACCGACAGTAAGGACTCTTCTAATGACAGCAAAGCTGCCGAGGGCCTGCCCCAGCCACAAAGTCCCTCTTCAGGTGAGCCCTCCTGGGAGGGGCTGGTGAGGAAAACCGAGTCCTTGAATCACAGCCAGAGCCCAGGATAGAGATGCTGGGCGTTTAAGCCTCCAAGAGAAGGCTAAGGTCAGGAGTTTGAATGCTGAAGAAGCTGTCCTGTAAGCTGAGCATCTCTGGTAGTGGTCATTAAGTTTTGATAGGCCTCCCAAAGCTTGGTGCTCAGCTTAGTCCATGAGACTGGTTCCAGCTGGAGCCCTGGAAGAACTTACCCTGGTGATAAGTTGGCCCAAGTGAGGTAGGTACTCAATCATTTAAACAGGTGTGGGGCCATGGGTGAGTGACGAACAGCAAAAGGATACTCCATAGTACAAGGAAAAGCTGGTGTTTGTGTTTATAACCTGCCTACTGACTGAGAAACTCTGGAATATAATTGATTTAATCCTTATAAAAATACCTTATAAACCAAGCATAATCTAACACTTTAAAGTCTGAGACAGGTTTGCCACAGGTTGGAAGTAGCCTAGGTTACAGAGTAAGAACCTATCTTGGTTTTTTTTGGGTTTGTTTGTTTGTTTGTTTGTTTCTCTGTAGTCCTGGCTGTCCTGGAACTCACTTTGTAGACCAGGCTGGCCTTGAACTCAGAAATCCACCTACCTCTGCCTCCCAAGTGCTGGGATTACAGGCATGCGCCACCACTGCCCAGCTGTGAGAACCTATCTTAAAAAACCAAAACCTAAAAAAGCTCTTTACATGAGCTGGACGTGGGGACCAGGGAGGTAGATGGCTCATCAGGTGAAGGTGCTTGCTTGATGACTTGGCTTCAGTCCCAAGAACTCACATGGTAGAAGGAGAAAACAGGCTGCCAGACATTGTCCTCTTTTGGCAGACACACTGCCACCTCCTTAGTCCCATTCTCTCCCTTTGCCATGCCTGTGGTGCCCTGTCATGAAGAAGCATTCACTTCTACGTGTACGCCATGGCCCACGTGCTTCCCCTCCCCCAAGTAAATTAACACAAACAAACACATTTTTGTTTATTAAATTTTTTTGGTATTTTGAGACAGGATCTCACTATGTAGCTTTGACTGTCCTGGAACTCACTATGTAAACCAGGCTGGCTTCTTCAGTCCACTTGAGACCTCCCTGCCTCTGCCTCCTGAGTGCTGGGATTAAAGGCATTTGCTACACTGTCCAGCTCTTTAATTAGTTATTTTATAGCCAGGTGGTGGTGGTGTATGCCTTTAATCCCAGAGGCAGAAGCAGGTGGATCTCCATGAGTTCAAGGCCAGCCTAGTCTAAAGAGCTAGTTCTACAACAGCCAAGGCTATACAAAGAAACCCTGTCTCAGAAAAATTTTTTTATTATATTTTAAATTAAGGGTATGAGGTTGTATGTGGGTAAGTGCATGAGCGTGCCAGCACCCGTGGAGGTACTGCAGGCTGGAGGTATAGGAGGCCTGGAGATGGAATTAGAGATGATTTTGAGCCACCAGGGTGCATATGAAGAATCAAACTCGTGTATGTTTTTAAACACAGAGCCATCTCTAAGACTCCAGGCTCTTTCTGCTAACCTATAGTCCTGTTACCACAGTGGGAGAGTCAAGACTGCCATGCCCTCCAGGGACAGAGACTGAGCCTGGTTCCTTCCCTTGTCTCTCATTGAATTCAGATTACAGCATCTCAGGATAAGGAACTTGTGAATGAAGGATTGGTTGCTGCCAGGGACTGCTTAGACCCTTGTCCCACAAAGTTAGAAATATATCATTAATATACTTTTGGAGCAGAGGTGAGTAAAACACCTATTAGGCAGCTACAGGCTTCTGGCATGGGGCTTGTAAAGAGGAAGTAAGCTTTTAGTATGGAGGCAAGCAAACGTGTCATTTCCCTTGCAGGTCCCCAGTAGTGCCCACTTGTACTAGTTTGGTCATATCCTTCCTCACTGGAAGTCTATAGAGGAGTACGCCATGTGCCTCTATTTGCCTGAATGGTCTTCACTCTTACAACAGGCCTCACTTGTATACTTGGGTCAGCTTTAGTGTTCTCGAGCTTCAGCTTGCCACATTCCAGTGTTAATTCCTGGGTGAGCGTATCCTCCTTGGAGTTGCATGCATGCTTCTGGGCCTTCTAGATCAACCTGGGGTCTTCTGCCTTCATCTGCCTGTATGAAGGACTCCTTTATCTTGAGTCTTGGGGTGTCCCAGTCCCAAACTACCTGTCTGGGGTGGTGAGTTGAAGCAAACTGGAAGGGTCAGGGCACCACAGGTGATGGCAAAGGGAGAGAATGGGACTGAGGAGGTGGCAGTATGTCCTGGTGCTGTCATGATACATGGAACCTTGTCAGGACAGAGCTGCTGCTACTGCTGATTTCTTGTTGGGAACCCAGAGGCTTGACAGCCCCAGGGTATACAGCTTCCATGTCAGTAAACTTTCTACCCCTGCAAAGAGGAAAGAGTAAAAATCCTAGATAGAGAAACAAGAGGTAAAGGAGTTTACAAAGTAAGAGAGAAAATTAACTGAAGATGATCTGTCCAGAAGGCCTTTCAGGGGAGAAGGGTTGAAGAGGGTTTTTACTCTGTTCGCCCAGTTTACTTAGTACACATGATGGCTGATTTTTCTTTGATCAGCTTCCCAAGTGCTTAGAATATAATTGTAAGCCACTGTATGATGCCTGGCTTTGCTTTTTTTGTTTTGTTTTTTTGTTTGTTTGTTTGTTTGTTTTTCGAGACAGGGTTTCTCTGTGTAGCCCTGGCTGTCCTGGAACTCACTCTGTAGACCAGGCTGGCCTTAAACTCTCAAACTCAGAAATCCGCCTGCCTCTGCCTCCCAAGTGCTGGGATTAAAGGCAAGCGCCACCACCGCCTGGCGAAACGGTCTTCTATAGCTCAGGCTGGCTTTAAACTATGTAACTAAGGCTGGCATTAAATTCCTGATCCTCTGGTCTCCACTTTCGAAGTACTTTGGAGGCTGATCACCAAGCTACAGGCAAGGTCTCTCCAAGCTGAACTGAGCAGGGAGTGCAGAGGGAAAGGAAATTTGCCTACACGTGCAAATGGGAGCCTCAAAAGGTCCTTTGGTTTCACTCACTTTTATGTCCTCAGCATCTAGAACAGTATGTTGGGTGGGTTTTTGTTTGTTTAAGATTTATTTATCTTGCTGGGCAGTGGTGGTGCACGCCTTTAATCCCAGCACTTGGGAGGCAGAGGTAGGTGGATTTCTGAGTTCGAGGCCAGCCTGGTCCACAGAGTGAGTTGAGGCCAGCCAGCCTGGTCTACAGAGTGAGTTCCAGGACAGCTAGGGCTATACAGAGAAACCCTGTCTCGAAAAAAAGAAAGAAAAAAAAAGTATTTATTTTATATATGCAATACACTGTCACTGTCTTCAGACACACCAGAAGAGGCCATTGGATCCCATTACAGATGGTTGTGAGCCACCTTGTGGTTTCTGGGTACTCAGGACCTCTGGAAGAGCAGTCATTGCTCTTAACTGCTGAGCCATGTCTCTAGTATGTTGTTTTTAACAAATTATTTGATTTTACCAATTCAGACTTGGAAGCCAGTTGCTGTGGTGAGCGCCTGCTAGATCAGAGAAAGTACATCCTAAAAGGAGAGCTCTCCATCTCCACATTGTTTCAGCCCCTCCCCCCAGTGAATGTCTCTCCTACTTCCTGTGCGTCTCTGTCCATCCTCCTGACTTCTTACTCAGTGTTTGTTTTTTTCTCCTATATTCACTCCCTGTCAACTGGTTGCTTGCTCTACCTCTTTCTTGACCTATGTTTTATTTTATTTAATCTTGTTTACGATAAACAGAAAGCTTTTGGATTAAAGGTAAGTGCTAAGGCTAAACCACATCACAGTTTTGTTTTTTTTTTTCTTTCTGTAAATAATACAGTCTCAGGGTTCAAAGCATGATCAAATATTCTGCAACATTTCTCCTTTTTTTTTTTTTTTTTTTTTTTTGGGTTTTCGAGACAAGGTTTCTCTTGTATAGCCCGGGCTGTCCTAGAACTCACTCTGTAGACCAGGCTGGCCTCGAACTCAGAAATCCACCTGACTCTGCCTCCCGAGTGCTGGGATTAAAGGTGTACGCCACCACCGCCCAGCGAGACTTAAGTATTTTGTATTCAAAAATTCTGTAAGGGCTGGAGAGATGGCTCAGTGGTTAAGAGCACTGACTGCTCTTCCAGAGGTCCTGAGTTCAAGTCCCAGCAACCACATGGTGGCTCACAACCATCTTTAATGGGCTCTGATGCCCTCTTCTGGTGTGTCTGAAGAGAGCAATGGTAAATACATAAAATAAATAAATAAATTATTTATTTAATCTTTTTTAAAAAAAAAAATTCTGTGAAAATGTTCATGTCAGTGTCCTATGAACTCAGCAATTTGAGTGTCCTGAGCAGTCTGTAATCCAAAGCTGATCTTTGGGTGATGTTTGTCAGCTTAATACCAATCCTGGCTAGGTAGAACACAACAGCCAACGCAAAGGTGTCCGTTGATTGCAAAACCTGGTGGCAGAAGAGGCATGGGGCAGTTTTGCCCTGTGGTTAGCGATACCACAATCCAGGTGGATTCATCTTTACAGGGTCCCATCATGTTCTCAGAGACTTCAAAGGTTACTGTTAGGAATGGTAGAAAATTTAAGCAGCTCTCTTTCAACAGATCTCAGAAAGGTTTGAGGGTCATAATCTATTAAGTACACAAAGTTTGTTTCTAGTTTCCTGTTTCAGACTCCAACACATACAGGAAGCCAGTTCAAACTTATTTCCAGTATTCTGTATAACTACTAGTATCACAACAGAGGTCATACATATATAATTTTACAGATTTTGAGATAATATTTATACCTTCACAAAAGTTTTAGAGTCAAACAAAAACCAGAAGGTTATGAAATTAGTGGCCTTTGTTTTTTGTTTGTCTCATACCAGGTGGTTCTTCCTTTAACAAGCATTCATGAGTTTAAGGGAGAGAGCCATGGTCCAATCCCACAGCCAGCCTTAAGTTTTAATTGAACTGCCATGACAGACAGACAGTTTCCACTTAGGTCTGCTGAGGACAGCAGAGGTGAGCTGGAGGTGAGCGATACTACTTGGCCAGTTCACGCTCTGTCTTGGGACACACTCTCCGTCCTCTTTCTTCAGATGTTTCTCTTGTCCAGTGCTCTCTGGCTTCCTTAGTTTGATGCTTTTATTCTCCTGGAAAGATAAAAGCAAAACCCTGCCCCAGCCCTAATTCCAAGGGGCTTTCTGTTATCCAGTCTCTCTCCGAAGCTGTTGTGTTCTGCTCATGGACAGGACACAGGCAGTCTGACTATTCTTGATAATACCTTTAAATATTTTCCTCAGAAGCATTCATTATGGTTTGTATCTGAGATTGGAGGAATTTTAATCAGTGTTTTTCATTGCTGCAACAAATCATGTCCCCATAAACTCATGGCCACATTAGCCACATATGGCTTTAATTTTCCTCTTTGTCCTTCTGACCCTGTACACTCATCTTGCACTTTGTTTTACCTGAGATAAAGTTCCAATCCCCAGAAGTTGAATATTTACTTCCTGAAGAAGCCAATCTGGGTACCAATATTTTGGTGAAATTATTATTACATCTGTTCCTATGTCGTCTAAACCTTTAATTTCATGCCATTTGTTTGTATGTTTACCCTGGTCTCTGCTGTAAATATAGCAGTTCACCAAAAGACTTGTTTTCTGGTCTCCCCTAAATTTTTTGTTTTATCTACTGAAGCTGTTCTATCCCTTGATTAAATTCAGACCAATGGGTTTTTTGTTTGTTTGTTTGTTTGTTTGTTTTTGTGTTTTGTTTTTTCCTCTTCCCTTCTTCCTCTTGCTCCCACCCCACTCGCTCCAGGCCCTGGCTCACTCATATGTGGGCATCAGATCTCATTACATACAGATGGTTGTGATCCACGATGTGGTTGCTGGGATTTGAACTCACGACCTCCAGTCAGTGTTCTTAAGTGCTGAGCCATCTCACCAGCCTGGTTTTTCCCATCCTTAACTATCTTCTTGAGGGCTTCCAAAATCTGATGGCTTCTTAGTTTGTCTGCAACTGGTGTAATTTCTTTTTTTTTCTTTCTTTTCTTTCTTTTTTTTTTTTTGTTTTTTCTTGTTTTTTTTTTTTTTGTTGTTGTTGTTGTTGTTTTTCGAGACAGAGTTTCTCTGTGTAGCCCTGGCTGTCCTGGAACTCACTCTGCAGACCAGGCTGGCCTCAAACTCAGAAATCCGCCTGTCTCTGCCTCCCAAGTGCTAGGATTAAAGTTGTGCACCACCACTGCCTGGTAAGGTGTAATTTCTCTGTTAGTGTTGGATTGCCAAATATTGTTTATAACAAAATCTCAATCGTTCGGTTTTGCCAATTTAGACCTGGGAACCAGCTGGTGGGGTGAAAGCCTGCTGAATCAGAGAGGCAGAGAAAGCACTCAGCTGACCTTCCTTTATAGCCAGCATCCCAAAAAGAAAATTCTTCTCCATGTTGTCTCAACCCCTGCCCCCAACTGAATGTCCCTCCCTTTACTTCCTGTGTGTCTCTCTGTATCCTCCTGACTTCCTCTTACTCTCTTATGTTCACTACCTGTCAACAGGTTGCTTGACTTATGGTTGACTTTAATTCTGTTTACAACAAACAGATTGTTTGGATTGATTGGATTAAAGGTGTGTGCTAGGGATGAGCCACACCAAGTTTTTCCAATAAATAACCCAGTCTCAGGGTTCACAGTATGATGAAATACCCTGCAACCCGACATAAAGAAAGCTCTTGAGCTAGAAATTGCTTTCTGCTCTTACTTGTCACTTGAGTGGTGTGTCATTTCCAAGCTCCTTATGTAGGGTTTGTCCTTAGTGAGAACTAAAAGAAATGGGCTTGGTCCAGCCTCTGCAGAAGGAATGAGTGTGACCGTACAGTTGGAAAGGATTGGGTGGGAAGTAAGAGTTGGAGCAGCCCACTCAGGAAGAGACCTCTTCTAGGGCCCAAGAGTGGAAGGTACCAGTTTGTCCCAAAGACTAGTAATCAAATCTCCCAGCTTTCTTTCCTTATTTGCCAAGCTTTTAAAGAGCTTTTGTTTTATTTACTTGTGGGAGGGCACATGCCATAGTGTAGAGGAGGTCAGAGGACAGCCTTCAGGAGTCAGTTCTTCCTTCCACTGGGATTAAACTCAGCTCAGCAGTTCAGTGGCTCCCAGCTTCTGTTCCTTGGCTTTAGTGTTCTGGTCTCCATCACATCAGGCTTTGCTCTCTGCTTTTTTATCTCCATCCATTGATTCCTCTGCCCCCTCGTCACCCAAAGGAATCAGTAGCTTGAGTAGTCTCCAGCTTCTGGATCCTTAACTAAGTTCTGAGCTTTTTGTAATGTCTTGATCATGAAAGTAGTGCATAGTAAGCTTTATGGTTTGGTTTTACAGAAGGAAAAACTGTAAACCAGGCGTTGTAATGTTGTACACCTGTAGTCCCAGCCTGTGCCTTTGAGCTCAGGTACCTGATGCCAGCCTAGGCAAAGTAGCTAGATAACACCTCAAAAGAAAGGCCATGGCTAGAGAGTTGGCTCCAGGGTAAATACTTGCTGTACAAACCAGATGTAAGTTTGATGCCTGGTTCTCATTAGGAGAACACCAAGCTGGGTGTGGTGGTGCACAACTTTAATTTCAGTATTTGGGAGACAGAGGCAGGTAGATGGATCTCTGTGAGTTGGAGGCCAGCCTGGTCTATAGAGCGAGTTCTAGGACAGGCAGGACTACACAGAGAAATAATATCTTCAAAAACCAAAAAAAGAACACCAACTATGAAAGTTTCCTCTTCCCTACACTCCCACACCATGCCATGCTACCTCACTTCATCCGTAGCTCTTGTACAGAGCCACAGTGAGTAAAACTAACCCTGAGCATCTGCAGATGAAGGTGTGTGGACACAGCTGTACTGCAGGGCACACAGTGACCCGCTACAGCTTCCACGATGATGTGTTTTCTATGCTGTGTTTGTGTGTGTTTTAGGAAGGAGGTTACAAGGGCAGGGGGACAGATACGCAGGGTCTAGGAGATGAGAGGGACTAGGGTGCATCACGTGAAACTCACAAAGAACCACAAATTTTTTTTTGTTTTGTTTTGTTTTTCGAGACAGGGTTTCTTTGTGTAGCCCTGGCTGTCCTGGAACTCACTCTGTAGACCAGGCTAGCCTTGAACTCTCGAACTCAGAAATCCGCCTGTTTCTGCCTCCCAAGTGCTGGGATTAAAGGTGTGCGCCACCACCGCCCAGCAAAAAATTTTAAAAAGTAAAATGAATACATTAAAATTTAAAAAAAAAAAAAGCAAAGGAAGTTACTAGCATGGGACACTTGTTTAACATGTGTATAAAATCCCAATGTGTATGGTTGTTTGGTCCACATGTAAGTCTGTACATCATTGGTGCCTGGGACCTGCTGACTCCAGAATCACCTGCAGAATTGCAGATGGTTGTGAGCCACCATGTAGATGTGGGAAATTGAACCTGAGTCCTTTGCAAAAGTAGCCAGTGCTCTTATAGAGTCTGTTCTGTAGGCCAGGCTAACCTTGATCTCTTAGTTCTCTGGCCTCACCCCTTGAAGCTAAGATTATAAGCATAAACTGCTGTGTCCAGCCAAGAGTTTATCTCCAATACTGAAAAAGTAAAGTGCTGTGGGGTGCTAGGCCTTGGGCATTGTCTTAGTTTAGGTCTTAAATTGCTGTAAAGAGACACCATGACCATTGTAACTCTTAATAAAGGACAACATCTAATAGGGTTGGCTTACAGGTTCAGAGATTTACTCTATCATCAAGACAGAAAGCATGGCAGTGTCCAGGCAGGCATGGTGGGGGAATTCTACATTTTTTTATTTTTTTAAAGAAAGACGATGTATTTCTGGTTAGAGTGTAAGATGATATAGCCACTATGGAAAAGCAGTTTGGCAGTTCCTCAGATAGCTAGACAATTATTCTGTGCCCTGGTGATTCTAGACATGATATATAAGGGCAGGAGGGTTCTATTCTACATCTAGACCAGAAGGATGCAGGCAGCCAGGAGGAGGGTCTCATCCATGCTAGGTGTAGCTTGAGCATAAAGTCTCATAGCCTGCTTACACATAATCAGACTTTTCCAACAAGGCCATACCTCCTACTAGTGCCACTTCCAGTGGGCCAAGCGTATTCAAACCACCACAGGTTTGTACAGTTTCTTAGCCAGGATCACTCACCCAACAAGTTGTAACTTGTCATGCTTCTACCAGACACCCAGTTGCAAGCTGATACACAGCCCTGTTGTGTGGCAAAACTTTTCTTTAGGAGATGCAATTCACACAAATCTATCTTCCCCACCCCATTAAAGAACCTGCAACAGACCAAAAGTATGCATGCCACCAAAGTCCAATGTGGTGAACCAATGGTTTTATTGTCACAGGAATATGGATGAGGGATTATTTACAGGAACAGAAATTATTCAAAGGTAGCTGCATTACCAAAGCCATGGGTGACATGTCACTCACAAAGGTGGAAATTTGGTGCACACTGCATGGCCTATAGGCAGCTCAGTTAGGCTAAACCTCTTCCATGCAACCTCTTCAAAGTTGGTTTCTGCTTCTTCCAGGCAGTTGGTGTGGTCTCAGGCAGTTTTTCTCTTGAGTGTCTTTGAAGCTCAGCTTTACTTCTCTGAGAGGTACTCACAGTTTTTATTGTTTACACTTGTAGGGAGGGGCTTAGTGAATTTAGCTAGTTTGGGGGACTTCCTGAAACTATTTTGAGTTGTTTAACCTTTCTACTTAAGGAGCTTAAAGACAGAATGTTTCAATCTCAGAAGAAATTGTTAACACGAGTCCTCTGTTTTAGTGTCTGGGTTCAAGTGTATCTCCAGTAGAAGGCTGGACTGACCCTAGCAGGGGCTATCTCCCTTTGTAAAAGCAATTGATTTTCTCCTGTCTTTGGCTGTCACCTCTTCTAGATCTTCTATCAGCCTGCACGAAGCTGTTATTTCTTCTTTCTTGACTCCTTCATCCCTCTGACCACTGTCCCACTTATTTCCAGGCTGGAACCTTTACTCTTGTCAACTGTCTTCTACTTGTCTCTGGAGTCCACTGGGCTAACTTTATCTATAACATTCTACACCAAAGTTTCTTCTTTGCCAACTCCCATTGATTGCCATAAGGTTAGAGCCAGTATTTAGGTCTTTGTATTCTCTCGCTCCGTTTCTACCTTCTGTCATAGCCTGGAACAGGTTATACATACCCTTGTAGACCCTCATACCCTTTTCTTCCCAAGTGCTGGGATTACAGATGTATATACCATCACACCTGACCTTTCTCACATCCCTTGCTTATTTTTTATTGATTCGTACAGTAGCACATCATATTGTTGTCTGTCATTCCTTTTCTAGACTGTAAGCTTATTAGCCCTATGATGAGCCCAGTGGTCATAACACTTCCAAGTTTAGCATAGACAATGTTGTTTATATGTATTTAGGAGATGACATCTGGGTCCATAGCTCTAGATACTATCTGTGAGGTCATAGCCTGGCCCTCTCTTTGGTTAATAACCTCTCTCCTAGTAGCTAGATGTTTCCTCTATTTGGTTTGGTGGATTAAAAGTTGTCAGCAGAGTATGACAACAACTGACTGTAATCTCAACACTAGTGAGGCTGAGGCAAGAGGATAGTGATGAGTTTGGGGCCCATCCTGGGCTACTGAGTGAACTCCTGTCTCAAAACAAAACAAATAACCCTAGCACTCAGGGGGCAGAGGCAGGCAGATTGCTGTGAGTTTAAGACCGGTCTCGTTTACATAGCAAGTTCTATGGCAGGCAGGGCTACCTTACAAGGCCTTGTCATATTTCCCCTTTCTAGCAACTTGCTACAGTTACCCCTTTCTGTCTCAAACTCCATGTCAGCCCATTAGCAAACTTCAGTTTACTCCTACCAACTGCCACTACTCTGATGTAATGTTGCCTTAACTTTCCCTCGGGAAATGAGAACTAGGGCACCAACTCAGCCCTTAGTGTTGTGCCTCTGAGCTACTGCCCCACTGTCTTTACTTTTTATTGTGAGACAGGGTCTTACTCAGTTGCCCATATAGGCCTTGAGCTTTGGGTTATAATTTTCTTTCTCCACCTTCCTATAGGCTGGAGTTAAGAGCATGTATGTGGTCCACACCTAGTTTGATGAATCAATAGATAGAGAGTTAGAAAGGGGGAGGGGGAGGAGAGAGAGGGAGAGAGAGAGAGAGAGAGAGAGAGAGAGAGAGAGAGAGAGAGAGAGGGGGAGAGAGAGAGAGAGAGAGAGAGAGAGAAAGTCGTGTGAACCCAGAACTTAGAATTGTCCAGGCAAGTACTCTACCACTGCACTTGCTATATTCTCAGTTCTTTTTTTGTTTTTGAACAGGGTCTCTATATAGACTTGGCTGTCATAGAACTCACTGTGTAGCATAGACAGGCTGGCCTCAAACTCAGAGATCTAACCCCTCTGCCTCCCAAGTGCTGACATTAAAGATGTGGGTCACGGTGCTTATCTTGTATTCTCATGCATAATTTTAAACTCCAGGAAAAAAAAAACAGCAAAATCGTATCTGTCTTAAATTGTATAAAGAAAAAAATTTTCTTGGTAAAAAAATAACAGAAATCATCTGCCTCTCGTCTCATGCTGGGATTAAAGGTGTCTGCCAGCACTGCCTGGCTTTATTTTATTTTATTCCCTCTTTGCAGTGGTTGAACCTGAAATCTCTTTTTCATTTTTCTTTCTAAGATCAGACCGGTCTCTTTATTTTTATTTTATGTTTAGTGGTGTTTTGGCTGCATGGATATCTGTATAAAAGTGTCAGAAGTTCTGGAACTGAGTTATAGAAAGGTGTGAGGTTCTGGTTGGTTCTGGAAATTGAACTGCGGTCCTCTGGAAGAGCAGCCAGTGCCCTTAATCAGTGAGCCATAGCCTTTAACTCCTGCCTCTGCCTCCCTAGTGCTGGGATTGACTTGCCATATATCACTTGCATGGGCCCAAGTCAAGGACATTTTTGTGTTTCTACCTTGACCTAGCTGGAAGCCAGCTTTGCCATTCTCAGTAACTTCACCATGTTGTTAAGATACCTGACTATAAGACCTATCAGCTCAAAGGATGTGGAGCCTGGATAAAGACTGCAGAGCAAAGCTCTCAGTCACTGACTCAGGGTGTCTGTGTGCCGTGTATGCTCTGCCTTATCAGTCCTGTGCTATGCAGCCAAAGCCATGTTTAGACTTCTGGGTGTTCCCTACCATATCACTTCTATGTGCAGTCTTGAAGTTAGAAGTCGGAGAGTGACATCATGGGCCCTGTGAACCTATATGCTAAATACACAGGGCAGAAGCTGCATTTAATGCTTGCTGTGTGTCTAAGGCTGTAAGGCCAGCCATTCCTGGTCATTAAGAGTGAGCCTTGTACTTTCCTTGGACTTCTCCCAGAACAAGATACTGAGCTATGGGAAAGAGAATGGTATGACTTGCAGTTTTGGGGACCATTGGAAGGTCTGACTGTGCTCTCTGCTCCCATCCCTTCCCAGCCTCCCCTCCGGGGCTCCGTGGGACACTGGATCTCCAGGTTATCCGTGTTCGGATGGAGGAACCACCGGCCGTCAGCCTCTTACAGGACTGGTCCAAGCACCCCCAGGGCACCAAGGGGGTGGGAACAGGTGACAACCCAGACTGGCCCACGGTTCTGTCAGAATCCAGTGCCACTGTTAAGGGACATCCAGAGGCAGGAAGTGGAGTGTAGGTTTTTAGTTTTCTAGAGAGGGAGGGGTGGGAAGAAGGAAAGGTGGGTGGGAGGAGGTAGTTATCCCCCATTGGCTTAAATCTCAGATCTGCCCAGCTTGGCCACCTGATGGAGAGTTTTTAAGAACAGGTGCCAGGACAGTGTGGAGGGGGGAGGGGTGACATCACTGTCACATCGGGGTACTAGAAAATGCCTGCCCTTGGCCAAGCCTGAGGTAGGCAGAGGTGGCTTAGGTTGTTGGGTGGTAAGGCATTAGGCCTGTGGAGAACACCTTCCCCAATCCTTTGCTGACCCTATAACCCCACCTCCTTCCTCTCAGCTCCCCACCATTCTCCCCTGGCACAGTGCCTTATGCAGAGGTGGTCATGATGGGGTTTGAACTGAGTCCCACTACCTCGGGGGACACCTTTCCTCCCCCACTTCTGGCTCCTACAGCAGGAGGCCTCCATTACCTCTTACCGCCTTGTCCCTGCCCGAGGCTCCCGTTACCACCCCTTTACCTGTCGTCCTGTTGCATCTATTGTCCTGTTGTATATATTGCCTTTGTTGACAATAAATTATTTTTTTTTTATTAAAAGTTCTGTGTGCGCTGTCATTGGGGGAAGCAGCTTGACGGACAAAAAACTGAAAAGTAGTCCTGGGTGGGAGCCAGAGACCCCTGTCCAGGGGAAAGCAGAAGTGACCCCAGAGTAGAGCTTGCTTGGACCTCAGGATCTGTTTTAACTTGGTGTTAGGCACCTGAGAGACCGGTTTTCTTTACCTGATCTACCCACCTAGTAGTGCTGTGTCCAAGCAAAGCTACTATGGGGCTGGGGACACTCGCACCCAAGGAGCTAAGAGTTACTGGGACCTGATCCTGGCCAGTCTGCATAAATACCTCCCCTTGATGTGAAGGTGGTACATCCCCGCTTTCTCAAAGGACTGTACCCTCCACTATACAATTCACTTCTATTCCCCAGCCTTAACCCAAGTCTGCCTAGGGTCTGCAGATCTAGGCATCCTGAGCTATCTCTACATAGACCTAATCTGTGGCTTTTGCACTTGGGGTGAAAATGAACATCCCAGATTGCTTCCTCTCAAATCCTAGATTTCATTGTCCAGTTCAGAATCCCCAGGAGGTATAGTGAAGGTGGGGCCACCCCACACTGCTGACTGTTCCTGGTATATTATGGAGGCTTGGGGAAAGGTAAAGAGGAAGCTACGCGTCCATCATGAAGAGTCAGGATATGCTGTGTACTTGCTTAAGCTAAATTCCCTATGAGGCCAGAGATCTCATACTGGACTGCTGAGAATTGGCCCTTTTAAGCCATCTGATATTCTCAGGAGTCCTAGAATGTAAAAGGTCCTTGTCCAGGAGAAGAGACAGGAATGAAGTAGATTCGGGAGTTAAAGTTTCAAGGTTGCCAGGCGGTGGTGGCGGACACCTTTAATCCCAGCACTCGGGAGACAGAGGCAGGCGGATTTCCCAATGCTGAGTGACTCCTTTATGTCACAAGGTTCTAGACAGGGTTCTAGACATTGAAAGCAGAACCAGGAGGAAGCCAAACAAGCCCTATGTCATGGTGTGACTGTTCTGGGGAGAGACCAATAGTAAACAGAAATACATGCTAAGTAGAAAACCAGCTTGAAGAAAGAGCACTTTATTTATCATAGGTTTTGTTTTGTTGAGACAGGATCTTTTTATGTAGCCTTGGCTAGCCTAGAATTCACTGTGTACACCAGGTTGACTTCAAACTCACAGAGATGCACCTGCCCCTGCCTCCTACATCCTGAGACTAAAGGCCTGGACCACCTTGTTCAACTTTATTCTTGCCTGTAGCCGAGAGTAGAACTCACTGTGTAGCCCAAGCTGGCCTGGAAGTTGCTCTGTAGTCCATGCTGACTTCCAACTTGTGACAGTCCTCCAGCCTCAGTATCATAAGTTCTGGAATTATTTTCATCAAACTACTGCACCCAGCAAGTTTCTTTATCCATGGATTTGTGGATGGGTCTCTAAGCTGGCTCCATATTGTGTCTACTGTGACTCTTCAGGATATTTTGAGGTATACACCAAGCATGTTTTCATCTGCAAGTACTTCTGTTTGCATCTCTGAGCAATTGACTATTCAATAAATTGTACAATTATCACACTTAAAAAAAATATGTTTGAGTTCAAGGTGAGCCTGGTCTACAGAGTGAGTGCCAGGACAGCCAGAGCTATACAGAGAAACCCTGTCTCGAAAAACAAAAAACAAACAAACAAAAAAATATGTTTAATCCCAGCACTTGAGAGGCAGAGACAGGCAGATTTCTGAGTTCGAGGCCAGCCTGGTCTACAGAGTGAGTTCCAGGACAGCCAGGGCTACACAGAGAAACCCTGTCTCAAAAAAACAAACAAACAAAACAAACAAACAAACAAACAAACAAAAAAAACCAGAAAAAAATATACATGTTTTGCAGGGTTTCTCTGTGTAGAACCTGGCTGTCCTGGAACTCACTCTGTAGACCAGGCTGGCCTCCAGAAATCCACCCGCCTCTGCCTCCCGAGTGCTGGGATTAAAGGCATGCGCCACCACTGCCCGGCTCTTCATTTTCTTTTGAGACATACTTTCACATAGCCCAGGCTGGTTCAAATTGTGAAACCAATAATGGCCATACATTTCTGATCTTTTTGTCTCCAATTCGAGGGATAAGCTTGAAGGTGTGTCCCACCACACCTACAGCTGAGCTACATCACCAGTCTTCTGGAAGAAAATAATTTAGTCAAGAGATATGGATAATTGTAGGAGTTTGTTTTTGCTTTTTTTTTTTTTTTTTTTTGAGACAGGGCCTCTCTATTTATATATCTATGTAGCCCTGGCTGTTCTGGAACTCAGTATGTAGACTGGCTTGGCCTCAAACTCATAGAGATCCACTTGACTCTGCATCCCAAGTGCTTGGATTAAAGGCATGAAAAAACATAGATAGTTGAACAATTTAGCAAAGCTAAACAGAGCAAACACTCTCAAGAGTGGGTTACACCAAAGGGGGGCACCCAGTGGTGCTCTGCTGTGGAAAATGAATATATATTTTCAGAGGACTGAAAAAGGGATTGGATCACCTAAGACTGGAGTTAGAGACATTTGTGAGCCACTATGTAGATTCTGGGAACCAAACTTGGATCCTCAAGTAGAGCAACCAGTGCTCTTAACAGCTGAGTCAACTCTCTAATACCTCAGTTATGGATCATAAAGGCATTTTTTGTTTGTGTTTGTTTTTTTTTTTCCAGACAGGGTTTCTCTGTGTAGTCCTGGCTGTCCTAGAACTCACTCTGTAGACCAGGCTGGCCTCGAACTCAGAAATATGCCTGCCTCTGCCTCCCAAGTGCTGGGATTAAAGGCGTGCGCCACCACGGCCCAACTGTGTTTGGTTTTTTGAGACAAGGGTCCCCTATACAGTCCTAGATAGGCTAGGACTTACTATGTAGACCAAGCTAGCCTTGAACTCACTGAGATTTGCCTCCTTTTGCAGAGTGTGGGATTAATGTCATGTGCCACCACACATAAAGTTTTTTTTTTAAATGTAAAATGTATTTGTATGTGTATGTGCACATACTGTGTGTGTATGTATACATGTTGTATGTATGTGCACATGCTATGTGTGCACGTGCTGTGTGTGTACACGCACACGCTGTGTGTGCATGTGCGGGCTAAAGGACAACTTGTGGGAGGCAATTCTCTACTTCTACCGTATGGCTCAAACTTAGGTCATCAAGCCTGGCAGGAAGTACCCATCCCCACTGAACAATCACACTAGCCCTCTTTTCTTTTTTTTTTATTTAATTTTTTTAAAATTTTATTTATATGAGTACACTATAGCTGTCTTTAGACACACCAGAACAGAGTATCAGATTCTGTTACAAATGGTTTTGAGCCACCATCACACTAGCCCTCTTTTTTTTTTTTTTGCTTTTGTTTTTGTTTTTGTTTTTTTGAGACAGGGTTTCTCTATGTAGCCCAGGCTGTCCTGGAACTCACTCTCTGGAGACCAGCCTGGCCTCGAACTCAGAAATCTGCCTGCCTCTGCCTCCCAAGTGCTGGGATTAAAGGTGTGCACCACCACCGCCTGGCCTACACTAGCCCTCTTATAGAAGTATTTTATATTTATGAGGTAGGTGGCATATTTATTGGATAAGGTAACCCGTTTCCTTCTAAAATTCTCTCTAAAAGGAGATCTGGTGGACCAGATCTCCTTTTTTTTTTTTTTTTTTTTTTCCATGACCCTCTAGAAAAGTGTATGAAAGGGATTTGGGGTCAAAGCTGTAATAGAAGCGATGTCTTTATGGCACAGATCTTGTGAGGACACTGGCCCTTTGTACACGTAGGTGGAGAAATCCCCTAGTGCCTCAATTTCTGACACAGCAGTGGACAATCTATCTGCAGCTTCAAAGATGTTTAATGAGAAGTGTTCTGGCCAGCCCGAGAGATGGCTACTGAGATGTGCTCCTGTATTCTCTTGTCTGTTGTCTGCCTGGCTTCGCCCCCACTGCCACTGCCTGCTCCCAGTTGTGGTCTTGTTCCCGGAGTGCCAAAACCTCCTTCCTGCCTCTTGCTCTTTAAGTGGCTGTTCTTGTTAGGCCGATTCCCCTATACTCAATCCAAAATCTAGTCAGATCATGTTACTAGGCAACTACTCATCTCATCCCAGAACAGAGACAAAGTGGTGGCCCCCAGCCCGGCTACCCATCACTTTCTGGCTCCTTCTATTAACTCCCTGCCCCTGGGCTTGTCTTAGTTTGCTTTCTATTGCTGTGTTTTGTTTTTTATTTTTTATTATTAATTATTACTATTATTATTATTTTTTTTTTTTTTTTGGTTTTTTCGAAACAGGGTTTCTCTGTGTGTAGCCCTGGCTGTCCTGGAACTCACTCTGTAGATCAGGCTAGCCTCGAACTCTCAAACTCAGAGATCCTCCTGCCTCTGTCTCCCAAGTGCTGGGATTAAAGGCGTGTGCCACCACCGCCCGGCGTGTTTTGTTTTTTAAAGAGAACAACCTGAGAAGGAAAGGGTTTATTTAGCCTTCATCTCCTGATACAGTCCATCATGGAGGAAGTCAGGAACTCAAAGCAAGAACCTAGAAACTGGAACTGAAACAGAGGCCATGGAGGAATGGTGCTTACTGGCTTGTTCCGCATGGTTTGTTCAGCTTCTTTTTTCCTTTTGTCTTCTTGAGACAGGGTTTTTCCTGTGTAAAAGCTTGGTTATCCTGAAACTTCCTTTGTAGAAGAGGCTAGCCTTGAACTCACAGAGACCCACCTGCCTCTACCTTTGAGTGCTAAAGGTGTACACCACCACACCCAGCTCCAGTTTGTTTTTGTAATCTCAGGACCACCCATGCAGAGTGGTAGCACCACTCCTTTTGGACTAGACCATCCTATATCAACCATTAATCAAGAAAATGTCCTATTGTCTTGTTTACAAACAATCTTCTGATGAAGAAGGCATTTTCTCAATTGAGGTTTCTCTTCCTGGATAACTCCAACTTGGGTCAAAGTGACAAAAATTAACCAGCACAGGGCTCTAGGCTCATTGGCCTTCTTGTTCTTCAAATGGCCTGGTACACCCCTGCCTCAGGGCCTGTATACTGTGTTCCCTCTGCTTGGAATGTTCTTTTTTCAAATAGTTTCAGGGATCATGCCCTCAGCTTCATAAAGTTTGAAACTTCATATTTGTTGTTTGTTTGTTTAATTTTGTTTTTGTTTTGAGACAGGATTTTAAGTAGCCCAGGCTGATCCCTAATCCTTGTAAATAAGGATAGCATTGAACTCCTGATCCTCCTGTCTCTCTACCTCCCAAGTACAGAGATTCTAAGAATGAGCTACCACACTCAGCTTCTTGAAGCCTTTTTTCAAATGTCACCATCTCAGTGAAGATTTCAGTAACCTCAGTGTTGCCACTTGGGGCTAAGGGTGTATGTAGTTCAGTGACAATGACACAGGTGTTTAGCAGCTCCTGCCAGATCTCCTCCTAAACTGAAAACAAACAAATGTCCATCATGCAACTTGCTTTCTGTTCTCACTCTGAAACACTGACACATCTTGGTTGGTTCTTTATGGTTGCTTTGTTGTTGTTGTTGTTGTTGGTGGTGGTGGTGGTGGTGGTGGTGGTGGTGGTGGTGTGTGTGTGTGTGTGTGTATGTGTGAGTGTGGTGTGTGTGAGTGTAGTAAATGCATCTGAATAGGGAGGTATGTAAACCGGTGCTTACACACAAAGGCTCATTCCTTTGAGATAGGGTCTCTCACTGACCATGGAGCTGGACTAGCTGGCAGGTTTATCAATCTTTCTGTCTCTGCCCTACTACAGTACTGAAGATGTAGGGGCGTGTGTGGGCAGTGCCTGCCTTCTTACTGGGTGCTGCGGTTCAAACCAGGCGCTCATTCTTGTACAGCAAGTGCGCTTACCCTCTAAGCCATCTCCTCAGCCATCTACTGTTTTTTCTGCATTCTTATTTTTCTATTTTTTTTCTTTTGAATTCATATTTATTCTTTGAAAATTTCTTACATGCATATAATGTATCTTGATCACACCACTCCCTTTCTCCCCGCCCCCCCATTCGACTGACATCCCTGACAGGCCTCCTTCCCTCTTTCTCTTTTCCCTTTCCCTCCCCTCCCCTTTCTTCTTTCTTTGTTTTTTTGAGACAGTTTTCTGTATAGCCCTGGCTGCCCTTGACCTTGCTCTATCGACTAGACCATGTTGGCTTAAAACTCACAGAGATCAGCCTGCCTCTGCCTCAGGAGTGCTGGGATTAAAAGTGGGTACTGATGTGACCAGCATTTTTTTTTTTTGTAACCCTATAACTCCAGTTAGTGCTGCCTGCCATATAATGTTGACAGATATCATTGGTTTGAACTTGTGCAGGTCTTGTGTGTGTTCATGCATGCCACAGCCCTGTCATGTCCAAAAGACAGCATTCCCTAGCTCTACCACCCCACCCCACCCCCAACCCCACCCCTGCCCCTGCCCATCCTCTGGCTCTTCCATTGTTTTCTGCTGCTTTTCTCCCTGAGTCTTTGGTGATGGTGGACTTAATTTGTTTTCGACAGCACTTAATGCCATTCTGCTTGTTTGTTATTTTCTCCTCATTGGAAAGTTTGTCCCAAGGTTCACAGAGCTGAGTTTCATTTGTTCACTGACATACTTGAGGAGCCCAGGACAGCGCCTGGCTCCTTGTAGTTGTCCAGTGAGGATGTGTCAAGTGAGTTTGAAGAATTAGGGACGAGGGACAACAATGACTTTTAATAAGAACAAGGTAGCTTCAGGCAGCTACTCACCTGGTAACGTTTGATCTGGATCTTGCAATACCTGTGGAAGCTGAGGGAGGTGGAAGAGAACAATCATCCCTGACAGCAGTGTGCCACTGAGAGCTTTCTCCTCGGTCATGTAGGAGTGAGGCAGACCTCTCTACCAGGGATACTGATTTAGAGCCAGGCAGTTTGAGACCATATTGAACCAAGTCTGGCATGCAGCACAAAACTTTCTCCCACAACCAGGACCATCTACATAATGTGTGGGGCACGGTGCAAAATGAAAATGAGGGACTTGGGGATTGGTGAGATGATAACTCAGTCAAATGTTGC
Organism: Grammomys surdaster; assembly: GCF_004785775.1. Classification (NCBI taxonomy): domain Eukaryota; kingdom Metazoa; phylum Chordata; class Mammalia; order Rodentia; family Muridae; genus Grammomys; species Grammomys surdaster. The sequence continues at coordinate 760,730 of NW_021604650.1, forward strand.
CACATAAGCACGGGGACCTGGGTTCAGATCCCCATGGCTCACATACAAAGCTTAATTAACCAGTATGTGGTAGCATATCTACAACCTTAGCACCAGGATGTTCTGAGAGGCAGGTCCCTAGAACTTGTTGGCCAGCCAGCTGATCTGATCTGAACTCCAGTTCCAGTGAAAGACCTGGTCCTTAAAGTCAAGTGTAGAAGGTGCTCACCTTTAGTTCCAGCACTGGTAGATTGGAGCAGGAGGATCTCTGTGAATTTGAGGCCAGTCTAGTCAACATAATGAGTTCTAGGACAGCCAGGGCTACTCAGAGAGACTTTCTCTCAAAAGAAAAACAGAAATACACAAACAAAAAACAACAACAAGAGCCAGGCGGTGGTGGCGCACGCCTTTGATCCCAGCACTCGGGAGGCAGAGGAAGGTGGATCTCTGAGTTCAAGGCCAGCCTGGTCTATAGAGTGAGTTCCAGGACAGCCAGGACTACACAGAGAAACCCTGTCTCAAAACAACAACAACAAAAACCAAAACAAAGAAACAAAAAAACCAAACAAACAACAACAAGAGGCTGGACAGAGTGCTCAGTACTTAAGAGCACTGACAGCTTATGCAGAGGGTGTGAATTCAGTTCCCAGCATCCGAATCGAGATGTATAAACCAACTATAATGTGACACTCATAGCATTAATTCCAGGAGCTCTAACATACTCTTCTGATCTCAGAGGGCACCAGGCATACAGAGAGAGGTCAGATGTATATCCAAGCATGTAGGTAAAACGTTCATACACAAATCTCAAAAAGAGAGAATAGAACAAAAAGACATTGTGGTTGGTTAGTCTGGACATAGCTTTCACCAGGCAAATTGTTGTGAATTTGAGGCCAGCCTGTGGTCTATATAATCAAATTTCAGGATAGCTTGGGCTGCATAATGATATTCAGTCTCCAAAACAAAAACAAACAGACAAAATGATGTTGGTAAACTGGTGAGATGGTTTAGTGGATAAGGCCCTTGCCTCCAGGTCTGAAGACTCAAGTTCCCACTCTAGTGGAAGGGAGAGCCAACTCCCACAAGTTGTCTGACCTCTGTATGTGCTCTGTGGAATATGCACCTATATACATGGACACATAAATCAATAAATATAAACAGTGACAAAGACCAAGATGGAGAGAGCCTAAGAAAAGACACTGAACTTCTGTTGTGTAGGCACTGGCATGTTTTTAAGTGTATCCACATGTACAAGAGCACAAACATACACATTCATACATATAACACACACACACACACACTAAAACAGGAGTCTTCTTACCTTAAATAATTTTTTTTTCATAAGAATGACAGCTTTACATCAACCAAGCCCACAGGTCTTCCTAGAACAGGGCTGCATGTGACCACATAGGTAAATGGCTCACAAAGTAAACCCTGCCTAAAGCCTACTGGGGAGTTGAGGACAGTGTTCTAGCCAAGTACAGATGTCATGGGAATTAGATTTGATATTCTGCTGTGTCCAGAGGCTGGATCAAAAGGTGTCAACTGGTTAGGCAGCTTGTGACAGGAGGAGAAGTGACCAAGAGGAAGATCGGGGTTTGACTGTTGTGGATAGCCCCGCCTTGTATTTTGATGCTAAGTCCCCTTATGTGAAGTCTTTACACAGGTGAATTCTAGTGAACCTTCTGCCCTTCTTAATTTATAAAATAAAGGCTGGAGCCAGTGGTTGGGCAAAGGGGAGGTGGAGAAATAAAGGTTGGTGGGAAGAGAGCAAAGAGGAAGCAGCAGGAGAGAGGAGAGAGAAGAGGATGACTGGGAAGCAGGAGGTAGAAGGACAAACGCAGGGTCTGGAAAACCCTCATTATAAGGGTCTCATAGCTGGGGAACAGAGTAGTGTAGGGGTATCTGCCCAATCTAGGCTTACAGAATATAGTCATAATTACTGAGTTGTGTTTTCATCGACCGGTCATATTTAGGTTGGAGATTTAAATATCTCCACTACATTTGACTGGTATCTTGTTGAGGCAGTGTCATCTGAGGTCAGGAGGAACTCCCTGAATGGGTCTGCCTTTCTCCTTCAGCAGTTTCCTCTCTCCTCCCTGCACTTCAGACTTTGATCCCAGAAGTGACATCTAGTACCAGATTGGCAATGTGACTCCCTTTGGCCACCAGAGGGCAGATCATTCTCATGTTTAAATTTGGGGTGGGGGCGTGGTATGACCTCCATCCCTTTCCCCACCACTCTACAGCACTGCTTTCCCCAGCTCCTTTCTCAGAGGTGGCGCTTGTGTGGAGCTGGTGGAGGGCATGGGGAGGCTTCCTGGAGTCCTGTGGAGTGACTGGTCCTGTTGCCTTATAAAGTGCTTCCTTCCTCCTCCCTGCACTGCATGGCTCACTTGCACTGGGAGCAACGGCTCAGCAGTTAGGTAGTCCTTTCCCTAGGACCCCAGGAGCTCTCTCAGCTTCCTTACATTCAAGCACCCAGGCTCTGTCCCTCCTGTTGAGCCTAGGGTGAGGGTCAGGGGTCTAGTTCTAGCTTCTGTAGAACCTTGGGCAGGACAGCCTGAAGCAGAAGTTAGCCGGAGCTTGGCGGGACTCCACAGTGCGCTGTCATCTACAAAGTCCATGTTTGAAAACTGTAATCAAGATTCAGATACAAAATGACACATACAAAAGTCCCATAATGTTTTAAGCAACTCTGTGGTTTTATGTTGGGTACAGAATGGACAGATCTGGTAGGCTCCAGAGGAAAGGGAAGGGTGGACTTAGATCCTACATGGACTTCCTGTTAAGAGCTGGCACCTCTCCAAAGCTGAAAAAGACCTCAGGGCTGTTGAATTCAGCAAACCCAATTATCAATAGGGAAATTGAGGCCCAGAAAAGGAAAGAGACATCTTCAAGAGGTCTGGTCAATTCATTGTGCGATTCTGAGGTTTTGTCATCCTCCCATCCTTGTACCAAGACAAGGTCTTACTAACTCAGGCCATCTTGAACCTTACTATGTAGAGCAGGCTGACTTTGAGATCCACCTGCCTCTGCCTCCCAAGTGCTGGGAGTAAAAACATGCCACTTTGCCCTGCTGGGGAATGGTTTTTTTTTGTTTGTTTGTTTGTTTTGTTGTTGTTGTTGTTTTCGAGACAGGATTTCTCTGTATATCCCTGGCTGTCCTGGAACTCACTCTGTAGAGCAGGCTGGCCTCGAACTCAGAAATCCGCCTGCCTCTGCCTCCCAAGTGCTGGGATTAAAGGCGAGCACCACCACCGCCCGGCTGGGGAATGTTTTTTAAACTTTAGTTTTTGAATTTTTATTTTTATTTTTAGAGTTTTACCTGCTTGTCTGCATACACACTGTACACATGCAGTGCCTATGGAGGCCGGAAGAGCTGTGTGAGCTGCCATGACACCAAACCCTTGTCTTCTGAAAGAGCAGCAAGCTTGTAACTGCTGAGCCATCTAGCCAGCTACTTGTCTTGGTGTTTTTGTTTTGTTTTAGAGATGGGTGTTTACTATGTAGCCCTGCCTGTCCTGGAACTCATTATGTAGACCAGGCTGGCCTCCAACTATCTATTTTTCTGCCTCTGCTTCTCTAGTGCTAGGATAACAGGGACAGACCACCGTACTCAGTTTGAGGAATCCTTTTGTTTTGGTTGTTTGCATTTTATTTTTGGTGCTAGAGATTGACCCCAGGGCCTCCTGCATGTTAATTAAAGCTCCCCTCCTGTTGTACAACCCCAGGAGTCCTCGTTTTCAATGCCTTTTCTTTTGCCATGAGTTTCTTTGTCTTAGAAGGGAGATTTGAAGATTTATTTATTTTTATTTATATGAGTAAACTGTAGCTGTCTTAAGACACACACCAGAAGAGTGCATTGGATCTCATTACAGATGGTTGTGAGCCACCATGTGGTTGCTGAAAATTGAACTCAGGACCTCTGGAAGAGCAGTCAGTGCTCTTAACTACTGAGCCATCTCTCCAGCTGAGAAGGGAGATTTGAAATGAGAATGAAAATGAAATGGTCTCTCCAGACTTAAACGTTATAGAATATTTTAAAAGGTAATTTAAGGCTGGGCATGGTAGTACACACCTGTAATCAAAGTGCTTAGGAAATGGAGACAGGGAGATCAGGAGTTCAATCACCATTGGTTACATATCATGGCCAGCCTGGGGTACTTAATACCATTTCCAAAAAACAAAAACAAAACAACAACAAAACTTTGGCTGGGCATGGTGGTGCACACCTTTAATCCTAGCACTCAGAAAGCAGAGGCAGCTCTATGAGGTCTTGCCCAGTCTGGTTTACAGAGTGAAACTTTGTCAAAGGATCAAAACCAACAGCAAAAAGGAAATGTTATGTGTAATTTAAAGAAATACTTATTTGTATGTGTATATGTTTGTGCTTTTATGAGTTTATGTGTACCACTTGCATTTGGGTGCTGGTAGAGGCCAGAGGGCATCAGATCCTCTGGAAATGGAGTTACAGGGGGTAGTGAGTCACCTGCTGTGGATGCTGGGACCTGACCAGGTTCTCTGGAAAAGCAGTAAGCGCTCTTAATTGATGAGCCATCATTCTGGTCTATTATGTAATATTTATTTATTTATTTAACTTTGTGTATATGAGTGCTTAGCCTGTATGTAGGTCTATGTAATCTTGTTTTTTTTTTTTTGTTTTTTGTTTTTTGTTTTTTTGAGACAGGGTTTCTCTGTGTAGCCCAGGCTGTCCTGGAACTCACTCTCTGGAGACCAGCCTGGCCTCGAACTCAGAAATCCACCTGCCTCTGCCTCCCAAGTGCTGGGATTAAAGGCGTGCGCCACCACCACCCGGCAGGTCTATGTAATCTAGTGGAAGCCAGAAGAAGGTATCATATCACCTTGAACTGTAGTTAGACAGTTGTTAACCACCATATGAGTGCTGGGTACTAAATCTCTGTCCTCTGGGAGAGCAACCAGTCTTTCCTCTTGACTTCTAAACCATCTCTCAAACTCGTAAGAAATCTATTTTAATTACATTTTTATTCAGTGTATAGCATAGCATGCTCATGGAACGTTTTTAGACTTGGTTCTCTCCGTTCACTATGTGGGTCCTCAAGGATCAAACTGAGTTCTTTTCCTGGCCTTTGTTATGTGATTCCAGGCCCCCAAGATCACACAAGCATTTTTCTCAATACTGAGCTGTATGCTAAAGATGTGTGCCTATCCACTGTTAAGTTTCAAGGATGCTAACCTGGTGCCTGTCCCAGGCCTTGCATGGGAATGAGAGGACTCAATATGAGGCTGTAGGATGGATATCTAGAATCCAAGATAGTCGGAAGATGGGTGGGTGTGCAAAGCAGGAGATGAGCAACAGGGTGACACTACATTTGGCAGTTGACTCACATGTTGATAGAAAGGTTGAGTGATAAGGTGGATTTTATGAGCTAACAGACAAACATGCGGATGGGAAGCTGACGTTAGGCTCAAAGGACACCAGTTGTAGGAACAGCTAATAGCTGTATTTTCTAAGTCAAACAACTGGTACAGGTGTCCCACGCCTGTTCAAGGTTTGAAAATAAACGAAAACTGACGGAAAGAAGCGAAGAGATAGACTCTTAACCTCGGCAGCTCTCGGGTGTTGCCGGAAATGGCTGACTACCGCTTTCGGAGGAGCGAAGGAACGGGGGCGTGGCCGGTTTAGCACACGCGGAGCTTCTTCGGCTGTTTCCGGAAACTGCCGAAAGCCTGCTCCAAGTGGGCGGAGAAAGGCCGGTAGGCGTGGCTGCTAGTTGGCTCTGGAGGAGCGGAGAGTCTCTTCGTGGATTTCCGTAAACAGAGCCGAAGCTTGGTCTTCGGAATCTAGGAGGTGCGCGCGTCCTCGGGGATTACCTTCTTCGGTAGTTTCCGGAATTCACCCACAGTCTGGGCCGAGAGGAAAAGGCTCTTCCCCCTCCCGTTCCTATTTGTTTCGGATGTTTCCGGCTCTTACCGGCGGAAAGAGCCGAGGGCTGGCGGTGGTGGCGGCCATGTTGGGAGCAGCAGGTCCGGCGGCGGCTGCCTGTGTGTCGGGCGCGGAGCAGTGCGGCTGAGGGCAGGGGAGGAGCGAGGCAGGCGGCCGGCTGCGGCGGTTGAGAGTAGGCGGAGCGGCGCGGCCGGGCCGAAAGGCGGCACAACCCAGCCGGGGGTCGGGGGGGTGCGGTCCGTAGCCGCTCGGAGCCGGCGAGGCCTAGCCCGAGCGGCGCATCACCGGGCTGGCGTGAGCCATCGCCCGGCCTCCCCGCACCCCCGGCCGGGGCCCATGCAGCGGGTGCTGCTGCTGTGAGAAGCCCCGCCCGGCCGGGCTCCTAGCCTTCCCTTTCCTCCCTTCCTCCAAGCTTCTCTGTTCCCTCCCCTGAGATACCGGCGCCATGTCCAGCGCTCGGACCCCCCTACCCACGCTGAACGAAAGGGACACGGAGCAGGTAAGGAGCCCTCAGGGCTCCCCTAATTCTGTGGCTGGGCCCCTGCACCTTACGGAGGCTCCCTCCTTCTGCTCTCCTCGTGCTCCTGCTTTCTTCTGCAAGCCTAGGCTGTCATCTGGCCCCGGGTTCCAGCCCTGCACATCCCTCTTCCGAGTCCTGACCTGGGACCCACCTTGTCCTGACTGAGCTGCACACTTGTATCTCTGCCAAACGCCCCTCGCCTCTCACCGCCCTCCTGCGCTCTTCCGTGCTATCTCCCCAGCTTCCCCTTCTCTTTCCTTTTCTCTCAGGGGCCTTTCTGGTCTTCCTCCACCCACGCTAAAGGCAGCCACCTTCCTGCTCCTCGAATAACACCCCGCGATTTGCCGCGGATTGTTGTCCACCTCTTTCTAGCTTTGTACCCCCCCTTCCCGCACCGGCTCTCTCAATCCTCGGTTTTCTCCCTCAAGAGTCCGCGCCTCGGAGTGTGTTCTCAGTCCCTATCCCCTTTTACTTCACTAGCTTTTTCTGTCCTCCTTTCCCGTTCCAAATTGGGCTCCCCCTGTTGCTTGCAACCCACCAGCTCCACCCTCGTCACCTTTCCAAATCGTTCGCCTACTCTTTGCTAATCACTTTCCCTTCTTTTCGGCAGGAGCTCCCAAGCTCCTGGCACTGGCATGTGTCGCTTCCGTGTTTCCCATACAGCTGTCATGCGCATAGTTTTCCCACAGGTTGCCTTTGGGGTTCCAGTCACCGCTCCCTTCAGAGTCTTTGGATCGCTCCTGTTCTCTTCCCCCTGGGGTTTGGCACTTAAGTCCCTGGGCCTCCTGTCTGAATACTCTTCCAGATTATCCCTGGGCTTTCACTCTGCCGTGGGAAAGACAGTGTTTTAGGCTAGCCGTATTAACATAACCTGTTGCTCAGTCTTTTGCCGGCTGAATCAGCTGTATCAGTCCCTGCTTTACTGCCTACTTACACTGCAACACAAATTCAGATACTGTCTTTCCAAACTGGTGTTTGTCACTTCTCATCGCATCGTAGTATCTTCCTCCTTGTTTGCTACTTCCTATTGCTCAACCTTCCCCCATCTTTCTTACTATACCTCCTTAGTCAGTTCTGCCTTTCCTGTCCCAGTGGGTCTCCTATTCCCCTTACTGTCTGTTTACACCTTGTATGTGCTGTCCATTCCCTTTCTATTGGCCAGCCTTTGCCATTCCTGGGGTGTATGCTAGCTACTTATGCTGCGAGTTAGCCACTGGGCCCTGTGCTTGCCCTTTCATCCTAGTAGTCACTGCTTTTTTGTCACCCAAGCTTTTTCCTTTTCTGTGTCATCCTCTCACCTCTGAGCCAAAGCATCCACTTTACACTTCTCTCCTTCGTTTCTCTGTGTCTAGTGTTCCTTGCTGTCTGCCGTTTGGGCAGTCCCTTGCCTGTCACATGTTTCTGGGTGAATTTTACTGGACACAAACGTGTTGGAAAGGAGCATACTTTACTCATTAGCACCCTTTGTGTTTCCCTCTTGTTCCCTGTTTTCTTTGTAGCCAGGTAGGCTAGGCTGCTGCTGTATTTGCTTAGCATCAACTTCCTCCTTCCAAAAGCCCTCTTTCTCTCTTTTTCCTTTCCTGTACTTTTCTGCTTTGTTACTCTCTTGCTGTCTGTATCTGGGCACATCAGAGCTAAAGGCATCAGGACAAAGTTTTCTGTCCTGATGGACCCATAATACCTATGGACTGTTTGCTGTTGGGGCAGAGCAGGGGGTTGAGAGGGAGGGGTGGTTGATTTATTTCATGCCTGGGCCTGGCAGCTAGTCCTGCCTGGGACAGAGAACTTTGGGAACTGAGGAGCTTGGTCTGTGTTGGACAGTCCCTTGCCTGCCAGCTGTGTCTCTCCTTTGGGAAACACTTTGTCTAGGCTGTTTTGAGGCTGTTCTGTACATCCCTTTTCTCCTACCTTTCTTTCAGTAGCCAGACCTCGATTAACTGGAGAACTTTCCCAGATTTGATTATGAGCAGGGAGAAGGAGGCCAAGTGACTGACTGGCACCTTCAGGCATTTGGGGAGTGGTTGAGCTGCCTGTTCCCCAGAGAGGTTGTGGAGCATTGTGTTAGGCAGAGAGAGTGGCCTCGGTGTGGTTTCTTTGGCTGTTTACTGAGTGTAAATGCATTATTGGTCTGCTTGCTCTTTTATTCTGTGTGCTCAGATGTACTTCACACAGTACTGGATCATGGAGTTGAGGCTTGGCACATGGACACTGATTTCAGGAGAGTGGTAGTCAGTGGCCAGTGTGGCACGTGAGCTGCTCTGTGATCACTCAGTCCAGAGTAGAGGCTGCCTTGTCAGCAGAGGCTGCCTTGTCATTCTGCGCCTCCTGAATGCTCTGTTTCTAGTCTGCATGAACTGAGCTGCGTAGAGTCAGTTCCTGATTCTCCACTTGCACTGTCAACTTCATGCACGCCTCTTACAGGTCCCTAGCTGTTTCTCTTTGTTTCTTGTGTTGCTGAAGATTTGCTCAGTGCCTTGCTCTTGATAGACAAGTGCTCTATACTCCACAGCCCAACCCTGTATGCTTTAGAAAAAAAACCCAATAAACAAGAGTTAGCTAGCTCCTCAACATCCACCTTCTTTAGAATAGACCTGGCTACCAAGTTGAAACTGAAACCTTCTCCTCAGTCCCATTGCAAATAGTAAAGCCATTGTGGAAGCCCAGTCATTGCAGTTACCTCAGTGTTAGGAAATAAAAAGCAAAGAATTCGGCTGGGCAGGTCCCTCTCCACCTCCACCTTATTTAGATTTAAATTATTTATACTGGTTTTACCAGAGAATAAGTAAGCAAACGTTCATGGATGTTTCCAATCTCTTCCTGTTCCTTTTCTCCCTTTCTTTAAGATTGTGGCTGATAAGCTGTTTCTAGGAGCTCTTTGATCACTTCTGAAACATACAGAACATGTTGAAGCATAAAAATAAACCTTATGTTGCAGAAGATTGCCTGTTTGCTGTCAACTCTGCTTCTAACAGTGAAAGTAGATAAAAGAAAGCCAAGGTCTGTCTTGAAGATAATTTTGGTGACACCTGATTTCAGATGTGCATTTTCACCAGAGATGGCTTCCTTTTGTAGGATTCTGACCTGGGGCTAGTGGTTTGGGGGGGGGGGGGTTTCTTAAGTCTGTGAGCTGAGCTTTCTGTGAGCTGCTTTTCCAAATAGCTCTGCTGGCCTGGAGGCTTGGCAGCCTTGAAAGCAATCAACAAGATGACTATTTGTCTTCCAGCCAGCAGCAGCCTTAATAATCAAGTGTGGAGAAGGGTAGAACTTCCAGAGTTCACCTGCCCCAGGCTAGAGCTTTCCCTAACTTCTGGGGGAGGGGACACATAGCTTCAGACCCTGGAAACAGAGTATCCGATAGGAAACTGGAGCCTTTGCTACCCATCAGTCAAATGACAGTGCTGCCCCCAACCCTTCTAGAGAGTGGGCAGAATATATTCTCAAAGAGGAGTTTGGAAGATTGAAGAAGAAGGCAAATCTAAGATATAGAGTCCTATAAAAACATACTGCTGAGGGCTGACAAAATGGCTTAATGGGTGAGGGCACCTGCCACCAAGCCTGATAACCTGAGTTGGATCCCTGAGATTCACATACTTGGTGAACTCACTCTGGCAAGATACTTCTATCCACACATGCTTGCTCTCGCTCTCTTGCTCTCTTGCTCTTGCCTGTTCTCACTCACTCGCTCTCTCTCACACACTAAATAAAGGTGGTGGTGGTGATAATGATAAGGATGACGGCAGGGCAGCAACAAAAGCCTCATACCCAGCAGTTGTGTGGTTTCGGAACTCTGGGTACACTGGAGCTGAGGCAGGCTCAGGTCCAAGTTCTGTCTGAGCTACAGGATAAATTCAAGGCCAGCAACTTAGTGAGACTCTTCTCTCAAGATCCAAGGTAAAAGGACTGTAGATGTAACTTAGTGGTGTAGCATTTGCCCAGCGTGCACAGGCTGAAGGTTTGCTTTCCATTAAGGTGAATGTGAGAATGGGTTTGGTAGAAGAATTAAGCCATTCCATAGACACATTGTGAGATTCGAGTTTCCTTTTAGTCTACACTGGTCTGAATACTTAATTTTTGATGATGTGGGTTTCTGTGATTTGACTTGATGATGAGGTGGGGCTCCTGCCTTCGGTGTGTGGATGTGAGTGAATGTCAGACCTCACAGAGGCCTTAGAGATTCTATATGAGGGTTGTTAGAGTAATGTCTCTCTGAAACATGACAGTGACACTGTACCCTTTGACCTTAAAAGTAATTGTATAGTGAATTATAATAATGCTTCTCCCCATTCTGAGAATTTGGGGAACTAACTAAACAGATGGTACAAGTAAGGGGTTGAAAGTTGGCCTACTTTGGATTGAAATCAAGTTTGCATAGGGATAGCTGCATCTTTTAGACTGTGACCATAGTTTGGGCTGAGAATCTTGGGCATACATGTCTTAGCCTAGTTGATACTTAATGAGGTAGAAAGATCCCAGCACTTGGGAGGCAGAGGCAGGCGGATTTCTGAGTTCGAGGCCAGCCTGGTTTACAGAGTGAGTTCCAGGACAGCCAGGGCTACACAGAGAAACCTTATCTTGAAAAACAAAAACAAAACAAAACAAAAAAAAAAGGAGGTAGAAAGAGTGGAGAATTTTGTTTGCCTGATAGATTTGTACGGTGAGGTCTCTCAGGACTCAGCATTTCTCTGGCTAGACTGTCTCCCTTTGGAAGAACAGCCAGATTCTCAGAGGGCATTTGACTAGGACTAGCCCCAGGCCTTCTTCATGAATTGTTTCTCATGGAGCACTTAGCTACCTAACTGGCATTTCTCTTCCCCTAGGAGCTTCTGCAATGGCCCTACATATGTATTATGTTGACTTGAATGAATATTTTATGTTTAGAATGCATTCAGGCCTCAGACTTTGTGGCACATTATTGACAAGTGGGTTGGGGGCTGAGTACCACCTTTGGCCCCATGATAGTGTCTGTGCTAAATGGACTCCCCCCAGCAGCACTTTGAAGCCCATTAATGGGTTGGGATGTGGTACTTCAGCAGATAGAAAGGGCCAAGAGGCTGCCTGGTCATCTTCCTTCCCTTAGGCTGCCTGATCAAGGTTCCTTTTGTACCCAGGCCCAGGCTCAGCTGCTTCCCTCTGCTTGGTTAAGTTGTGGACCCAGCTGCCTGGCCTCTGTGCTGAGGAGTATGTGTGGAGGGCTTGCTTTGTTCCCTTCTACCTGTGTTGCTGCTGCCGTCAAAGCAAAGGATGGGAAGGATGGTGTTTCAACCTGGCCCTTCCTTGGAATCTCAGCAAGATGACAAACAGGATAGGTTGCTGAGTTCCTTCTCTGGATGGGAGATTCCAGTATTTGTCGTTTTGCACTTGAAGCTTGGGTTCTCCAGGCTTTCTCCCAGCCTTCATCAAACATGAGCATGAGTCACTGAAGTGTTAGCTACGTGCTTTCCCCTTCTGTTTTAGCACAAGAAAGAATAAGCCTTTACAAACCTCCTGGGGGAGGAACTCACCCTTTTCCCATGCTGGCACAGGAGGCTGCAGGCTATACCCTGCTTAACCCAGCAGAATGTCACTGCCCCCACCACAACTTTTTGGGATAAGCCACTGAATACCATTGTTACTTATTTACTTATTTGTTTGTTCCTTTGTTTTTTGAGACATGGTTTCTCTGTGTAGACTTGACTGTCTTGGAACTCACTCTGTAGACCAGGCTGGTTTCTTTTTTTTTTTTTTTTGGTTTTTCGAGACAGGGTTTCTCTGTGTAGCCCTGGCTGTCCTAGAACTCACTCTGTAGACCAGGCTGGCCTCGAACTCAGAAATCCACCTGCCTCTGCCTCCCAAGTGCTGGGATTAAAGGCATGTGCCACCACCGCCCGGCTACCAGGCTGGTTTCAAACTCATAGAGATCCGCCTGCCACTGCCTCTCAAGTGCTGGAATAAAGGTGTGCACCACCACCACCCAGCTGTTCTTTTATTAAAAAAATTATTATATCCAGGCATGGTAGCACACACCTTCAGTGCCAGTGGAGGTAGGTGTATCTTTGTGAGTTTGAGGCCAGCCTGGTCTACATAGCAAGTTCTAGAACAGCCAGGACAACACAGAGAGACTCTGTCTCAAACGAAAACAAAAATTATTAGTATTTTAATAAGGTCTTCTTTCTGGTGGGGACTTTACAGTTTTCCTATTATTTTATGTGTATATGCGTCCACCTGTGTGTTTGTCTCCCACCTGTATGCCTGGTACCTGAAAAGGTCAGAAGAGGGCATTGGATCCTCGGTCCTCTGAAAGAGCAGCAAGTGCTCTTAACTTCTGAGCCATCTCTTCCTCCCCCAACCCCCTTTTGCTTGTTTGCTTGTTTATTTGTATGTAGTTCTGGCTGTTGGCCTGGAACTCAGATCCAACTGCCTCTGCCTCCAGAGTGCTGGAATAGAGGCATGCACTACCAACCACATGGTTACAGGCAGCTGTGATGGGAGTCAGCCCAGGTTCTCGGGAAGAGCAGTATGTGCTTTTAACCTGAGCCATCTCTCCAGCCCCTGCTGTTGCTCTTAGATTGGGATGGGACCACCAATTTTGAAACAATACCAAGAAAATCTGGTCTCTTGGTTTCCAGTTATCTCTCAGAAAGAGAGGGCTTCTCTTTTTCTTGCTGTGCTCAGTGCCCCACCTCCTCCTTTTGGGGTGTGTATCCCTTGATCTGTATGTCTTCATCTGGCATGCTGTCTGTAGGTTCTTCCACAAGTGTCTTGTCTTTGGGTTTGTACTCACTTCTACTTTGAGATATTCTCACTAACAGAGTGGTGTACAAAATCATTAAATTTAGACTTGTGAAACCAAGGGTAAGGCACAGGGTTTAGTAGGACAGGTGGAGTTGGATGCTCGTACTGGCTTGGGTCCTTGGGGCAGGTAGGTGAGGTAGACATGGAGAAAGAGAGGAAAGAGGTGTATTCAGTGACTGCTCCTAGCCACCCTTCTGGCCTTTTCTTTCTCCATGTGAGGTAGGTGGAGCAGGCGCTGGGCTGCACAGTAGAACCAGTCAAGCTGGTTTTGCACAAGGCCAGCCTATCTTCCCTTGTCCTCTCTGGGAAATTGGCAGCGCAGAGGTCTGCCTCCTGTAGACTAAATGAGCTGTTGAGTTTGTCTGACCTCTGTAAACAACCTCCCACCCTCTACAAGTGCCCAAATGAGTATGGGAATTGGATCTCCTCTTCTGAAAGGGGGCTCTTTCTGCACCCCATGCTGATCTTCAAATCAACTGGTCTGTTTTATGTACTTTCTTGGAAGCTCTAAGGTACAATTTCTTTTCGTGGGCCCCCTTCCTACTCATTTGTCAAAAGGAAGGGTTGAGGCTCTGTGGTTGGTTCTCCTTTTGGAGTGTGGAAGAGAATTGGGAATCCTGAGTCCTGGCTCCTGTGATGTAGACATTAAACTCAGTGACCTTGAACTCTGAGTGTGCCCTGTGATGCAGCTGCCCCAGGCTTCCAGGAGGATTAGAGGGGCACAGCTTTTGGTCTTTGGCAACATAAAGGTACTTAGCCATAGTTTGCCTTCTTAGAATGATCAGTTGTTTGAATGTTTTAGGGAGTCTTTCTCGGGGAGTAGACTGAGCCAAGTTCTAAGACTTAGTAACTAGTACTGGGAGGTGGAGCAGGAATGTTTCCCAATCTCCTCAGAAGCAGAAAATCCGATGTATGGAAGTTTGGTGATTTGATTTAAGCTACTTGTAGATAGCTCCAGTCTAGGAGCTGGCTGCTTCTGTTATGCTGTAGTGACCTGTTTGTTCTGAGAATTGTTTGTCCATAGTCTTCCTCCCACCTTCAGTACCTTTCCTTTGTGCCATCTCTTCCCACCTCACCTCCACTGTCATTCCATGTAGTGTTTGGGGCCACTTGTGGGTTGTTGCTTAGTAGTGTTGAGCTCTCTCACTTTCTCTTTTCTTTCTTTTCCTCCTCTCTCTCCCTTCTTTCCACTCTCCTTTTCCTTGCTAGGGATTGAACCCAGGGCCTCCTGCATATTAGGACCTACAATTCAGCCCTCCACAGATGTTAAAAATGACTGATTCTCTAGTCATAGGAAGTATACTCCTAGCCAGGCGGTGGTGGCGCATGCCTTTAATCCCAGCACTTGGGAGGCAGAGGTGGATTTCTGAGTTCGAGGCCAGCCTGGTCTACAGTTCCAGGACAGCCAGGGCTATACAGAGAAACCCTGTCTCGAAAAAACAAACAAACAAAAAAAAAGCCAAAAACCAAAAAAACCAAAGCAAGCTAAAAGCCATCTTGTGCCATATAACAAGATCCTGTCTCAAAAAACAACACAAAGCAGCTATCTTGTAGGGAGGTTTGTAAGCCATGGGTGCATGTAAAGTTCTAGAAGGGTGTTTGGGGGTCGTAACTACTGTTCCAGCTGAACAACTAAGTATGTTTCTCTGAGGAACTCACAGCTCTAAGTGAGCAGAAGGGATGCATGCTAGTATTTCGCTGCCATTGGTTAAAGAAATCTTGTTCTCCCTGGCCTTCCCAGCGACCACTGTCCCATAGGTGTGGTTTTTTGTTTTTGCTTTTCTTTCTGAGTTCAGTTCTTAGCATCAGGTGTTTCACAGCTACTTGTAACTCCAGTTCCAGGGGATGAGACACCATCTTCTGGCCTCTTTGTGCACACACACACACACACACACACTTTTTTTAAAAAAATGTACATGACAGCTAATTAAATAATTTCAGACAGCTAATTAAAAAAAAACAAAACAAGCCAGGCGGTGGTGGCGCACGCCTTTAATTCCAGCACTTGGGAGGCAGAGGCAGGCGGATTTGTGAGTTCCAGGACAGCCAGGGCTACACAGAAAAACCCCCGTCTCGAAAAACCAAAAAAAAAAAAAAAAAAAAAAAATAAAAAAAAAAAAAACCAAAAAAGTTAGAATTGGTAGAAAATATGCCAGGCAGTGGTGATACACACGTTTAATCCTTGGTAGCAGAGGCAGGTGGATCCTGACTTGGAGGCCAGCCTACTCCACAGTGAATTCCAGGCCAGGGCTACAAAGAAACCCTGTGTGATTAATCCCCCATGCCCTGCAGCTCTTTCTTCCCCTTCTCCACCTCTTGGGGTGTTTGTTTGTTTAAGCTTCAATAATTGCTAATTTTTTTTAATTAAAATTACTACTGACTACCTGTCCATATTTCTGTGTCATCAATATTGTTGGTGAATGTGCAGGCTTATTAATGACTGAAAGGCCAGCCCAAAGTTACACTAGAATTGAGATTCCAGTATTAGAGGGCATATACTCTTTCACACCCAAGGTCTAATCCTCTAGCTTTCCTTCACCACTGTCCCTTTCTCTGTGTGCTGAGTGTTGACCCTTTGGCTATTAGAGAAAGCTGTCCTTAGCAGGCAATTGAGGGTTCCTTTTTCCTCAGCAGAGCAGCCTTCAAGGGCAGATTCTTGTTACCTCCCCTTTCAAAATGGATGAAGAGGTGCAGCCTGTGAGTGTGGACTTGGGAGTCTTAGGCTGAGATTGTGGTCTACATTGGTTCCTTGTTTATCAGTTTTATAGTGTCTCTGGAGCCTGAATGCTCTGTCAGAATAGAAAGTGAGTTGCTGGGATTTTTACTCTGTAGCCTGGCCAGGAAGGAAGGTAACAGTATAGCTTCAGAGCTCATCAGCAGCTCTTCCCTATGTTTCCTCTTCCTTCCCACCCTCTACCAGCTTGTCACATTACTATTGATTTTCTTGTTTGGTGTGTTTGAACTCTGCTTTACTGTGTCCACCCATGTTCCTGCCATCTTAGGCTTTCGTCTCCTTGTCCCACTCTTCTTTACCCGTTTACCTCTCTGAAGAAAGGCTTTTGTTTCCTTTCAGGCTAGTCTATGTACCACAAGCTGTCTTTGATCCTCTCTGGCCTCAGCCTTTTATGTTAGGATTATAGATGTGCTACACCACCTCTTCTGTTATTGTTGTGTGTGAGTATATATCTGTGTAATTTTATTTTATGTTTACTGGTGTTTGTCTGCATGGGTAACTGCATTACTTTTGTGCCTGATATCCTCAGAGGCCAGAAGAAGCTTTGGATCCCTTAGGACCAGAGTTACAGATGGTTATAAGCTATTGGGAATTGAACCTGAGTCCTCTGGAAGAGCACTCAGTGCTCTTAATTACTGAGCCATCTCTCCAACCATAGAGTTTAATGTGTGTGGGGACATGCATACATGCTACAGTGCTAGTGTAGATCAGAGGACAACTTTGAAGAGTCAGTTCTCTTCTTTCACCATGGTTCTGGAGATCTAACTCAGGTTGTTAGTTTTGGTCACAAACACCTCTCGACATTGAGCTGTCTCACTAGCCCAGGAAAGAGATTTTGTTGAATCCCAGACCCACCCACTCCTGCCCTCTGTCTATTTGCTTTGATTTCTGCATAGTTAAAGGTCTGTTTTTTTATAGTTCTGGTACTGGGGATCCCACCCAAGGCCTTGAGCATTCACAACACACAGTAACTGTGAGCCACATGCCCAGCCCTGGATTTGCTGCTCAAAGAAACAAGTCCCTGCTGGGCATCATATCACACCTCTAATACTAGCAGTTCAGAACCTGAGGCAGGGGGATTGAGGGATACATAGCAAGAGACTGTCTCAAGAAACAAACCAAAAGAACAAAACAAAAAACAAAAAACCAAACACAAACAATGGGAAGAAGGCCAGGTGTTAGTGGTGTGCATCTGTAATCCCAGCACTTGGAGGCTCCTGCAGATGGTTGGGAAATCAAGACCAGTTTGGGCTATATAGAGATCCTGTTTCATAGGAGAAAAGTAAGTAAAATGAAAAAGAAAAATGTAGTTGGTTGTTTGCTACTTCGTGGCTTCTTTCTTCCACCCTTCTTCACCCTTTTTTTTTCTTCCACTCTTTCAACCCCCTAACATTAGATAAGAGAGAAAAAAGGACAGAGAGGGAAGGAAAGAGATGGCTGAATCGGGTCAGAAAGGGGGTGAGATTATCTACTAATTAGGAGCGGTGAGTTCCTTGGGGGCAGATTTGATCTTTGCCATCAGGATATCTAATTTCTTCTTGTTTCTTCTTTGCACAAGACTACTTAACAAACTGCAACCAACAACAACCTGCCAAACAACACCCCACCAGAATTCCAAACACCACGCACACAATCACATAATCGCAGAAAGTATCTGCAGGCAAAATCACATCCCTGCTAGAGAACGAGGCAAATCATAGTCAGTGCTGTGGACAGTCTGAAACAACCCCCTATCCCACACCTGGGATTAAAGTGAAACCATATTCTTATAATATTTTTTAGTTTTTTAAAGAAACCAGAACAGAAAAACAAGTTCTTTTTATATGCCTTTGGAGCTCCCTTCCTTAGTAAAGCCAGTCTTGTAGAGCTGACCACTTTAGAGAGTGCATCTTAGTTTCCTTGGTGACAAAGTCCTAAGCCAATTCTTAGCTTTTCCCTCTGACCTGTCAAGAATGCTGTAAGTTTAGATAGAGGCCGTTCTGGGGTAGTGCTTATTAAGTTTGAGTAATGCAATGTTAAGTTTGGTTTTCACTATGGTTTGGAAGTCCTAAGTGTTACCTAGAGCCCTTCAGGTCAAAATTACTTTTATTGAAATATGAACTCAGTATTAAAATTTTTTTTGATTGTTTTTCCAGTCAGGGTTTCTTTGTATAGCTTTGGATGTCCTGGAACTTGTTCTGTAGACCAGGCTGGCTTTGAACTTGGAATGCTGAGATTAAAGGCATGTGCCATCACTACCTGATTTTTTTTTTTCTTTTAGTGTGTGTGTGTATGTGTCTTGATGTGTAGCATGAATATGGGTGAAGGCCAGTGAACACTAGATGTTTGGCTCTGTCACTCTGCCTTACTTCCTTGAGACAAGGTCTCATCTGAAGTCCTGATGCTTTGGTTAGGCTGGCTGGCCAGCAAACTCTTGGGATCTGCCTGTCTCTGTACCCTGTAATACTAGGGTAAGCATGTGTGGCTGTGCCTGGTTTTTACATGGCTGCTGAGGATCTGAAATCAGGTCCTCAGGCTTCCATGACAACTGGTCTAGCCCACTGAACCATCTCCCCAGCCCCTGAATTCTTCATTCTCATCTCCTCACTAGTGTGGCAGAGCTGTCTTCCAAGGGCTGAATGATGTATGATGACTCTTCACTGATGGTTCATGAGAAGTAAATTTCTGTATTCTTGTGTTTTCAAGAATTTTTCAGAGTAGTAGTTTCAGGTGCAAATATGGAGTTTTCAATAACGAACTCAGTCTGTTCTTCGAACTCCAGTTGCATCTTTATTAATCCAGCTTAGTTATGCTTCCCATCATTTATTAACTTGACTATTCCCGGATAAGTCATTGTTTTAGAAGCTACATTTTCTTGACACCTAAGGAAACAACAAGAAAAAGTAGTTTGTGAAACTTACTTGTAATGACATTTGGAAAAAGTTCTAATTTAGACCTTTTAATTTCTAATTTATTTTAGCATTTCATTCTTCTTTATCCTAAAATAGATAAACATTTATGTTTCTTCTATACTCAAGGATAAATCATTGGCTTAAAAAAATAAAATTTGGGTCAATGAGATGTCTTAGTGGGCAAAAACAAATAAAAATGAAATTAGAAAACTTGCTGATTCAACCTATCCATGTATGTAACGTTTGTTTAAAAATATTGGAAGAGAAAAGATATCCAGGATCAGAGGAAGTAACTGACTTGGTAGAGTGCTTTAAGCATGCACAAAGTCCCAGGTTTGAGTCCCAGCATTCTGTAAACCAGATAGCAGTGGGTTATGCCTGCAGCCTCAGCTCCTGGGAGGTAGAGACAGGAGTTGAGTCATCCTTGGGTATAGAGTCAGTTTGACTTGAGCCTGAGATACATGAGACCCTTTCTTAACATAAACAAATAAAGAATTACAATGAAGAAAAACAATAATGAAGCAGTCTTCAGTTTGTAAGCATTAATAGAGTGTTTTATGTGATAGAATATTTTAGTATAGTATTATGGTACCAGGTAAGGTACAAGGTCAGCCCTTCAGAGTTTAAAATAAGAGATTAAATAGTAAGTCTACATTCTGTGAGCTTTAAAAGCCAAATTCTTCAGATTTTCAAAGAAGAGATGAAAAAATTCTGTATGTAGTTGTGCAGACCTTTGAACACAGTACTTGGGAAGCAGAGGCAGGTAGATCTCTGAGTTGGAGGCCAGTCTGGTCTACAGAGCACGTTCCTAAATAGCCAGGGATACAGAAAAAACTTGTCTTGAATCACCTCCTCTCACCAAAAAAGTTCCTAAAACCCAGTATGGTATAGAATAAGTGATTACTTTGCATTGAGTGGACAGGCACCTCTGTAACTAAGAGACTTACTGCTGCCTAGAATAGTGGGTGAAAAGTCAGTAGAGCTCAGGGCAGCACTGCTTCTAATATCACTGGAGTTAGCAAGAACTAGTTTTATACTCAAAGACCAGGGTTAATGTCTTGTTTACAGAATTTTAAGAATTTTATTTTGATTATTTTAGAATTGTGTGTATGTGTGGGTATATGCACTTGAGTGCAGGTATCCTTAGAGGCATTAGGCCTCCTGGAACTGGAGTCGCAGTGCCGTGCACAGAACTTGCATCCTTTAGCTGAGCTCTCTGTGGCTCTGTATTTGCAGTTTTTCTTTCACCTAACACACAAGCAGATGTACAGAGGGCTCAGGTATTCCATCAGCACTCACAGGCTGTCACAGAGGAGTTTCTCCTGTGTCTTACTCAGCAGCACACACAGCAGTGCTATGTATTCAAAGGGTGAGGAACTTTGTTTTTGTTTTCTTTTTTGAGATAGGGTCTTACTCTGTAGCCATGTCTGGCCTGGGGCTCACTATATAGGCCGGGCTGTCCTTGAACTCAGAGATCCACCTGCCTTTACCACTCTGGTGCTGGGGATAAAGGCATGTGCTACCATACCCAATGACTTTTGACTTTTTGAGTCTCATAAACTACCTTTGAACAGTTTGGTCTCCATTCACACTGATGGTGTAAAAGCAGTGGAAGGGAAGACCACTAAGAGTTCAAGTAGCATCAGACTGCCAGTGGTCAGGGTCCTCGATTCAGCTTCAGAGTTTCCACAGGGGGAACAGCCATCTGCATATAAGAGTGGTCTGGATGAAGGGCTGACAACTAGTGATTTTTCATTCTTTCAGCCATTAATAGAGGTCCCTTTGCTGGGTATGGTGGCATGTTCCTTTAATCTCAGCACTCAAGAAGCAGAACCATCACCTTTAATCCCAGCATAGAGTGAGAAACAGAGTGAGTTCCAGGATAGTCAGCTCACTCACAACTAAGTGCAATATAGCTCCTGCTCCTAGGGATCCTACACTTCTGGCCTTGTCTGGCACCTGCACTCATATACATATACTGACATACAGACATATAATTAAATGATTTTTAAAATCTTTTAAAGTATATATTTCATTGGATAAATGCAAGATAATTGAATATGAGCATGTGTGTATTAGCTGGCTGGGTAGTGCTTCCCTGCAATCCTAGCATGTGGATGGTTAGGCAGCAGGATTGCCATGGAGGCTAGGCTAGCAAGACCATGCCTCCGAAAGAATATTTGGAGGGTATGTTTATATGGTAGAGTGTACTTTAATATATGCTATATGTTAATGTAATCTGCTCAGGATATTTTTGAGTCAACTTAACCAAACATAGAAAGATCTTGTAGAAAAGCAAGCAGTAATAATAATAATGTCTCTCATATTCTTAAATTAAATGCAAAGTATCCATAAAGCATTACTGTTCTATGCTCTCTTATGATAGAAAGGCACATGTTTGATGGAGCTAGACCAGCTCCATGAGTCATTTGAATTTGAAATAATAACTGATGAACAAACTGGTTATCCATTCTTAGAAATTTAGTGGAAAGTTTTTTGGTTTTTTTGTAAGAAATGAACAAAATAAGCTTGTCAGGTTTTCAAGCAGAAATTAAAATTTGGGGTGCTGGGTTGGTTACCTGCCTGTGTCAGTGCCACACTGTGTCATCAGTGGATACAAGTGTCCTGGTGGAGACAGAGTTCCCCTTCCCACTTGTTGGAAAGGTCAAAGCCTTATTGTCTGATTCATCTGCACTTATGGTGTTATTGCTGCTGCAGCTGCAGCCCAGGCTAGCCCAGCCAAGACCAAGAAAGAATCAGAGGAGTCAGATGAGGACATGGGACTTTGGTTTCTTTAACAAATCCCTCCAAAGTGAGCTTAATTTGAGAAACATAGAAATAAAAGCTTACTTTTTTGAAAAATAAATGAGGTGGGAGTGCTGCAGAGATGGCTCAGCAGTTATGAACACTTGGTGCTCTTTCTGAGGACTTGAGTTAGGTTCCTGGCACCCGTATTGGACATCTTAGAGCTCTAGGGAATCCTCGGGATCTTTGTCTTCTGATGGTGCCGACACGAGTGTGGCACATATTTACACAGACACACACATACCTGTTTTGCTCTTTTTTAGTTTCTTGAAACAGTTTCTCTGTGTAGTCTTGGCTGTTCTAGAGTCAGTCTGTACACCAGGTTGACCTTGAACTCACAGAGATTCACCTACCTTTGCCTCCCTAGTGCTGGGATGCAAGGTGTGTTTGACATTACCTCCTGGCTATAGGTAAATCTTTAAAAAAGAAAGAAGGAAAAGTGGGTCCCAGGGTGGAGGCTAGACTAATCTACAAGCATATTTCAGACTAGCCAGGGCTATATACTTAGACCCAACTTCATAAAGAACAAAAAGGAATTTTGGAAAATTTGTATCAGTCAGATTATTTTGATGAGATTGACACTAAAGTTAATGTAAATTTTTTTGTTGTTGTCAACTATTAGCATTTGGAAATTCTACACAATTTAGTATAAGACTTTTCTAAATTACCAGTTGTAAAAGAAGTGCAGGATAACATGATTTTTAGCTTAGATGTGTGCAGAAGTTTCATTCATCAGTAGTTTTGGATTCTACATTGTGATTGTATGAGTGTGTGTACATGTGTGTGGGAGTGGTTTGGGGATGCAGGATACAGGACCACCTGCAGGGGTTGGTTCTCTCCTTCCCCATTTACAGAGGCTGCTTCAGGCCTTGAGCTCAGCATGTCAGACCCAGTGACAAGCATTGTAGCAGCTGGGCCATTTTAAAGCTCCAGTGTTTGGAAGGCTGCTGAATTCTTGTTTTCCATCTACATGTCTATATGAAATTGAATTTCCCTGTACATTTCGTAAAATAGTTTGAAACACTGACTGCAGAGTAGATATAAGAAGGCACCGGTCTGCCATTGAGGCAGATATATTAAAAGCAACACTTTTAATCAAATTTCAGTTGTTTTGGAAAACATGATGTTTCCCTAAAAAGAATAGATTGTATAAACATGTACTGGGTTTATTGTTATTTTGAGTGAATGAATAATACTTGATAAAAAATGATCTGTTTTACCTGAAGAGGTGGCTTGGGCCTGTGGTCTTAACATAGGAGGAGGCTTAGGCAGGGGATTGAAGTAGAGTTTTTTGATGTTGTTGTAATTGTCCTGGGGATATGAGCTCAGAGCCTCCTATGTAAAAATAACTGCTGTATCGATTACTGAGTTACAGCTCCTTCACAGTCTCCTCTTGGGAAAGGGTCTATGTGCCGGGGCTTTGTATGTGTTAGCCAAGTACTCCATATCCCCGGTCCTTAAACTTTTACATTTGTAGAGGTTGGAGAGACGATGACTTACTGGGTAAGAACTTGTGCTGCTCTTGTAAAGGACCTAAATTCAGTTCCTAGCATCCATGTTGAGTAGCTTACAACCACATATCATCACTACAGGTCCAGGGTTCTCACACCTCTAGTCTCTGGCACCTGCACTCATGTGCATTTACCCCCATATGGGCTACATGCGTGCATATAAATTTATATACATATATATATATATAATTTTTTTTGAGACAAGGTTTCTCTGTGTAGTCCTAGCTGTCCTGGAACTCATTCTGTAGACCAGCTTGGCCTCAAACTCCAAGATCCACCTATTTCTGCCTCCTAAGTGCTGGGACTAAAGGTATGTACCACAAAAATAACTCTAAAAATTCTTTAAAGGTATATTTTAATAATATAGGACATTGAACAAAAATTTGTGTGTATTAGCTAGGTGTGGTAGTGCATGCCAGTAATCCTAATATGGGGAAGGTTAAGGCAAGGGGATTGCCATGGAGGCCAGACTAGGCTACATAGCAGGACCCTGCCTCCAAAATAATTTGCATATTTATACGGTAGAGTGTTTTGTTTTGTTTTGTTTTTTTCTTCCGAGACAGGGTTTCTCTGTGTAGCCCTGGCTGTCCTGGAACTCACTCTGTAGACCAGGCTAGCCTTGAACTCTCGAACTCAGAAATCCGCCTGCCTCTGCCTCCCAAGTGCTAGGATTAAAGGCATGCGCCACCACCGCCCGGCGAGTAGAGTGTATTTTAGCACATATATTATGTAATGATCTGTTCAGGATATTTTTGGTTGTCCATCTCAAACATTTGTTATTTCTCTGTGATGGGAACATTCAACTCCTACTGGCCATTTGATTTATAGGATTCAATATTAATCACCCTTCTGCATAGCAATGTGTCAGAACTTAGTCTTTCTGTCTTTTGTATGTTATAATCAGTTCCTACCCTTACCCTTTATGCTGTTGCAAAGATTTTGGTTTGGGGCCTTTTTTGGTGCTGGAGATTAGACCCAGGACTTTACACATGCCAGAGAAGCAAGCACTTAACTGCTCAGTAGCACCAGCCTTGCCTCTGGCCTGTGGGTGTTGATTGCATGTCAGTTCTTCAAGTACACTTCTGAGGTACAAATTCAGTTAGAGTTCAGGAAATATACTTTTATTAAAAATAAATTATTTCTGTTGACTTATAATGAGCTTCTTTTTTTTTTTTTCCTTTTTTTTTTTTTTTGGTTTTTTGAGTCAGGGTTTCTCTGTGTAGTCCTGGCTGTCCTGGAACTCACTCTGTAGACCAGGCTGGCCTCGAACTCGAGCTTATTTCATTTAAACTTTTTTCTTTATGTGTACATTTGTAGGGTTTGGGTATATGTGTGGGGTGCATGTGTACATATGTACATCATGTAAATACATGTTGTATTGGGGTGAGTGTGTGGAGCCCAGAGGTGAACTTTGTGTTGTTCCTCAGGAGCTGTATACCTTCTGTGAAACATGGTTGGTCTCTTCCTGGGGCATGGGTATCTAGCTGTAGGGTTCCTCCTGTTTCTGCCTCCATCATGCCTGGCTTCTGTGTCTAGCTAGACAGCTTGCTCTGGGGATTCCATTTCTGCCTCTCATGCACTGAGGTTACAGGTGGGCTGCCACATCTACATGGCACTTGTGTGGGTTCTGGGTATCAGAGCTATATGCTCTTCACTCTAGAGCAGCAAGCCCTTTACACTGTGAGCCGTCTTTCTCGCCCCAGCCATGACTCTTTGAAAGAATGCTCTTTTACAGACTGTTTCTCAGTTATGCTGTCCTGAGATTTTCTTATGACCTTGTGCTTCCATACCTCTCTTACTATGGTAAAAAATATAACAAATTTATTTTGATAATTAAATTTTTAAACATTTTATGTGTGGGGTTGTCTGCATAAATGTCAATACCCATGTGTGTGCCTGGTCCCCATACAGCCCCGCAGAGGGTGTCTGATCCTCTGGGACTATAGTTTCAGACAGTTTTGAGTCACAATACAGGTGCTAGAACTAACCTCATCCTCTGGAAGGGCAGGCAGTGTTTTTAGCTGTTGAGCAATCGCTCTAGCTCCTATTTTGATAATTTTTGTTTGATTAGTTTGAGACAGAGTTTCTTTGTGTATCCCTGGCTGTCCTAGAACTCACTCAGTAGATCAGGCTGGCCTCAAACTCACAGATAACGGCCTGCCTGTGCCTCCTGACACCACTGCCCGACTTGATAATTGTTTTTATTTAGTCTTGTGCCATTAAAGTAATCACATTGTTATATAAGCCTTGCTATGATTTCCAGAACTTTTTCATCATCTGAAATGGAGTCTATACTAATTAACTATTAATAACACCCTACTGCAACTCCTCCAGCTCTGGCAACCCTTATTTCTCTTTTATTCCCTATTAATTCTAAATTCCTCATGGAACTCATACACTTGTCTTGTGTCTGGCTGATTTCAAAATGTAATTTTTTTCAGTTTTTTCATGTTGAAGCTTTTATTCTGATATAGTTACTGCTGGAGAGATGGCTTAGAGGTTTTATTGCTCTAGCAGAGGACCTGAGTTTGATTCCCAGCACCCACATGGTGCTCAAAACCAACCATAACGCTTGGTTCAGGTGATCCCATTCTCTTTTTTGGTCTCTGGCACCAGGCATGAATGCACTGAATATATAAACATATAAATCTTAAAAAATAACAAAGGTCAGTTAATTCACCTGGGTTTTAGTATGTTGGAAAATGCAGTTACTGGCCAGGCATGGTGGCATACACTTTTAATCCCAGCACTCTGGGAGGCAAAGGTAGGCAAATCTCTGTGAGTTGGAGGTCTACAGAGTGAGTTATAGGCCTAGCCAGGACTGTGTAGAGAGACCCTGTTTCAAACCAAACAACTCTTCCCCCATTAAAACTCACAAAAAGAAAATACAGTTACTTTTCATAAGAAGTATCATCTGTAATTGTATTCAGGTTATGAACTTACTTTAAAAAAGTCCATAGTTTAGTATTTTCGCTTTCACTTTCATTTTCTTGTGTTGATTTTAGAACCCAGGCCCTTACACATGGTAGGCAAGTAGTGTTCTACCATTGAGCTGTACCCAAGGCCTATTTTAATTTTAATGCTATCAATAGGAAAAGCTGTAAGCCAAACGAACAAAAGCTATTTGATGCCATGAGTTTTTCAGTGTGAAGGGAAGAATTTGGGGTGGAGAGCGTTCCAGACAGAAGTGTGAGAACATAACCAAAACCAGCTTCATCAGCACTGCCCTTGATTGGTTGGTGATTTGCAATGACCTCATTTGTAAGCCTTTGGTTTGTGATTCCCAGAGTCCTGACCTGCCCTCAGGAAGGCACTTGCTGCCTTAGTTTGCTGTCATTCTAGCTGAGGAAGTCAGTTCTCAGTGACCTAGGGGACTTTGATCAAAGTTGGCTTATTTCCTGCTCTGAGTGGATAGCATTTGGCCTTTTAAAAATTCCATTAAAAAGATCATTTGGCTTACTTGAATTTCATTATAACAGGTTTTTTAAAGGTTTATATGTTGGCTATTGGTCAGCTCCCAGTCTGAAAACTGCAAAGCTTGCACTGCATGCACCCTTCATCCTTGAAGAGCCTTGTTGCCTAAGATACTTAGAGTCTGGCAGTGTCAAGTTAGGCCCCATACCAAGCTGTCGATTTCTTTGGGGCTGCAGAGCCTGCATACTTTGTGCCTTCTCCTTTTTCTCTCTCAGACTCCCTCATTCCTTTCCTTTTTTTCTTGTAGTGCTGGGGATTGAACTCATGCTCAGCTACACCCCTAGCTAACCTATATTTCTTTCTTTCTAGACAGGTTCACCCAGTGTAGCTCTACCTAGTTTGAAACTCACTATGTACCAAGCTCCCAAGTGCTCAGATTAACTTCAGCTTGACTGACAGACTCTGTTTCCTTTTGTTTGTTAGTTTGTTTGGGTCTTATTTATTTATTTATTTTATTATTGATTGATTGATTGATTGATTGATTGATTGATTTTTTTTTTTTTTGAGACAGGGTTTCTCTGTGTAGCCCTGGCTGTCCTGGAACTCACTCTGTAGACCAGGCTGGCCTCGAACTCAGAAATCCACCTGCCTCTGCTTCCCAAGTGCTGGGATTAAAGGCATGCACCACCACTGCCCAGCTATTTATTATTTTTGAGACAGGGTCTTTCATAGCCCTTGCTATCCTTGAACTCACTATGTATGTAAACCTGGCTGGCCAAGATTTGCAGAGGTCTACCAGACTCTGCTTCCCAAGTGCTGGGATTAAGGTATCCATCATGGATACCACATCTGGCCAAGCAAAAAATTTAAACTAATATTATTTGCTTTGAATCATATCTTGTTGGAATAATTTTAAATTATTTTATGGTGTGTACATGTGAGAATCAGAGGACAACTAGGATCAAAGTAGGTCTGTAGACTTGGTACCCTTAACTGCTGAGCTACTTCACCAACTCTGCAATAATTTTGAAAAACAATTTTTTTGTTTTGTTTTGTGTTTTTGTTTTTTGTTTTTTTGTTTTTTTGAGACAGGGTTTCTCTTTGTAGAAACCCTACAAAGAGGTGGGCTGTCCTGGAACTCTGTAGACCAGGCTGGCCTCGAACTCAGAAATCCACCTGCCTCTGCTCCCCAAGTGCTGGGATTAAAGGCATGGGCCACCACTGCCCAGCTGAAAAACAAAATTTTAATCAAGTGTTTAGTATTGATTTTCATCTATAAGCCGAGTGGTAAGACTGTAGTTGCATTTCCCATCATTCAGCAAGTCCCATAATTCTCAGCTTTCTACAAAGTAGTCCCCCCACATCCACTTCTCAGAATTACATAAGGTTTGTTCTATGTGTGTGCTGTGAATTGAACCAGGGTTTGGCACATTTTGAGTATTCTATTGCTGGGTTACATTCCTGGTCCATGACTTTTATGTCAGTTCTAGAAGTAAGCTTAATATGCCATTTTTTTCTTTGACCATTGGTCTGTATAGGTGATAGAGACTTTTCACTTTCAAAGGTTTGTTTACTAATGAAGACAGTAGTGACTCAGTGGTGGCTCCTGGATGGTCCTCCAAATACAGAACTCTGTTCCAGATTGTTAGAAAACTTGGTTTGAAAGCAATGGATGAGTACTTGAATTGACAACGCCCTACCCGTTCCCACTCATTTGGGTTGTTTGCCTCTGAGATTATATGTCTTTATCTACATCTACAATAACCTCCACTTACTAAAAACTGACTTTCCTTATTTAGCTGTTTTACATCCATTAACCCACTCACTCTATGAGGTAGCTGGTCTTGTTATTTTCTCTACTCCTCAGATGAAGAACATAGGCCAAGAGATGTTAGACCATCTGATGCCACAAACCAGGTGGTCCAGAATGACTGTCATTTTCTGAGCTAGCCATTACAGGATGTGATGAGCTTTCACTCCTGACTTCGGTTGTAACCATAGAAAAGAAAGTGCAGGCTTACCATTTTTTATTTTTACAATCCGAAGTGAGAAGCATAGTACATCTGAAGTACCTGCAAGGCAGAGGCAGGAGGGTCATGTTTCAGAACCAACCTTGACTAGACAGAGAAACTATGCCTCAAGAACTAGAAAAGGAAAGATACAAATCTTTTTTAAAATATTTACTTCTTGCCGGGCGGTGGTGGCGCACGCCTTTAATCCCAGCACTCGGGAGGCAGAGGCAGGCGGATTTCTGAGTTCGAGGCCAGCCTGGTCTACAGAGTGAGTTCCAGGACAGCCCGGGCTATACAGAGAAACCCTGTCTCGAAAAACCAAAAAAAAAAAAAAAAAAATATTTACTTCTTATTTATGTGCAAATGTGTGTCTGTATTTGTACGCCATGTATGTGCTGATGTCTGTGGAGACCAGAAGGCAACAGACCACCCAGAGCTTGAGTTAGAGGGACTTGTGAGCTGCCTGGTGTGGATCTGAATGTGGGTCCTTTGCAAGAACACCGAGGGCTCTTACCCTTTTAAGCAGTAAGATGGACTCCACAAATGAGGAACCTAAGCTCATATCCGATCAAAATTCAGACACACCAAAAGTTTTGTGTAAAATTATCTTCGAAGCTTTTATTTTAGTACTCGAGACAAGAGGATCAGAAGATCAGGGTCATCAGAGTTTGAGGCTGGCCTGGTCTACAGAGTGAGTTCCAGGACAGCCAGGGCTATACAGAGA
Organism: Grammomys surdaster; assembly: GCF_004785775.1. Lineage (NCBI taxonomy): Eukaryota > Metazoa > Chordata > Mammalia > Rodentia > Muridae > Grammomys > Grammomys surdaster. The sequence goes on from NW_021604650.1 coordinate 790,020, forward strand.
AACCCTGTCTCGAAAAACCAAAAAAAAAAAAAAGGAAAGAAAGAAAAGAAAATTTAAAATGGGGATGCTGGAGATATCTCAAGTGTTTGTTTAGCATACACAAATCCTGGATTCAATTCTGAGCACATTTTGCACTAAGTATAAACCAATGTCATGGTACACATCTGTAATTCCAGCACTTAGAAAGCAAAGGCAGAAGGCTCAAAGATCAAAGTTATCCTGGACTTCATAGTAATTTATGACTAGCCTGGCCTACATGAGATCTGGCTAAATGATTTTTTTTTTTTTTTAGAAACATGAAATGTCATATTTGATTTCAGTCCTGTCCCCAAGCTATTTCTTATATGTGCAATTATTCCAAAAATCTAAAAAATAACCCAAGCAATATGTCCTCAGTTGTTTCAGACAAGAGCTATTTAACCCGCCCTTCCCTTAGGATTAGCTCCATTTCATTGGGCAGCTGCGTGTTGCAGGCTCACAGCTGTTTCTTTCTGTCTCTGGCCTGTCACAAATGTGGCAGGAGTAAACCAGCACAGCATGGGCAGCTAGCTCTTGGCCCAGTTGGAGACAGTGGACATGTCGTAGTCCTCACTTGATCCTGGCTTTCCCTTTGCTACTGTGTCTCTCCCCATCTCACGGACCCCGCGGCCAAGGACAGTTGTAACTTCTAGATTTAAATGCCTTGATCTGTGGCACAGTGGCCTTCTTTTTTTTCCTTTTTCCTTTTTTTTTTTTTTTTAAAGCAGTCTCCCTACCCTAAAAAAGAAAAAGACACTTTTGTGTATACAGCTTAACTGTGTGTAATTTTGTCCATAGGATGCAAACTCAGCTCCTCTCTTTACAGCTCTTGGCCTTCACTACTAAGAGCTTTGGGCACCACAGTTGGTAGTGCCAGGCCACTATACATTTGGGGACTTCCTAGTTCAGTCCTAGGAGTTGAACTCTGGGCATCTTGCTAGACCTTTAGCTTGGTGCCTTGTATAATATGTCAGCTCTTCCTGTGTGTATTTGCTCCATCTCTGGTTCATGTTTGTCTACTGAAGCCGGTCTTGCCACAGTGCTCATGGCCCTCCTAGATAGCTATAATTATGATTGACAGTACTTGCTGTGTGTGTACTGCTATAGAGCGAACATGAGTGTACATGGTTTATCTAGTTGTAAACCTAACCTTGACAAAGAGAACCTTTTCTTTGAAGATGCTACCATGGGATAAAGAGGCAAACTTCTTAGTGTAATCAACCACTGCAGTCCCTTTAGCTGAGAAAGATACAGTTATTGGTATTAGAAGCTGATAAACCCCCCCCCCCCAGAAAAATCTTTAGAGCCCACCTGTGTTTGTTAAAATAGAAAAGCACAAGCTATTTTAAGTTTCACTGACTTTCTGATCCAGCTGACTTTGTCTTGAGGAAATCTCCCCTCTCCATACCCATCTCCCACAGACATCTATGTCTCAGTGTTCTCTGCTGCTCATACACCGGTGTCTTGAGGTGCTCCTCAGTGATGCAGCCACTCTTCCTTGGAGAGCCTGTGGCAGTGTTTTCCTTGCTAATGAAAAGGTTGTCATAATGGGTTAGGTCCATAGGGGCTCTGCTCTTCTGTACTTATATTCCCAGAGAAAGTAAGCACAGGGCCTTAATTACTGATGGCATGCTGGCAGAGAGTATGGCTGCTAGTTGATTAGGCGGCAGTCCTTTTGCGTCGATATGGAGCCATCCATGGCTTGTTCCCCCCCCCATAAATACATGTATTTGGGCCATGGGAGTTGATCTTGAGATGAAGGGTTTCCACTAATCTCTCATTAGCACTTTGGCATCCTCAAGTTTCTTGTTCCTTTTTGTGTGGGTTGGGTTGGGTTTAAGACAGTCTCACTATTTAGCCCTGGCTGGTCTAGAGCTTGCTATTTATTTAGACAAGGATGCCCTTGAGTTTACAGAGATCTGCCTGCCTCTGTGTCCTGAGTGCTGAGATTAAAAGTTATTCTTTATTTTTTCTTTTTTTTTTCTTTTTTGTTTTTTTGAGACAGGGTTTCTCTGTGTAGCCCTGGCTGTCCTGGAACTCACTCTGTAGAACAGGCTGGCCTCAAACTCAGAAATCTGCCTGCCTCTGCCTCCCAAGTGCTGGGATTAAAGGCATGCACCACCACTGCTTGGCTAAAAGTTATTCTTTTCTTTAATGTTGTGCCTCAGACTGAGAGCCCTATACATGGCCAAGTACATACTTCATGCCCAGTCCCATTGCTTTCTATCTTGGTAGTAAGCAGTCCTGAGTAGCTTTTGGCTTCCATTTTGATGCAAGTGGTGAGTAATGTCTCTTCATACCATGATCTCCCTCCAGTGTGCCCCTTTGTGTTTGGCAGCACCAGGTTCCTTTATTTGGTTTGGTTTTCATTCCCTCCTTCTGTCTTGGAATGGATGATGCTTATTCTGAAATATATATTTTAAGACAGTGTTTCAGAAGCAAACACTCTGCCTTCTGAAACCACAGATACTGCTAGTGAAGCAGCCGATAGGGCAGGCTGCCAAATCTAGACAGTTGAATCCAATCCCTTAGTGACAGAGTGTCATACACTGATGAGTTGGCCCTTATATCGGATCATGGTATGAGGGTCTCACAGTAGCACTTAACTGTTGACTTCCCCCTCTGCATTTGGAGTCTTCTTTCCTAATCACTCTTTTCCTGTGAGCCATTTCAGAGAAGCAGCTCCTTGATGAAGGACAGGCTTTAGGCAGGCCATTCCCACCCACCCACCCTCATCTACACCCACTCATCCCTGCTTCTTATTCCTGGAAGGGATCCTCTTTTGATGTGATTTACTTCAGTCCTTTTACCAGCTTTTCCATTTTTTTTTTTTTTTCTGGATTTGCCTAGGCTGGAATCAAGTGGTCCTGCTGCCTCTGCTTCCCATGTAGTCTTGATTGTAGATGTAGGTGTATGCCACTCCCTTTGGCACATCCTGAGTTTAGGATCAGAGAAGAGAGACTGATGGCTTTGTCAGTAGGCCTGAATTGGAGCCCCTGAAGCCACAAGAACTACTAGATGGAGTGTAGTGTGGGTGTGATCTTAGTACTGGGAAGACAGAGGCAGAAGGATCCTGAAGCTGGCTGACCAGCCAGCCCGGCTTACCTTGTGAGCGACCCTGTTGATGGTCAACCTCAGGTTGACCTCTGGCTGCCATGCATGCATGTGGTATGCCTGCCTTACTTAGCCTTCTGAATGCTGAGAGCACAGGCATTTACCAACATATTTCACTTTTCCTCTCTCCCTCCCTTTGTCCCCCGATCTATCTCCCTCTCCCTCCCTTCTTCCCTCTCCTTCTTTATTGGACCTGGGACCAAGTGCAGAGACCAACCCTTGGTATTCCTTCATGAGCTACAACCCCTAGCTCTGACTTGTTTTTTTTTTTTCCAAATATCACTTTGTTTTATTTTATTTTTGTTTTTTTTTTGTTGTTGTTTTTTCGAGACAGGGTTTCTCTGTGTAGCCCTGGCTGTCCTGGAACTCAATCTGTAGACCAGGCTAGCCTCGAACTCTCGAATTCAGAAATCCACCTGCCTCTGCCTCCCAAGTGCTGGGATTAAAGGCGTGCGCCACCACCACCTGGCAGTTTATTTTATGGTAGAGCCTTGTGTGGCCCATGTAATTGGTATGTAATTGAGATTGGCTTTGAACTCCTGTCACTGCTTCTGTTGATGTTCTAGTTGTTGTTTCAACTTGGTACCAGCTAAGGATCTCTGAAAAGCGGTGACCATGATTGAGAAAATGCCTCCATAATATTGACATGTAGGCAAGACTCTGGGACATTTTATTAATTATTTATTGGTATGTGCCCAATATGGTGGTGCCAGCCCCAGTCAAGGTGTTTGTATGGCTTATGAGAAAGCTGGCTGAATAAGCCATCGGGAACAAGCCAGTAAGCTGCATCCCCTGATGGTCTCTGCTTCACTTCCTGCCTCCAGGTTCCTGCCCTGACTTCCCTCAGTGAGGGAATGTGACCTGGAAGTATAAGATGAAATAAACCTTTCCTCCACAAGTTGCTCTGGTCATTGTCTTTATCACAGCAATAGTAACCCTAAGATAACCTCCCAGGAGCCAAGATTAAAGGCATGTTCCATTTGTGGCTTTGGGGTGGAGTTGGGATGGAGGTCCTTGGAACTGGACCAGCCTGCCTCTGCCTCCTGAAGTACAGTAGTTAAAAAGATGTGTGCCACCACACCCAGCAACTATCTTTCTTTCTTTCTTTCCTTAATGACATAGAATTGTATATGTGTCTCAGGAATTTCTTTCTTTCTGTTCGCTTCCCCTACTTCCTTAATGAAGAGCTCTGCAACTGCGGGGACCCATACAGTGGTGAGACAGTAATGGAGCTGCTGGCCAGCTGAGCAGGAGTTAAGGAAGGAAACCAGGCTTGATACTTGTCCATTGGGAGACAGTGAAAATCTGTAAACATGTTTAGTCACAGCCATGTAGGCCAAGACGGGGATTCTGGTACAGAACTTGGAGTTCCCAGTACTTATCAAGACAGCTCACTCAGCTCCTGTTTTGTCTTTATTCCCGTGACTGAATCCTGAGCAATTTTTTGTTCACATGTATTTATTTTTATTGATGTGTTGGGGGTGCACACATGCCTCTAAGTATGGTTGCCTTTGTGCTGCAGTGTACACGTAGAGGTCAGAGGGTAATCAATAGGAGTCAGTTCTCTTCCACTCTGTGGCTTCCAAGAATTTAACTGAAGTCCTCAGGCTTAGCGCCAAACACCTTTACCCACTGAGCCATGTTGCCAGCCCCAGAGCAGATATTTTGGCTTTTTAAAAAGTTTTTTTTTCTCATAACCTTATTATTGAGCCTGATGTTGAAGTTCAGAGAGTGATAAAAGACAAGGAAGGCACATAAATACTGACACTGTTGTCAGTATTCGTGGGTCACTTCTTTCTTGCTTATTATATAGTGACTCCTACAGAACCCACTGAGTGCCTATTTGTCCAAATTCATCAAACCCCAGGGTTTAAGCAAATCTTGGCAGCACTGATGGTTCTCACTCAATGTGAGGTCTAAGGTTGTCTTTGACTCTTCCTCTGAATAATAACTAAAGGTCATGGACCACTAATAAATTGGGTGATGGAGCTAACTATAACTTCAGTTTCGGGATTTGGTTTGTAATCTGTATACTTCTCTTTTGAAGGCTAGCTATAATATACTGTGTGTGTGTGTGTGTGTGTGTGTGTGTCTGTCTGTCTGTCTGTCTGTGCTTTCCTGCTTGCCTATCTGTAAAACCCTCTCTCCAGAGCTTATAGGGTGCTTTTCACACAGTCAGCTCTTAATGAATTGTCTGTGAAATGAAAAATAAGAAATAGTCTGAGGGTGTGCCTTAGTGTGGAGGCTCTGGATTTTAGTCCCATCACTGCAAAAAATAAAAATTACAATGTGGGTATTCTTCATTATAATTAGTATACCTCAGGGAAATGTGTCCATCTTGCTTTACAAATCAGACACTCATTTCTGTTGAGTTTTAATCAGTATGTTAAATATAATAATTACTGAAAATGATTTTGCAATAGAACAGCATTTTGTGTATGTGCACGCGCTCGTGTGTGTGTGTGTGTGTGTGTGTGTGTGTGTGTGTGTGTGTGTGTGTTTTGGGGGAACATTCATAATAGGTAGGGGTGTACGAAGGCAGCTGACAGCTTTCAAGGGTCAATTGGTTCTTTTACCATGTGGGTTCTAGGGATTGAACTCAGGTTATAGGGGTCGGCAGCCTTACTGACCAAAAAAAGAACTGCTTTTTAAAATGGAAGAAGAATGAGGGGGAAGGTTTATACTGTTGCAGGATAGGAACTAGGAAAACCACAGGAGAGAATGCTCTGCTAAGGAATCCCTGTCTGGCTTCCTGAAGTAGGGACAAGAGCCAGAAAGCCAAGCCCTCTGTTCTTGGCATTGGGCTCAGTTCTCTGTCGATGCTTGAGCAGCTGGTTAACTGGCTTTACCCTTCCTTCTATGATAGCAGACAGGCTCAAGAAGTGTTTGTGGGAGTCCTGTCCAGAGCTCTGCCCGAGTCAGAAGCTGCAGGCATTTATAGGGCAGAAAGGCTCAGGAGTGTGGCACGGGAAGCACTGATTTCACACCAACTCTGATGCTGAGGACCCAGATTTTTCTTTGAGCCTGTCAGTTGCTTTTCTTTCATCTGAGTACTAACCAGGCCTGACTCTGCTTATTAGTTCAGAGATCTGAGGAAATGGGAACCTTCAGACTGTTGGTAGTTCCTTTTCTAATTTTTTAAAAATTATTTTGTTTTGTGTGAATTGGTTTTTGCCTGCCTGTGTGTACACCATTTTACGGCTTGTGTAATGGAGGCTAGAAGAGGGCATTGAATCCCCTGGGCCTGGAGTTTCGAGTAGTTGTGGGTGCTGGAATTGAACCTGGGTCCTCTAGCTCTTAGCTGCTGAGCTATTTTGATAGCCCTGAATTGCTTTTCTAAATGGACCAATAGTTGTGAGGAGATTAGGGTTGTGCAGGACCATCGTGGATAGACAGGATTGGAAACATGATCCTTCCTCGGTTCCTTGTAAGACTCTGACTTCTTCTGGTTTGAACCCAGGAAGAAAGCTCTGGGTGGTAGAACTAAGGACCTGTTAGACTTGTCTGCTTGGGCCTGGCTCCCCTCCCCCACTCTGGGCAGGGAGACTGAAACTGCTGCTTGCTGGGCTTTGCCAAATTAGTTTCTCCTCAAGGATTACCTGCTCACTGCAGGCAGGCAGCTCCCCACCCAGGAGCTAGCCACTGTGGGAATCATGCGGGTGGGGGCAGGCTCTGCTCAGCTTACTGGGTGTGCTGCTTGCCTGCACGAAGGCTTCCTGCTCACTGAAGGCTAAATTGCCTGGAGGCCTGAGAGAAATAGACTGTGTCATAGTGCCTTGCCTCAGGCCTCATGGCCACATTCTTGACTGGGAGGGGTGGGGAGTTTACTTATGGGGCAGATGAAGTCTTTGGAAAGAGACGAATCATCCTTCTAACACCTTGAGTTTAGATTTAGTTTAGTTTCCTTTCATCTTTTTCAATCCTAGCCTAAAATTTTTCAGCGTGTGAGCCTAGTGTCCACAGTATGCTGGGCAAGGCTCCTTAGAGAGGCAGAGCAGGCTCACTTGATATTAGCCAAGATCAGGAAGTAGGCTTCATGACGGGCAGCCCTTCTCACTTCCTGTCTGTGGGACAGGCCTAGAAAGCTTGAGCACACATTCACGCTGGACAGATCCTCAGAGCCTTTACAAGTGTGGAAACAGGTCCTAGGAGGGAGAGTGATTTGTTCAAAGTTATGTAACTTGTTTGGGCAGATTTGGGTCTTGACTAGCTTTCCCTTGGGGCCCTTGGTCCTTGTCCCCGTAGCCCTCACTTTAATGGCAGTTCTCCTCAGAAGACCTGTAGACTAACTGGGTGGGAAGTGATCTGGGAAAGGGCAGGTGGACGGCAGCGGGGCAGTGGGTCCCAGCTCTGTCCACCAAAGACACGGGGTACTTGCCAGGGACTGTGACCATTCAGGTGCCGGAAGGCCCTAAGGGATGGATTTAAAACACTAGGCAGCAGCATTCCAGCCCTGGCTCAGGTCAAAAGGGTCACATGGATCAGAGCTGGGTTAAAGGCTATTGGGTAATAAAAGAAATCAGGGAGATATGACCCCATAATATTCCAGTTTGACTTAGGAAAGCATTTCTGGAGGCCCTGCTATTGGCGGTGGCTGCTGTGCCAAGGTACCAAGAACACAGAAGTAACTGAGTCCTGGAAACTTCCCTGGGGCTGCTTTTAGTTTTGTATACCACTGAGCAAGATAACCACTAACAGTTGCAAAGGAGACCATCCAGTGAGCAGCAGCAGTTCCCTACAGCTAAGCTGAGAATGCTTAGGGGACACAGTAGAGACTCAGCTAAGTAAGCTAGGTGGAAGCCTGGAAAGCTTCCTGATGGGAGTGAAGTCTGGCCTCAGCTCACCAGAAGGAAGTATGGGAGCTCTATGGAGGGAAAGTAACCCAGGGAAGGAGGAAAGCTACAGCAAAACCCTGACACGATCTGTAAACATCGTAAACCTTGAAGATAGGTGTCTGGGGCCCAGCTACTGTCAGGTAAAGGAAGCCAGCCAGCCCTTTATACAGTGGTAGACATGATTGGGACACCTGGGTCCAGTTGGAAATCAACTTTACATGTATATGTATATAAACAAAACCATATACCCACATAGATGTATAAGTTGATTGTGTATAGGAAGGGGTTAGACAGAATTTTATTTTTATACATTTGTCTTTATTTTGCATATGTGAATGCAATGTAGGCCAGAGGAGAACTTGGAGGAGTTGGTTCTCTTTCCACCATTGAGTTTCTAGGGACCCATCACAGGCCATCAAATGTACCTATATGTGCTGAGCCATCCTATCAGCTTGAGACAGAGTTGTATGAAAGGCGTGTTTCGGGTTTGACTTTGTCGCTTAGTACGGGGCACCTGTTGACTGAATGTTACTTGGTGTCCCCTCTACCACCACAAGCCGTGTTGTACAGGAGGGAGGAGAGGTTTGTGTGTGGGCAGTAGACTGTCTAAGGGTTTCAGTCCTTGTGGGAGCCTTTGCTTTGCAACAGGGTTAGCTGGAGACACTGGTATAGTGCTGTGCCAGAGATCAGGGTCACTTTCCCTTTTCCATAGGGAATGGACTCAGGAGTCTTGGCTGCTACTTCTAGGGGGTCAATGTGATATAGTAGTTGGTGAAAAAGAGGAATCTAATGACTGCCTTGCCTCCACCCTCACCTCAGACATTCCTGTTTATCACCAAACAGCACCTCTCTGTGGTAGTCTTGGGTTCTGTTCTGGTGAGGGGAAGCGCCCTCCTTTCTCTACCTCGTGTGTATAACTTCTGCTCTACACTTGGCTGCACAAATAACAAGAGTCTCTCTTCCCTCTTATCCTTCAGTGTCACAAGTGCTCAGCCCTTACATGAGATAACCAAGATGAGCATGTGCTGTACTGCCAGGTAAAACATGAGAGACTGACCTCAGGCTAGGAGGCGGCTGTGTCTGCCTTGGAGGCTTCACGAGGCAGCTTTCACTACTTCCCATCTCCCTCCAGGGATGAGCTGTATATCCTGCAAGTCTGCCTTTTCCCAGAGAGCATACACCTGCAATGTTCTAGTTTGGATAGGAGATTCATTCAAAGTTCTTGGCAGGAGCCCAGCCCACTTCTACCCAGGTTGATTCCCCTCCTTTTTCCAACTTCTTTGATGTGCTTGTTGCCCAGAGTTCGTAGGCAGTTGGTTGGCTCTGTAGTGGCTAGAGATTGGAGATCTGCAGTGGGAACACAGCTGCTTCCTTCCCTGGCCTCTGGGGTGGGGCTTGAAAATAGAGAATCATAATCTTTCTTCCTCCTCCTCTTCTTCCTCCTGCCCACTCCCACACTGCCAGGCAAACAGGAGTGACCAGCTCTGAGCGGGACTCAGCTTGCCCGCTTCACTGCTCTGTACACCAGCAGTGATGTGGAAGAGATTAGTGGACAGTGAGCATATGAGCGCTGTGCCTTGGACTAGCAGACTGATTCTCTTCTGAGTGGAGACCAGGGCTCCTTAGAGGCCATGGTGACCTCACCAGGTATCAGGCAGATTTGCCCGAGACTACTGTGTTCCTTAACATCCTGGGAAATGAGGAATACTTCCACACACTCCTGATGCCCTGGAAACCTAGGACCTGGGTTTTCTGTCCTTGGAACCCCTTGCAGTACAATGCCCCTTAACCAAGGTTAAGGGTGGGTGATTTTTGTTTTTTTGTTTGTTTTTTTGATACAGGATCTTACTGGCTGGTCTCGAACGCACAGAAATTTGCTTGCCTCTGCCTCCCAGGTGGTAAGATTATACGTGTGTACCACCACACCCAGCTAAACTGGATGTTATGCCCAGCTCACTGAATGTAACTGGATGTTACATTCAAGTTTTCTTTTTTTTTTTTTAAGTTACTTTATAAAATTTATTATTAAATTTTATGTATTTGATATTTGTGATGGGGCTTATGGGTGTACCATGAGGTGTGCATGAAAGTCAGAAGACAACTCGCTGGAGTAGACTCTCCTTCCACCCTGCAGGTCTCAGGGTCAGACCAGTCAGCAAGCACCTTTATCCTCTCAGCCATCTTGCCAACACTACATTGTTTCTTTAGTAGCAGCTGGTAGAGGAGGCGCCTTCCCTGTCTCACAGAACTGTGGGTGGGTGGGAGGTCGGGAAGGTGCTGCTCCTGTGCTGGAAGGGGGATCCACGGGGTAGGGGGCAAAGCACAGACTGCCAGTGGCTTCATCTCTTCTCC